>NW_004443979.1:9170889-9217711 GCF_000243295.1 Trichechus manatus latirostris
GAGAGAGGAGAGAGGAACAGGAGCCAAAAACATACAAACAAACAAAAAAGAATGCTAGCGGAGTTTGCCATTGGAGTGCAGAGATGAGAGACTATGAAATGTAGAAAAACAGAAAGGGGAAGAGGAAGAAAAGAAAAGAATGAATAAATAAAAATCAGAAAGGTTAAAAAACCGCAAAGTCCCCAGGGATCCCACCGGTGCAGCTATGAGGTCTGGGAAGTTGCTCTCAGGTGTTGCAGTACAGCCTGGCTAGAAGGCATAGAGGTATACAGTGCCAGGTATTCAGGGAACAGAAACAGAAGGAAGATATAGAGAGACGAGAAACTGAGCAGTGAAGAAAGACAAAAAGGGAAAAAGAGGGAAAAGAAAACAAAGCAAATTAAAAAAAGAACAGTAAAAGCCCCCCAAAAAACAGAAAAAAAAAAACAACGAAAAAAGAAATGTTCTCAGGGATCCTTATGCACGTCTGTGCAAGCTGAGGGGGAAGTGTCATTTCCATGCAGCACTGCCTGGCCAGAAAGGGCTCCCAACTCAAGAAAAAGAAAAGAAAACAAACAATTCAAACCAAACTAACGAACAAAATCCCCAGGATCCCACCAGCGCAGCAGTCCAGACAGGGCAGCAGGTCCACACTCGAACGGAGTTCTGCAGCCCCTCAGGAAGAAGCAAAGATGGCGCACGGAGCCAGGTATTTGAGCGAAAGGAGGGGGGGGTGGTGAGAGGTTAGGAGGAAATCAAAAGCAGCAGCAAAAAAAAAGCAACACTATCAGCCAACAAATGGCACTCAGAGAGCCAGCTAGTGTGGGTTGCTGTTTCTCAGACAAGAGACTGTGTCCATGGGAAGCAGAGGGGGCCGAGTGTGAGTGAAGAAGTGTAGGGAGTGAGAAAGCATATATCACAAATTACCAGAGCTCTGCAGCCCCTCAGGAAGAAGCAAAGATGGTGCACGGAGCCAGGTATTTGAGCAAAAGGAGGGGGAGGTGGTGAGAGGTAAGGAAGAAATTGAAAGAAGTGGAAAAAAGCAACATCAGCAGCCAACAAATGGCACTCAGAGAGCCGGCCCGTTCAGGTGTGTGGAATCCAAGCAGCCGGTGATTCCTGGTCAAGAGATTGTGGCTGTGAGAAGCAGATGAGGCCAAGTCGGGGTGAAGAAGGGTGGGGGGTGGGAAAGCGTATATCACAAATTACCGGTTGTTTTGTCTCCCACTGGACACTCTGTGAGGCTGCTCTCTCACACCCCCCATTTGCTGGTCTCTGATAGGAGTCCAAGATGGAAGATCTGCACTGCGTTAGCCGATAGGGGACCTCTGAATGAATCTCTCCTCGCTCTCCGTTCTCTGTCAGTTTTCTCACTCCATTTGGTGCTTTGCTGAGTTCTTTATCTCTTCATTTGATGTTTTAAGGCTTCAGGTTTGTTGTAGTCTCTGTTCAGCTTAGTTTTTCGGATCTTTGCTGTGGAGGGACGGCGTGGTGCTTCTGCCTAGGGCGCCATTTTGCTGGAACCTCTCCTTTCCTTCCTTTCTTTTTAATGACATTTTGCTTTCTTCATGTATGATATCATTCTACAACTCGTCTGGTCTTTGGTCAAATCTATTCTTGATATGGTCTGCAAATTCAGGTGGGATATACTTAAGGTCACATTTTGGTTCTCATGGACTTGTTTTAATTTTCTTCAGCTTCAACCTGAACTTGCATATGAACAATTGATGGTCTGTTCCACAGTCAGCCCCTGGCCTTGTTCTAACTGATGATAGTGAACTTTTCCATCATGTCTTTCCACAGATGTAGTCAATTTGATTCCAATGTTTTCTATCCGGTGAGGTCCACACGTATAGTCACCATTTGTATTGCCAAAAAAAGGTATTTACAATGAATAAATCATTGGTCTTGCAAAATTCTATCATGTGATCTCTGGCATCATTTCTATCACCAAGACCGTATTTTCCAACTACAGATTCTTCTTCCTTTCCAACTTTTGCATCCCAATCACCAGTAATTATCAATGCATCTTGATTGAATGTTTGATCAATTTCAGACTGCAGAAGTTGGTAAAAATCTTCAGTTTCCTCATGTTTGGTATTAGTGGTTGGTGCGTAAATTTGAAAAATAGCCGTATTAACTGGTCTTCCTTGTGGGCGTATGGATATTATCCTATCACTGACAGTGTTGTAATTCAGGATAGATCTTGAAATGTTTCTTTTGATGATGAATGCAATGTTATTCCTCTTCAATTTCTCATTCCTGGCATAGTAGACTATATGATCATCTGATTCAAAATGCCAGTACCAGTCCATATCACCTCAGTAATGCCTAGGATATCAAACTTTATACATTCCATTTCATTTTTGATGATTTTCAATTTTCCTAGAGTCGTACTTCATACATTCCAATTGTCCAATTATTAATGGTTGTTTGCAGCTTTTCTTATTTTGACTCATGCCACATCAGCATATGAAGGTCCCGAAAGCTTGACTCCATCCACGTCATTAAGGTCGACCCTACTTTGAAGAAGCAGCTCTTCCCAGTTGTATTTTGAGTGCCTTCCAACCTGAGGGGCTTATCTTCCAGCACTATATCAGACAATGTTCTGCTGCTATTCATAAGGTTTTCACTGGCTAATTCTTTTCAGAAGTAGACTGCCAGGTCCCTCTTCCTAGTCTGTCTTAACTAGTACTGAATTCCCTCTTTCCTTCCTTGCTTACTCTCGTCCTTATTTTCTTCTTCTTTCAGTCTGCCTTCCATAAATCTGTATTAAACACCCATTAAGTATCAAGTAATGTACTGGGACTAGGAATCCAAAGATGAGTATGGTATAGTTCTTGCCCTGGATGAGTTCACAGTATAGTAGGGTAGACATGTATGTGTAAACAGGGGAATCAGAAAAACACAAGTCAAGGGTCTTAAACAAAACCTTAATGAGAAAACAAAACAAAAAGCATTTATTGGGCTTCTACTGCATGCCAAGTACTATGTTAGATTTTTTTTAAACTTTGTTCACTTAACCTTGACGTTTAACCTTCTTTCCTTTACATAAGTACTTTTATTATCATTTTGCAAATGCAGAACTTGCATTGCAGAAAAATTAAATATTAATTTTTTTTAATCATCTAAGAAATAATCAGCTGTGCTACTAGGACAGTAAATTACAAACTTGGCTGGATTAACTGGCTTGCCAATACCTGTTCCTGAACTAGAACCCAAAAGTCTTGCTACCCACTGCCAAAGCTTACTTTTAGACAGACGGAAAGAAAGGGGGCTGCTATAGTTGATTACAATGAAACACAGTGTTTCTTTTTAGTAATTGGGTTTTGAATTTCAAGTATAAGAGGAGAACAATATCATTTTAAACAATTAATTTGAATTATAAAGAATTGATATTTGGACAACTGAATTTTCCTGAAGACAAAAGCATTGAGACCATATACAGAAAATGTAGGACTCTAGAATTCTGTTCAATAGCGTATCTGACTTTCATTTTACCAAGAGTCTTTAATTTCACAGTTTATATGCATCCTTAAAACAGGAGATAATTTTTCTTCCCTTTTCTAGACAGTATTTGTGTATTTTCTATATCTAAGAGGTATCCAGAGGCTTTAAGGCAATGTAATTTTTTTGTCATATTATATCTTATAAGCTTTCTTTTTTAAGGGGAAGTATTTTATAACTAGTGAATCTTAAGTTCCAAGGGCATTAACTAAAGGGTGAAAGAAAGGACAGTTAATGAGTCTTCCTCATATGAATTATATAATTTAAGATTTTTTTGTTTTCTTTATTGATATAGATGAAAGGTAGTTGCTTCCTTCATTTCTTCTTTCTAACAAACATACACTGAATATGTACCGTGTTCTAGACTTTGTGCTAGGTACCAGGGATACAAAAATTAAGTAGCTTATAATTTAACTAAGACAGATATGTAAAGAGATTAATATAATATCATAGTTGTAGAGGTACTGTTGAGCAGTTACCATGTTCTAGGCACTGTACTATGTGCTTTACATTGATTATCTCATTTCATCCTTAAAACAACGCTGTTAGGAAGGCATTAATATTTTCTCCTTTTTACAAACGAAGACAGTAAGGCTAATAGAGGTTAAGTACTTGCCCAAGGTCACACATCCATAAAGTGGCTTAGCTTGGTGTGTTTGAATTTTAATTACCACGTGATGCTGCTATAATAGAGATAGAAACAAAGGGCTATGGAAGCCAGAAAGGCAGAAAGGAGAGTGACTGACTTGGCTTCAGGTAGTTCAGAGATGCTTTATAGAGGAGATAACATTTGAGCTTTACCTTGAAAGGAGGAATAGTGGATATTCACGGGGTGGGGAAGATTGGAAAGATATTCGAGGCTGAGAATATAACATGCAAAGGCATGAAGGTGTAAAAGGGCACAGCAAGGTTGAAGAAACAGTTAAGGATCAACAAGAAATGAGTCAACAGATCTAAAGCTAGATGAGAAAGCATTTGCATGATTCAACAGGAGCTTAGGCTTTATCTGGTAGGCAGCAGAAAGCTAAGAAGGGAGTGGAATAAAAGATTGTGTGTGTGTTTAAGATAATGCTTGTGGCTGGAGTACAGATTCTACTTATAGCTGCAACAGTCTAGAAGCTGAAGAAGGGGCTGCCCTGAGGCTATAACTCTGGGGATGTCCAAGTATTTAGGCAGTCTACACTGCACAGGATGCTAAGGGGGTAAATAAGACCAGGTGATAAGGAAAGTAATTAAATACATACCTCATACATGCTATGTTATTATGCTAAGTGCTTTATATATACTATCTCACTTGATCCTCCTTCTCAATAACCCTGACAAGTCATTTTTTCTATCTCTATTTTATAGAAACTCTAAATGTTAAAAAGCTTATCTAAGGTCATACAGGTGATCACTGGCACAGCTAGAATCCAAAACACCCAACTCTGTCTTCCTGCAAAGCCCATGGCCTTTCCACAGAGGACAAGCTCCAGGACGCTACAATTTATTTAGTGGTTCCATTCATTTCAGTTTACCTTCACTGAATTTAAGTAAAGTGCCTTTGAGAGCCAAAGTGTTAAAGCAACAAATGGAAATGATAAAATAAGGGTCACGTAGCAGGTTTATAAAATGTAGGCCTACTTAGGAGCTCTTTATAAAACTATGCTCTATACATCACCTTTGTTGGCATACTGCCTTTATCCTAAAAGGGAAATTTCTAGAGATGTGTGTGTCATTTGTGTTTGTGGAAAATTCCCAGAAAACTATGATCTGAATAAAATGATGTGGTATTTAGGCAAAAATTACAGTTAGCTTTACCTAGCAACCCAACTTCCAGAATCAAGGTTATTACCAAAATTATTTTGAGTAGGCTTTGTGCATTTATATGTATACATACATGCACGGAAGTGTGCACATGCACAAACACAGTGTCTGCATAGAGGAATCAGACTAGTCTGCTGCCCTGAGGTCCTGTTTGCAAAATTGCATTCCAATAACTAAAAGCCCTTAATGCCATATTACATGAAACTCCACACTGCTATGGAAAGTGCCATTATAATTTTATTATCGTTGGTTAACTTTTGCAAACGGATTTAAAATGATAAACCAGGTGGTGTAAATGCTGTATAAATGTTAGTTGCTGCTGTTGCTGTTGTTGTTATTCATCATTATTATTATCATTATTTTTCCAATCCTATCAGTCACCGTCTATGCCAAGAAATTTGAAAGACAGCTACCTGGCCAATCAGCAGGAAAAGATCCATATTTGTGCCCATTCCAAAGAAAGGTGATCCAACAGAATGCAGAAATTATCGAACAATATCATTAATATCACACTCAAGTAAAATTTTGCTTAAGGTAATTCAAAATGGTTGCAGCAGTACATTGACAGGGAGCTGCCAGTAGTTCAAGCCGGATTCAGAAGAGGATGTGGAACCAGGGATATCATTGCTGATGTCAGATGGATCCTGACTGAAAGCAGAGAATACCAGAAAGATGTTTACCTATGTTTTATTGACTATGGAAAGGCATTCGACTGTGTGGATCATAACAAATTACAGATAATATTGCGAAGAATGGGAATTCCAGAACACTTAATTGTGCTCATGCAGGACCTGTACATAGACCAAGAGGCAGTCATTCAAACAGAACAAGGGGGTACTGAGAGGTTTAAAATCAGAAAAGATGTGCATCAGGGTTGTATCCTTTCACCGTATTTATTCAGTCTGTATGCTGAGCAAATAATCCGAGAAGCCAGACCATATGAAGAAGAACGTGGCACCAGGATTGGAGGAAGACTGATCAACAACCTGTGATATGCAGATGACACAACCTTCCTTGCTGAAAATGAAGAAGACTTGAAGCACTTACTGATGAAGATCAAAGACTACAGCTTTCTGTATGGATTACATCTCAACATAAAGAAAACAAAAATCCTCACAACTGGACCCATAAGCAATATCATGATAAAACGGGAAAAAGATCGAAGTTATCAAGGATTTCATTTTACTTGGCTCCACAATCAACGCCTACGGAAGCAACAGCCAAGAAATCAAAGGACGCATTCCACTGGGTGAATCTGCTGCAAAAGACCTGTTTAAAGTGTTGAAAAGCAAAGATGTCACTTTGAGGACTAAGGTGCACCTGACCCAAGCCACGATATTTTCAATAGTCTCATATGTAAATGAAACCTGGACAATGAATAAGGAAGACCAAAGAAGAATTGATGTCTTTGAATTATGCTGTTGGCAAAGAGTACAGGCAGAATGATCCGTAGAAGAGAGGATAGCGAAACTTCATCTCACGTACTTTGACCATGTTATCAGGAGGGACCAGTCCCTAGAGAAGGACGTCATGCTTGGTAAAGGAGAGGATCAGCAAAAGAGAGGAAGACCCTCAACAAGATGAATTGTCACAGTAGCTGCAACAATGGACTCAAACATAGCAATAATTGTAAGGATGGCGAAGGACTGGACAGTGTTTTGTTCTGTTGTGCACGGGGTTGCTATGAGTCTGAACCGATTCAATGGCACCTGACAATAACAAAGAGTTACCAGCATTAGTGCTATCAGGGATAGACCTCTGTTTGAAAGGTCTAGCGGTAGCAGCAAGCTCATATGCCTTTGATCAAAAGAGTATCTTCTTTTATTTGAAAAGGGCACTCTCTTCAAATAATATGATTAGTTTAAACAACCTGATCATCTTGTTAACTCTTTCAACTGTTTTTGTATTCTCTATTTCATTTAATTCTGCTCGAATTCTTATTATTACCTTTCTTCTGGCACCTGAGGGTATCTTTTGCTGCTCTCTTTCTACTTGTTCCAGTTGTAGGGTTAATGTTTACATTATGACCCTTTCTTGTTTTTGGATGTGTGCATTTATTGCTATAAGCTGACCTCTGAGCACTGCTTTTACTGTGTCCCAAAGGTTCTGGTAGGATGTGTTTTCATTCTTGTTTGATTCTATGAATTTCTTTATTCCATCCTTAATTTCTTCTATAAACCAGTAGTTTTTGAGCAAGGTGTTGTTCAGTTTCCATGTGTTTGGTTTTTTTTTCCTTGCTTTTTCTGTTGTTGATTTCTACTTTTATGGCTTTATGGTCAGAAAAGATGCTTTGTAATATTTCAATGCTTTGGATTTTGTTAAGGCTTGCTTTATGGCCTAATATGTGGTCTACTCTGCAGAATGTTCCATGTGCACTGGAAAAGAAAGTGGGCTTGGCTGCTGTTGGGTGGAGTGTCCGGTATATGTCTATGAGATCAAGTTGGTTGACTGTAGCATTTAGCTCTTTTGTGTCTTTGCTGAGCTTCTTTCTGGATGTTCTGACCTACACCGAAAGTGCTGTGTTTAAGTCTCCTACTACTATTGTGGAGCTGTCTATCTCTCTTTTCAGTGCTGTTAGAGTTTGTTTTATGTATTTTGGAGCCCCCTCGTTGGGCGAGTAAATATTTATTATAGTTATGTCCTCCTGGTGTATTGACCCTTTAATCATTATGTACTGTCCTTCCTTATCCTTTGTGGTGGATTTTACTTTAAAGTCTATTTTGTCAGAGAGTAATATTGCCACTGCCACTCTTTTTTGAGTGTTGTTTGCTTGATATATTTTTTTCCATCCTTTAAGTTTTAGTTTGTTTGTGTCTTTAAGTCTAAGGTGTGTCTCCTGTAGGCAGCATATAGATGGATCGCATTTTTTTATCCAGTCTGCCACACTCTCTGTCTCTTTATTGGTGCATTTAGCCCATTTACATTTGGCGTAATTATTCATAGGTGTGAGTTTAGTGCTGTCATTTCGATGTCTTTTTTTGTGTGTTGTTCACAGTTTCTTTGTTCCACTTAATTTTCTGTGCTGAGTAATTTTTCTTTATGTGTTTTCTTTTCATCTTTTTCATTGTTGTTGACTTTGTGTTTGCTGAGTCTTTATATTTTCTAGTTTTTTATTTTCACTTGTAGGATTGTTAGTTTCCTTTGTGGTTACCTTAATATTTACCCCTATTTTTCTAAGTTTATACCAGTCTTTTATTTCTTTGTATCACCTTGACTTCCTCTCCGTAAGAAAAATCTATGTCTACATTTTTTAAGTCCCTCTTTTTTGTTTTAATGTTGTCATATTTTACATGTTGACATCTGTTTCCCTATTTTCAGTGTTTTAGCTTTGATTTACTTCTGTGACTTCCCTATCTGGGTTGAAATCTGGTTGCTCTGTCCTGTGTTCTAGTCTTGGGTTGTTATCTGATGTTACTGATTTTCTAACCGGAGGACTCCCTTTAGTATTTCTTGTAAATTTAGTTTGGTTTTTGCAAATTCCCTAAATTTCTGTTTATTTGGAAATACCCTAATTTTACCATCACATTTGAGAGACAGTTTTGCAGGATATATAATTCTTGGCTGGCAGTTTTTTTCTTTCAAGGCTTTATATATGTCATCCCATTGCCTTCTTGCTTACATGGTTTCTGCTGAGTCGTCCGAGCTTATTCTTATTGACTCTCCTTTGTAGATGACTTTTCGTTTATCCCTAGCCGCTCTTAAAATTCTCTCTTTAATCTTTGGTTTTGGCAAGTTTGATTATAATATGTCTTAGTGACTTTCTTTTGGGATCTACCTTACGTGGGATTTGATGAGCTTCTTGGATAGCTATCTTGTCATCTCTCAAGATATCTGGGAAGTTTTCTGCCAACAAATCTTCAACAATTCTCTCTGTGTTTTCTGTTATCCCCGTTTTGGTACTCCAGTCACTCGTAGGTTGTTCCTCTTGATAGAGTTCCACATAATTCTTAGGCTTTCTTCATTTTTTTAAACCCTTTTATCTGATTTTTCCTCAAATAAGTTGGTGTCAAGTGCTTTATCTTCAATCTCACTAATTCTGACTTCGATTGCCTCAATTCTGCTCCTATGACTTTCTATTGAGTTGTCTAATTCTGGAATTTTATTGTTAATCTTCTGGATTTCTGATTGCTGTCTTTCTGTGGATTCTTGCAGCCTGTTAAATTTGTCATTAGGCTCTTCTCTAATTTTTTTTATTTCCTGTGTTGGGTGTTCTGCGCTTTGTTTAATTTCCTTCCTAATTTCTTGAAGAGTTCTGTATATTAATCTTTTGTATTCTGCCTCCAGTAATTCCAAGAAATTTTCCTCCTCTGGAAAATTTCTAGATTCTTAATTTTGGGAGCTTGCTGAAGCCATCATGAATTGCCTCTTTATGTGATTTGATATTGACTGTTGCCTCCAAGCCATCAATAAGTTATTATATTTATTTATTTTATGTTTGCTTAATGTGTCCTAATTTCTTGTTTTGTTTTCCTATGCCCAAATAGGCTGCTTGTATGAGATAGTTTTGATTATTGGCAGCTTTGAAGCTCTAATGTCCTGCCACCAGGTGGTTAGATCAGTTACTAGGTATGTGAGCTCAGGAGTCTGCCTACTCCTCCTGTATGGATTCAGCTCAAGTGCTCAGGTAGATAGCCACCAAGTGTGTGGTGTAGGCTCCCACCTACAGTCCTAGACAGGCATGGGTGATTGGTGTAGGCACAGGCATCTGGCTGCAGCAGGGGGACACACTCTGAGCAAGGCAGGAGGCTGACAGCCACCCCCGAGTGTCCAGGAGGAAGGCGTGTCCCTGTTCCCTAGAGTACGTAGTTGGGTGGGTTTTGCAGCCGGACTATGAGCATCTAATGCTGTTGGCTGTAAGGACTAGGGGGACATCTCATTCATGGGCCCCTATCACAGGTGGCTAGGTGGTGTGGGTGGAACCACCAGTCCTCAGGCCCCTGATGTGGGTAGGTGAAGACCCTGCTTAATGGGCAGAGCAGTGTCCAATGTCAAGAACCTGCCACTTCACAACTGAAACAGTTGAAGTTAGAGTTCCAGTATACACCCTGTTGTACTGTGGCAATGAGGGCCTACGCTGTTGAGATGGGCCCACACAAGTCTATGCAGGGGGAAAGGCACTCAAAGTCCATGGATCTCTTATGCCTGTGCCTAGGTAAAGGAGCTGTGCCTACCCTGGGTTCCTGGCTTAGGGGAGATGGCAGTTTATTTTTCCCATTTGTTAATTTGTTCATTCTCCAAGGCAGGAAGAAAGGCTTCGGGTGTGTGACGGATCCTACTTCCAGCCCAGGGGACTCGGCAATTGCTGAAGCCCCTCCAGGACCCAGTGCAGAGCAGGGAGCAGGGAGGTAAATGAGAGAGAAGTTTTTCCCTAAGGAGGATGTTTTTGATCCGTGCAGTAGACCGTAGGCAATTACTTATCTTTCGCCAATCAGGGCTGCTTCTCACTGGTTCTGAGTGGCTGAGTAGACTCTCTGGTGCTGGGTCTCTCCAGGTGTGGAAAACGCGCCTCCCAAGCATGGCTGATTGCCTGCCTCACCACTCACCCCTGAGCTGATCATGCCTGAAGGGCTCAGGCTCTCTCTGGGTCAGTTCTGGCAACTCCTCACTGCATCCGAACCGTCTCTCCCTCCCCCTGCCACTCAGTCCGGTTCCTCAACTCTGCGTTTAATGTTCAGGGCTCCCAGATTGCCATATATAATCGAAACACTTGTTTTTTCGGGTGTGTATTGTAAGAGGGTCCGCCGGAAGTGTCTGACTATTCCGCCATCTTGGCCCTGCCTCGCAACCTGATCATCAGCCATGATTTCCCTGTCCTATTTTCTTCCTCTTCTCTCTTTCCTTCAACAAACATTTATTAACCCAGATGATTAATTCATCCATTTATTCAACAAATATTTATTGAGTGCCTACTGTATGCTAGACCCTGTTCCAGGTGCTGGGATTACAGCAACGAATAAAGCAGATAAAAATACCTGCCATCTATTTTGGGGGCAGTAGAACTATTCTGTATGACACTGTAATAGTGGACACATGACATTATGCATTTGCAAAACGTATAGGACTGTACAACACTAAGAGTGAACCCTAACATAATCTATGGACGTTAGTTAATAATATATCAATATTGGTTCATCCATTGTAAGGAATGTTCCACAGGAATGCAAGATGTTAATGAAAGGAGAAACAGTATGTAGGAGGGGCAGGGGGTATATGAGAACTTTCTGTACTTTGCATAATTTTCCTATAAACCTACAACTTTTTTAAAAATTAAAGTCTATTTTAAAAATTTAAAAAATTTGTCTTCAAAAAAAAAAAAAAAGTGAGAAAAAAAAATCCCTGTCCTCAAGAAGCTGACATTCTAGTGGATCGGTGATGCTACACATCTCAGCCCATTAAAGGACCAGTAGCAAACACACTGTCAACACCTGGGATGGGCACTAGGTGAAGGGTGGGGAGAAGAAAAGACCAAACCTCCATGCAGCTTCCCCCCACCCCAACTCCTGCTAGAGTCTGGCCACACACCAGAAGAGTTAGGAACAACTTCCCTTCTGGTGCACTCACCTTTGTGTGTTGCTTTGGGCTGTTAGCAGCTCTGGCGTCTCACAGTTCTTGCAACTGCAATTATGGCTCTCCTTCTTTCCAACCAGAGGACATCTCACACCAAGCACCTGGGATATAGAGCCTTTCATAAGGAAAAAATCTGAAAGAAACAAGGCAGTTTACACTAAAACTGCCGGCTCTGCACAGTCATCTTCTCATTAAGGCTGAGCCCGAACTGAAGTGCACTGCAATCCAGGAATCCATCCACACACAGCCCACTTCTGCCAGAGGGAGGAACCCACATCAGCAATGCCTGAAGGGCATGACCAGGGAGACTGAATTTGACCTACTTCATTCTCGGGCTCTTTCTCCATAGCATCTTAATGAGTTTTGTTAAACTAAATTTTCTCGGTTTTCCTAAAAAGTCAGGAAGGAAACAAGATTCAAAATGATTCATTCAGAAATATCTTTTAATAAGGTAATGTTGATTAAAATCATTGTTTGTAAATGAGGGCATTTCAAGTAGATGACAACCACGTGTCCATTATAAGAGCAGGAACAGAAACAATCTGAAAAACAAGTAAAGTAAACTCTCAGAAAAAAAAAAAAGTTACTTTGGCCAATGATTCAGCCACTTTCCCTCAAACCAAACGTTTTACTAAAGGTAATAACATTTGAGGAAAATGGATGTTTTGAGGTGCATGTCTTATTTTCTCTTTCCTCCTTCTGCTGGAGGTGAGTAATGAACAGTGAAATGGCCAAGAGGTAGGCAGGAAGTTACTGAGGAGAGAAGGAGGAGCTAAGTACAGAAATAATCTACAAATGGGTAGCTGGGTCTGAAATAATGCAGAATTCAGTGAATTTCCAGTTTACAAGGTAAGGGAAGAGGCATGGAAAATAGTAGTTGTATTAGCTTAGGTAATGACAGTAATTAATAGTTGCATGCCTCTACTATGCCAGGCCCAGTGCCTGCCAGTATTTTATATCCATTATCTCACAGCAATCCTGCAAGGCTGGCATTATTCCTGTTTTAAAGAAGAAAAACTGGAGGCTCAGATAGTTAAGTAAATTGGCCCAAGTCCACACAGCAATGTGGTAGATCCTGTACTGGAACCCAAACTCCATGTCCTTCCTTTTCACCACAGGTCTCCTCTGTACCACTCTTTTGAACCCACTACAAAACATTACACATTTCTCAAATGAGAATATATTATGTTATTATGTCATTTTAGCACATACTTAATAATAGCATTCTAGTGAAACATGTGGGATATTCCTGGCCTGTGGGATGGGAATTTTAGTGTACATAAAAATTACTGGGAGAGCTTGTTTAAGTTGCATATTCCTGGGTCCCTCTCTTGGGGATGGAAATTCAATAGGTCTACAGTAGGGTCCAGGAATCTACATTTTTAACAGGCACTCAGGTAATTAATATCGGTGATCATCAGATCACACTTTGAGAAACAATGTCGTAGACCTTAACTGAAATGGCCAATTCTCAATTTACTATTCCCTTACCTAGTCACTTGTTTCATTTCATTTTAAGATATATGGAGCTATGCAATGATATAATCATCTAGTATAGCAGTAGAAAAAAAGAAAAAAAAGACAACAATGGATGGGAGAGGCCTGAATTCTAGGTAAAGCTCTCTTGCTAACTAATTGGGAGAACTAAAACAATTCTTTTAAATTTTGTGGGCCTTCTCCCCCTTGTTTGTAAAATGAAGAGTATCTAAGCTCACACATCGATGATTTTATTTGGGTGAAGAAAGTCAAATTTTAAAATAAGGATGTATAGAGTCTAAACATTTCAATTGTTAAATGTAAGAAGCAGAGTCTACTTTCTTTATTAACACTGTTCCTCCAAGTATCATGGGGCTGGGGAAGGAATGGAAATCTAATGATGGAGGCAAGTATAACTTAAGTTATATCTTCAAGACAATCAGTTGCTTGCTTATGAATTGATATTTTTCAATCAGGTAGTTGCATATGTATCCAAGAATACTTCAAGTTATATAGTACTTTAAAATCAAGTTGTTGTACAATCATTCATTTTTAATTTTCAGTAACATCTTGAAGTTCAGAGCTATTTTGAATTTGTTTTTAAAGGAATAAAGATATCCTTGATTTACATCAACACAGCCTTGGATATTGAAAACAGAGGCTGAGAAGTGCCAACTTACGTATTGGATAAAAATGCCCCAAAGCATGGCATATCAGGTGGTTAATGTCCATGAAGACAAGCTTAATAAAGTGAAATGAGTCACATAAATGAAGTCACAAGTTCCAAAGAAAAGGAAGACCACTTGTGGAGGAGCTATGGTGCTAACTCAGTGAGGCCAACCTAAATCATGAAGTGAATCTGCAGAACCTTTAGAAAATTGTATATATATATTTACTTCCCTTGAAATAGTCCTTTTTGCTCTGTGACTTATTAACACCATCCCCTGAGTCTCTAATTTTCTTGATCAAACCTCCTAATCTAGCGGCAGAATTTGGTTTCAGAAAGAGACAATGAAAAGGATACATTATTACATGGGAAATCTGCATCATCAGAAACAAAAGAAACAATTCACTCAATTATGAACTAAGCTGAGATATACTACTTATGGCAATGTTGAGGGAGACATTAATTTCACATTTTAGATAGTGTGCAATATTTTCTTCAGCATTCTACAGTATAATTTAACAGTTCTTGTTTAAAAAGAACTTTTCAACTCAATTGATGCTAGTTTTATCTCCAAAGCTTTCAATTATACCACATTCCCCAAAGCATCATATTAAATAAACTCAATGCATTCATAATCTTGCATAGGCTGTATAGCATAGTAGAGTCATTTAGTGAAGTGTTCTGAGATTATCTGCAAGTATCGTAAGGATAAATATACTTTCTCTATGTATTTTCTACCTATTTCCTTAGCAAGATCTCGAAGAGTTCATAAATTGACTTTGACTTCTCAGTTTATGATTTTGTAGCATCTAAGAAAGATAAAATGTTTTCCATTGTAGCTAAGGAATATAATATTGCTTCAGTATATTTACTTGTAGTGCAAGGTAAGCTCAGAAGTTAAAATGAAAAGATTAGGTCAAGAACTCTAAGGAAAACAATTTTCTTTTTTTTACAAGTTGGAACATTTTTATTTTTCTAGTCAAAAGTATTTATTATTTCCCTGTGAATACTGCAATTTTTTATACGTACATATTCCATACTAAATTTTAATAACATTTATGAATACTAAAAAACTAACAAACCAAAGTAACTATTTTTCTTACTTTGTTTTTTAAAAAAAATTCCAGCCAATAACTTCCAAATCCACAAACAAGCAAACTATGAACCGTAGAACCAAATCACTGACAAGCCATCAAAGACCAGGTAGGCACCAGGCTACCGCAGGTGCTTAAGCACTTTCTCCTTTCACAACGTTTTCCTGCACCTCCTAAAATGGAAAAACAACAACAAAAAAACAATAAACCAATGGTTTTGTGAGCCTGAAGGAGGGCACTGGAACTATAGTGCTTCCTCTACAAAGCCAAATGTGAAGAGTATGTCATCAGTGGGTCAGGGACTTCTATAACCAGTGTTTCAGAAATCAGTGGAATGCTACTTGGCATACAAAATTTGCATTTAGTCACCTAATTTCTTAGAGGCTTTAGGCCCACTTACATAACTTTGGGGATAATTACAGTCTAATATATCCTAGCAGTGCTGAAGGGCACACAGAGAGACAGGTCTTTGTTGGAAATGTGTCTATTTTATACTTGAAGGACAAATAGCTTTTTCTAGAATTGTTTAGGCATTCAGAATTTTGGCTTAGGAATTCTGAATAATAATAATTCTGAATAATTTTGGTGTTTGAAAGGCCAGGAAAAGGAATATTAAGGTGGATGAAATGAATTAATAATAGTGGTGGCTAAAATTTATCACGTGTTCGAAATAAATGATCTTGGATAATCCTCACAATAATCCTTTGCGGGAGGTATATTTATATTTTCCATTTTACAGATGAGGAAACTGAGGTCCAAAGAAATTAAGCAACTTGCCTAAGGATTCATGGCTAATAATGGCAGAAGCAGAATTTAACCAGGCATCTGAGTTCCAGATCTGACAAGTTTTAACAATATGAACTTGTACATACTGCCTTCCAGAAGGCCTCTTTTGTTTCCAGAAAGTCCAGCCCTACAACAGTCAGCTCATCTCAGCCCACCTTTCACAAGATGTCAAGAAAGTGAGACAATCTCTAAGTTAAGCAGCATAAATGTTCAAATGAGATTTTAATAAAGAACATACATTCTTTTTTTTTTCTTATCAAGTATGTTTTGTGAGAGGAACTTTGCTGTTTTCCTATGCATATTTTTTATTGTGACAAAAATATACATAACAAAACATTTGCAATTTCAACATTTTTTTACATGGACAATTCAGTGTCATTAATTATGTTCACCATGTTGTGCAACAATCACCAGTATCCATTTCCGATTTTTTCCAGCATCCTTAACAGAAACTCAGTGACCCTTAAGCAATAGCATCCCCTTTTCCCCTCCCACCTGTCCCTGGTAACCATTAATAAACTTCGGTCTCTATACATTTGACTATTGTAGACATTTCATATATGTGGTATCATACAATATTTTTCCTTTTGTGTCTGACTTATCTCACTCAGCATAATGTTTTTAAGGTTCATCCATGTCATAGCATATATAAGAACTTCATTTCTCTTTATGGCTGAGTATGATTCCATTGCAAGTATATATCACATTTTGTCTATCCATTCACCTGTTAATGGACATTTGGCTTGTTTCTACCTTTTGGCTATTGTGAATAGTGCTGAAATGAGCACTGCAAGTATCTGTTTGTGTCCGTACTTTCAAGTTTTTTGGGTATATACCTAGGAGTGGAATTGTTGGGTCATATGGTAATTAAATGTTTAACTTTTTGAGGAATTCCCAAACTGTTTTTCACAGCAGCTGCACCACTTTACAATCCCACCAACAATGGATGAGGGTTCCAGTTGAGAACTTACATTCTTATTTATGCTACATTGTGCTGTATTAGAGACAATTTACTTCATTTAGTACTTCAGAAGCCATACTATTAATTTTGGAATATGATACTAAGATGGGAGACTTGCCTTGTCTAATCTGTTATACTTTCCAATAGGAATATCTCTGGCATTGAGGATACTAAGTTTAACCAAAAAAAAAAAAAACCCATCGAGTAGATTCTGACTGATAGTGACCCTATGAGACAGAGTAGAACTGCCCCCATAGGGTTTTCAAGGAGCAGCTGGTAGATTCAAACTGGCAGCCTTTTTGGTTAACAGCAGTAGCTCTTAACCACTGTGCCACCAGGACTCCATACTAAGTTTAGGGGCATGGAATTTGGCCTCTTCAAACACATTCCCAAGTCATGAATCTCCTTACAAGTGGTTGAGGAAGACCGGGCAACTCTCTACTTAGAATTTGTGGGAAGAGGCTAAAGACAGATTTCATTCTCAACTCCTGCCACTCTGACTGGGCAAACCTCACTGCCTTGAGATGCCCTGGAGAAACTTGTTGCCAACTTTGACCAGAGCACCTGGCATGTCCCGGCAGTGCCTCTTCAGCAGTATGACTCTTACAGTCCACCCCTCATGTATAGGACCGTTGGGGTTCCTCAGCCCCAGTAGAGATACTAATGTACCACTTCAGAATATTACAGTGTTTTCTTTGGGGCCACTATTTTTTCCCCTAACTTTTCTATCCTGAACTGTGGGATTGTGTTATCTGCACTTCACATGGATGTCCTGAACCGCACTCATACAGATCTCTATAATGCGTTTGTAAAATGACAATGACTAATTCTGTTATCATAAATTCATTTAAAGCGTGTGGTCAAAACAGACAAAGAAATTGCTGGAGAAGTCTGTAAGGATAAGAAGGTTTTAGTGAACTATGTAACACATAAAACAGCCTAAAAGTAGAAGCGCCTTTTTAAAAGGCAGCATCCTAACTTGTAATTGCACTGCTATTGTCAAGACACACATTCACCCTATATTTTATGAAACATTTTATTATTTCCTTATCTAACAATGGTTATTCTTGAACCTGTGGTCAGATTAGAAGCTTGGGCAGATGATACTTTGAATTTAAATGGATTTTTATGCCATTAAAAGGAATGTTTGCTCTGTCTAAGGAGAGTATTGACTATGAAAGTCACAGGCTCTGGACCATTTCCTGTGGGATTTTTCCACTCTCCTTCCAATTAGTCAATGTGATGTTTCTCTAAACATGATCATTTATTTATCTCTGGAGGGTTGCCTTCTCTCCGATTCAAGAAAGATGATCCTGGAAAATAAAGAAAGCTTTCTATACCCCCAGTGCAATATTTATGATTAATTGTAGCGCCTCGCAATGAATGACACAGAAAAAAGCATTCAGTTTCTCCTCACTTAAAAAAAAAAACAAAAAACACATTTGTTGCAGTTTGATTCCCAGCCAACTTCATTGTTTAGAAAATAATTAGCCAAATTATATCAATCACCAACAATCATAACAGAAATTATATAATTGTAATTTAAACCAATGACCTCAGACTTATGGAAATCTAATGTGGGCTATTTAATTGCATAATGTGGCACCACAGTTCTATACCTTTACACTCCAGATTTTTATATTAGTAATTAATTTACATTATACCATACCCAAAAATTTCTGAAAGCAACAAAACAATGCAAGTTCCACAAAATATCCAAACAGCATCTTATTTCAAACAACCAGGTCTATATTTTAAAAAAAAATTAGACGTTCACTGCCTTATAGATAATGACTTCAGATATTTCAGAATGTTGAGTGGACTTTGCAGCAAGCATGTTTAAATCCATCTGTTTCAGGGAATTGGTCTAGTTTAAAATTATTGGATGATTAAAACAAATCAACATCTTTTCTAATGAGAGAAAAGCAGAATCTGTTCAATATCACTGTCAGTAGAGTTCACCTTAAGAGACAGAATAGGTTATGCATACAGAAACAAACCTCAAGTTAGATGCTTCCCATCATCAAAACGATGAATAAAAGACTCTTCCAGCACCGTAGGCAAATTGCCCCTTTAATAAGCAGCCAGGAAAAAAGCAATATTTCAATGTTTGCTTTCCTTCCTCTGAGGGAGAAGGTTTCACTATGACTTATTTACTTCCTTTTTATTCTGGCCTATTTTCTTGGGTCTCACAGACAGCTCCAGTAGCAACACGACAATACCACTTTGCACTTGCCGAAAGCGCCTTTTCTCTAAAACTCTCAGCTGTGGTCTACGCGAGGAGAGTGTAAAGCAGGGGAAATGATGCAAACCTCAAAGTTCATCCTCTGGTGCAAACGTTTTGAGACCCAGAATCATCTTAACCCAAAACTGGAAACAAGGGACATCAAAAAAAAACTACTCCCAAAGTTCATACATGGTATCCTTTAGGCTTCCAGCAAGATAGATCGTTTTCTTGAGTTCTGTGTCTCACATATAAAATAAAGCAACGCCATCTTCCTTATGAGGATATGAAGAGTAACTAGATTGCATTTTCTAAAATAAAACTTGGAAAAGAAGCAGATTCTTGGAATTCTAAAAATAAGCTGAAGTGGGTGCCTAGAGAGTATCAGTCCTGAATGCATGTATCTGAAGTAGGAAACACTTGCATTTCTATTTTTTAAAAAATGAAAAGACCTACTTCTCTAGGGAAGAAACACCTCAAAATATGAAATGCTTCTGAATTAGCTTTATCAGAAGATTGTTGATGCTGTCTCCATACTCTCTCTCTCTCTAGTTACATCCATGTAAGTATTTTTAATGGAAGAAATAAAACTCTTTCTTTACAAACATCAGAGCTCCCTGATGTATATTGAAGGTTATTTAAGGTTAACATCATAAGACAGAGATTTTGGACTTCCCAGACTCCTGATAAGTGCCTGGATTTCAGGGGTCTACGCTCATCCCTTTACTTTCAGCATTTATAATGGCCTTCAAAACTTGGAGCAGTTTCCTCTTTACATTTTAGTCAAAAATGCAAATAATTCTTATCAGAGTTTATCAGCTAATTACAAGAGTTGGTTTGTGTAGGCTGAAAATTTCTTATCCCAGTTTTTGAATCTAATGAACCTGAAACAAAATACTTATAACTATCTATTCTCCTACCAAAAGAAAACATAGAAAAAATAATAAATCTATTGAAGTAATAAAAAAAAAAATTTTCAAAAATAAACATGTATTTCTTCTAGTTAAAGAAAATACGAGTTTCAAAAAGAAATTACAAACCAGTATATATAGTACCATGCTGCTCATGTTTTAAAAAATAGACACACACACATACAAACAAATCAAATATAGCAACACATTGAAAGGAAAATCCATCATGGCCAAGTGGGGATTTACCCTGCAAATTAAAGGCTGATTCAACATGTGAAAATCAATCGACATAATTCACCATATCAATAGACTAAAGAAGGGAAAATCATATGATCATCTCAATATTCACAGAAAAAGCATTTTTGACAAAACTGTACATCCATTAATGATAAAAACTCTCAGCAAACTAGGAAAAGAAGGAAAATTCCTTATCCTTATAAAGGGCATCTACAAAACATCTACAGTAACAACATACTCAATGGTGAAAGAATGAATGCTTTCCCTCTAGAAAAGGAACAAGGATGCTCACTCTCACGGCTTCTGTTCAACACCATACAAAGTTCCTCGTCAGTACAATAAGCAAGAAAAAGAAATAAAAGCCATACAGACTGTAAAGAAAAAAAATACAACATTGTCTATTTGCAGACAACAATCCTCTACATAGAAAATCCCAAAGAATCTACAAAAAAATAAAACAAAAACTCCTAAATCATTGAGGTTAGTAAAGTTGTATGATAAAAGGTCAGTGTAGCAAAATCGATTGCATAGCAGTGAACAGTTGAAAATCAAAAAAAATTTAAAATAGTACCCCCCCCGAAAAAAAACCATAAAATGCTTAGGTATAAATCTAACAAAACACCTACGTGATCTGTACAGTGAAAACTAAAAAACGCTTATTAAAAAAACAAAGATAAATGGAGAGATACACCACATACATGGATAAGAAGCTTCAATCATGCTAAAATGTCACCTCTCCTCAAACTGATCTGTAGAGTCAATGCAATCCTAATTAAAATCCTAGGAGGAGCTTTTGTAGAAATTAACAAAATAATTCTAAAACTTATATGGAAAGGCAAAGGAACTAGAAAAGTCAAAACAATTTTGAAAAAGAACAAAATTGGGAGTCTCATACTACCCGATTTTAAGACTTACTATAAAGTAATAAGGAGCCCTGGTGGCGCAGTGGTTAAAGCGCTCGACTGCTAACGAAAAGGTGGGCAGTTCGAACCCATGGCCACTTTGTGGGAAAAAGATGTGGCAGTCTGCTTCTGTAAAGATTACAGCCTTGGAAACCCTATGGGACAGTTCTACTCTGACCTATAGTGTTGCTATGAGTTGGAATCCACTTGACGGCAGTCGGATTGGTTTGATTATAAAGTTACAGTAATCAAGACAATGTGGTATTTAATAGGTGAAAGAATAAGACACACATATCAATAGAATGCTAGAGTTCAAAGAACCAAAACCAAACCAAATCTGTTGCTGTCAAGTCTTTTCTGATTCATAGAAACCCTACAGGACATAGTCTATGAAAGCAGACTGCCACATCTTTCTCCTGAAGAGCAGCTGGTGGGTTTGAACTGCCGATCTTCCAGTTTGAAGATGGGCACTTACCCACTGCACCAGCAGGGCTCCTTAGAGTCCAAAATAGACCCACATAAATGATAAATCAATTTTTTAAAAGGTACAAAGGCAATTCAACGGAAAAGAACAATCTTTTCAACAAATGATGGTGGACTTACTGGACATGCATATGCAAAAAAATTAACCTCATACCTTGCACCTTGTACAAAAATTAACCCAAAATAGATCACAGATCTAAGTCTAAAAACTAGAACTATAAAACCTCTAGAAGAATACATAGGGGAAAATCTTTTTCACCTTGGATTTAGCAAAGATTTCCTAGCTATTTCACAAAAAACATGATCCATTAAAAGAAATTTGATATATTGGGCTTCATTAAAATAAATTACTTCAGCTCTGCTAAAGATACTATTAAGAAAATGAAATAACAAGCCACAGACTGTGAGAAAATATTTGCAAAACACATATCTGACAAACTATATCTAGAATACATAAAGAACTGTCAAAACTCAGTAGTAGGGAAATAACTCAGTGGATGAACATCCACCTCCTGTGCCACGAGACCAGGAGAACTGGATGGTGCCCAGCTACCTTCACTGAATGTTTTGATCTAAAATTGTATAGAAAAATCCTGATCAAAAGGGGTGGGAGGAGGATGAAGTAGAACAGAATGTCAAATTGTCAGTGGAATCCAGACCTTCTTGAGGCTGCACAAACACCCGAAACTATTGCCCTGAGATAATCTTTAAACCTTAAACCTCAAACCAAAACTTTCCCTGGATGTCAGCTTTGAACCAAGCAACAGTTTAGCTTAGTTAGTAAAATATGTCTTCCTTGAGTAAACAAAAGAAGAAGTAAAATAAGAATATAAAAAAAATTAAGAAGGAGGGGTTCACACAGCATAAGTGAGCTAAACTTTATCATAGTGGGGAATCAAATACTACCCTTTTTTAAAATTTAAGTAATTATTTTGAGTTCTGAAGAATTAAAACAAAAATGATTAAAAGGGGTTTTTCTGGGTAGTGGAACAGGGGCTAGAGAGGAGTCTTGGTGGAGGCGGTAAATTTTTATAAAATCTTCAGTAGCAGATGATTGTTTCTATGCACACATATGATAGGGTGATAAGGAATGTAAACTCTGGAGGCCTTTCAGGCTCTGTGATTATAGGCAACTTCATCTAATTTCTCATGCCTCAGTATCCTCATTTATAAAATAAGAGGTAATAATGCTTACCTCATGTTGTTGTCGGGGGAATTAAATGGGATGATGTAATTAAAGTACTTAGCACAATGCCTGGCCAAAAGTAAGTTCTCAATAAAGACTGCCTCTAATTAAAAAAAAAAAAAAAAAATGTCTGCCTTGAGCATTGAGCTCTTTAAAAGACTTATCTATGTGGGATCAAATTGACAACAGCATCCACCTTGAAAGGTTAGATGAGAAGCTTAGGGGCAATGATTTTATGTTTACGGTGATGGAATACGCTGGAAAAGGATAGTGAGAAGGGTTACACAACTTGAAGAATGTAAACAATGTCACTGAATTTGTACATGAAGAATTTGTTGAAATGGTGTATGCTTGCACTGCGTATTTTCCCCAAAAAAATTAATTAATTTTTTAAAAGAGCAAAATATTTGAACAGACACTCGACTAAAAAAAATAACACTTGAAAAGGTGGTCAACATCTTTAGCTTTACAGAAATGCAAATTAAAACCACTGTGATATACCACTACATATCTATTAGAATGGCTTAGGGAAAAAAAAAAAAAAGCTAGCTATACCAAGAGCGGTCAGGATGTGGAATAACTGGAACTCTGATACTTGCTGATGGAAATGCAAAAACGGTATGGCCACGCTAGAAAAAAGTTTGACATTTTCTTATAAAGTTAAACATTTACTGACCATATGATCCAGCAATCCCCATTCTAGGAATTTACCCAAGAGAAATAAAAGCTTATGTTCATACACACACACACACACACACACACACACACACACACACACAGATATACACACAAACTTTCACTGACTGTTTATAGTGGCTTTATTTATAATTGCTAACCACTGGGAACAACCCAAATGTCCTTCTACCAGTGAATGGAAACAAACAGTGGTATATCCATTCAATGAAATATTACTTAGAAATGAACTACTCATACATGCAAGAACATGGATGAATCTCAGATACCTATGCTAAGTTAAAGAACCCAGAGTCAAAAGGCTACATCTTGTATGATTCCATTTATATGACATTCCAGAAAAGGCAAAACCACAGAACAAATCAGTGATCGACAGGGGCTGGGTGGAGGGTGAGAGGAGGTGTTGGCCACAAAGGAGCTGTTCCGCATCTTGATTGTGGTGATGGTTACATGATGGTATGCATTTATCAAAACTCATAGAACTGTATTCCAAAAGGCAAATGGAGTTAATGTAAAAAGTGACTAAACACATACACACAAACATAAAAATCTAGAAGGATATATGCCAAAATACTCATGGTAATTATTTCTTCAATATGGGATTATGGGAGCTGCGATGGTTGTCTGCTGCTTACTTAAGCAAGTCATAATTTCTTTGCTGTCTTTTGAGTGTATTTCTTATATGACAAGATTAGGCAAAGATTTAGTGAGCCTTTATTATGTGCCAAGGATCCCTGGTGGTGCAATGGTTAAGTGCTTGGCTGCTAATTAAAAGGTCAGCAGTTCAAACCCACCAGCCATTCCTTGGGAGAGACATGGTAGTCTGCTTCTGTAAAGATTACAGCCTTGGAAATCCTATGAAGCAGTTCTATCCTGTCCTGTAGGGTTGCTGTGAGTCAGAATTGACTTGATGGCAATGGGTCTGGATTTGGGTATTGTGTGCCAGGTACTGCTAGGTGCTCTACATGCAATATCTTATATAATCCTAGCACAACAACCTTAAACGATGTGCTTTTTCTCTCCTCGTTCTATAGATGCTCACAATCACAAGCTAATAGAGACAGAAGTGGGATGATTCCAGAGTCCAAATTCTTAACCACTGCAGTAGGATGAAGTGGTTAAGGAGCATGGCATCTGGAGGAAAGCTGCCTAGGTTCTAAAGCCTTGCTGGCTACTTTCTAGCTTTGTGACCTTGGGCACATTACTTAGCTTCTCTGAATTTGTTTCTTGAGAATAAAATCAGGAATATAGTTGTTGTTGCTTGTTGCTGTTCAGTTGATTCCAACTTCACTACTTTATCAGTTGTGAGACTTAAATTACATGACATGAATTGCCTGGTACATAACTGTAAGTATCGTCTCCCCCACTGTCCCGTCTTCCTTCGTCTTATGTTCTGGTAGGAATCTTCAGCTCCCATCAAGGCTACCTCCTAACTGTGCAGTAATAGCACCCATCTCTTCCTGACTCTAGGTCAGTCTTTCATTGTTCTCTCAGCCCAGAATGTCCTCACTTCTTTTTCCACCTTCTAACTTATCCTTCCTAGTCTACAAGGCTGAGTTCAAGATTCCCTCCATTCAAGACAACGCTTCTTTATATACCTCCTCATGGATGGTCACTAATGATTTTATAAGCATTAATTTTGTCTTTGATTAAAATAGTCATCCAATGAGGTAGTTATTAGCCTCATGTGGTTATTTAAAAGTAAATTAAAATTAAATAAAATTAGAAATTTTTAGTTCCCCAGTTGTACTAGAAGCATGTGAAAGTGCTCAATAGTCACAAGCGGCTGGTGTCAACTGTATTAGATAATAGGTAATACCAATATAAAGCATTTCCGTCTCCATAGAAAGTTCTATTGAAGAGCACTCATCTAAAATGTAAGTTGATGGAAGGCAAGGACTACAGCTAAGGTTCTAGAAACTCAGCAGTGCATTGTGGTTACATAGCAGGAGCTCAGTTGAATGCTTGTGTTTTGCTTTATTGATTCACCAAGGGGTCTCAAAATTTGATGGGAATACTAATGCAGGCACAATCATTCAACCTAGGCTATGAAATACCAATTGACTCAGTTATTCACACAATTTTAACTTTAGTTTCAAAAGGCCAACTTTCCAAAGAGCCCAGCCCATCTTTCCCCTCTTAAGTGAAATGAAATAATTATTCTGCCAATGATCCCTTCAGTTAGGAGCTGATCTTTATGGCACATGCAATTTTTACAGGATCCTAGATGGCAAGCTGCCTATGGTTTTTTTTTTTTTTAAAGAAAACAAACAAAGAACATTCTTTTGTAAAACCTTACATAAAATAATTCTCTTAAAATGAAAAGATTTCCATACACTTGGCAAATACTGCCCCGATAACTGGCAGTATTTCATTAAAAGGAAAATGCATATTCACCTTATTTTAAAGGTGAAGAATTAAGGTCAAGTGATTTACCCAAGGTCACATTTCAGTGCTACTATGGATCCAGTTCCCTCAGACACCTGAGCCCCTGTCTTATTCTCTCTTCACTGAGTCCCAGAGTTCTAAATCACTCCCATGCCCTCAGGGCATTTTACACCCACTAATGATGCCACTTATTCTGAGTGCCTACAATTTGTAAGCTCTCTGCAAAAGCAGCAAAAGCTGAGGCCGCTGCAAACCATCCTGATCATGTAAACATCTCGGCTCCATCCCAGCTGAGTCACCGCCACAGAGTAAAGGACTCATACCAAGCTTAAACCATTCCACTAAAGCTGCTGCATAGAAGTAGGTCATTAAGAAATAAAACATAAAATTAGTAAAACAGCATTTTTTCCAGCATATGCTAAGGTTTCTTCAAATGATAACACACAAAAAACATCCATACATCAGACAGGAGAGCGAATTGAGAAAGTGGCTTCAGGGATGCGCTGACTGAGATACTCAAGCAAGATGAATTGCTTTTTGATAATTAGATTTGAGGAAATTTTTTTCCCTTTTTTATCTTTTGTGACTCCGATGTTTATGTATCACAGAAAGACTTAAAATTCCAAGGAGAAACGTCTTTCTCCACATGCTTCATCTCTTTGTGCTTATATTTGAGACACAATAAGAACTCTTATAAAATTTCTCTTATCAGGCTTATTTGCCAAATATTTTCAATGTTAAAATGGTTCAGTTTGTCACCAAAACTATAATTAAAACTTGAAGAAGAAAGTTATTCCAGAGTATATCATCATTAACATTCAAAAAGAATGAAAGGGGGATAGATGTGAGTTTCAACAAATGGAATTAGTAGAATGAAACTCATTTGATATTTTAGGTATTTCCTGATAGCGTAGCTCTTGGAATCATAGCATAAATAATGGCCTCGATTATTAAAACTGAGAAATTTCACAAGGCACAAGATCAAAGGGTACACACACTAGGTTAACTGGCACACTCATTCAGTCACAGTTATTAAAAAATGCTTTCAGCTGGGCTTGCACTTTGAATTCAAGAGGCTTTCTTAACTGACAACAAATTTACAGCCTCTCCTTATTACAGCAAATTTGCTCGACTTTTGGTCTTCATGCTGACATTTTGATAAACTAGTACTCCAGACCCATCTAGAAATAGCATGATAATGATCTATGGCAAACACTCGCAAATTAAAAAGACAGAGAACAGTGATAGCAGGATAACATAGAACTCTCATGCATTAGAAGAAATAATCAACAGTATGAACAAAAAACCTTACGGCAGCTTCTTTGCTTTTGTCTGCGCTGAAATCCTCCCCAATTCCAGCCCCTGGGAGGTGTGCTGAATCTTTCATTAAAGAAATTGGAATGGGGAGGGAGAGACAGAGGGACTGAGAGTGTGACGAAGAGATACAGAGAAAGGAAAAGACACAGAAACATGGGGAGATACAGAGACTGAGAGAGACCAAGACAGATGACATGGAGAGCGGGGCAGAGAGAGAAACAAAACCCTCTATACTTGGTGTTAGGTTGGGAATTGCTTTCAGTAGTGTATTGGAAAGTTTAAACAAGGGTAAAACGAAGGTGGATGCATTCAACTTAAATTGACTGGCTCAGTGGTCCCTGAGCAAGAGACCTGATCTTTCCACCACAACGCGCCCCCAATTCACGCTCAGGGACTCTCTTTCGAGCATCAGCTAATCTTGGAGTTTTCATTCAGGCTGTTCCATTCAGGTCAGTCTCCACAGAGTGGAAATTCTAATTTGTAACCTCCAAGGTATTTATTTGGATGAGGAAATTATTTTTCATATGAAACTCAGCTGTCTGAGCCACTCATCTCCTGATACCATTATATAGCACAGTTGCCCAGGTCGCTTTCAGATCTTGGTGTTTCATTAATTACAACAAGAGATTATCGCCTCTGACTCTTGAATTAGTCAAAGCTTCCTCTTCACCAGTGAAGCAGAAGGCAGAGATACCATAGGATTGATTGATTCTGGGGGATTGACAATACAAAGCAAGAGTCTGTATGATTGGCTCTACATTCTGGTAACATTGGCCTATTTGTTGTACATTCCAAAAGATACTGAGTATGCCTGCAAACCTCATTTTAAAATGCAGGGCAATAATATTAACTATGCCAGTGGCTGCCAAATTTTAGCATGCATTAGAATCACCTGGCCTGGAGCGCTTAGAATGTAGATTACTGGGTCTTTCTCCAGAGTTTCTGACTCAGAACCACTGACCTAAACAATCCCAGTAATTTAAGAGTGGGAAGACTGTGGAGGAAATGAATAGGTTCATACAAGCAAGGAGGAAAGATGCCTCCTCTAGACCGGTGCTTTTTAAACTTGAATGCATATGAATCACCTGAAGGCTCTTGTTAAAATGCATAGCTTGATTGAACGGGCCTGGGGTGGGGTCTGAGAGTCTGCATTTTTAACAAACACCAGGTGCTGGCCCAGGAAGCACACTTTGAGTACCAAGGCTCTATATTACCCAGGGCAGTATTTCTCAAAGTAGCTTCTTAAAAAAAAAAAAAGCAAACCAGTTGTCGTAGTTGATTCTGACTCAGCAACCACATGTGTGTCACAGTAGAACTGTGCTCTACAGGGCTTTCAGTGGCTAATTTTTCAGAAGTAGATCACCACTTGTGGGTGGACTCAAACCTCCAGGTTAGCAGCTGAGTGTGTTAACCGTTTGCACCATCCAGGGGACTCCTTATCCATTGCTGTTGAGTCAATTCTGACTCACAGAGACCCTGTAGGACAGAGTAGAACTGCCCCATTGAGTTTCCAAGGCTGTAAATCTTTATGGAAGCAGACTGCCACATCTTTCTCCCGCAGAGCAGGTGGTGGGTTTGAACCATACACCTTTCGTTTAGCAGCTGAGTACATAACCACTGCGCCACCAGGGCTCCTTAGGGAGTCCCTAGGACCACTTGTATCAAATCGTATGGTTGGGGTGAGGATGTTATTAGTGAAGATCCCTAGGCCCACTCCTAGTCCTATTGTCAGAAACTCTAGAGGTGGGGCCCAAGAATCTGCATGTTAAACAGGAGTTTTGTTAATTTTTACAGATACAAAGTCTGTATACATTCTTATACATCTGAGAACAATAGATTGAGGGAGCCAGTCAACAGCTGGTTTAATCGAGGATCAGTATTTCCAGGTACTGGCTACCTGGACTCCTTGTTATTTTCTCTCTTGTTCATTCTACTCCCCATCTTTTGTTGGCTGTTACTGACATCATCGAAAATGGCAAGTAGGACCCTAAAGGAAGGGGTGAAACTTTTAACTGCTATTTTGCTCTGAATTAACCAAAACACAGTAAGGAAAGAAATTGAAACTATAGGCCTTTTTTTCCCATATTTTTTAATTATTCCTGCTTTACCTATCCTGTTTCTGCAGACAGCCACAAATTGTTGTGTTAGACTTCTTTTGTTAGTAGTAAGTGAAAAATGTTTCTGTAATGATTACTTAATATGTTGCTAAATCCAGGAGACAGAAACTGTCTGCCAGTAAGTGCCATATTGAAGTTTCCTAAACACTACAAAAAACAGAAATTATTTACAGTTAGCACTCAACATTGGCAAACAAGCCATGCTATTAAAGATGTATTTGCATATGTTATATTAAGAGGGATGCAAATGTATGTGAGAAACTGGGCATAATTAATCACTTCCACCAATGATGAACATCGCATTTCCCAATCTTGCCATCCAGTCCTCTCCTTCTTTTGACTACAGGTATGTGTATTTCTAACCTCCTGGGACCCCAGTGTTACATGCATAACCCTCTTCTCCCCACTCCTAGTTCTTGACTAAAGTTAAAAGACTGAAACATTGGAAAATGATTCCATGTTCTCATCCAAAGACTAAGAAAATAAAGTTTGAATAGCAGGAAATGTGGATAGATGTTTCTAATCCTAGCTTTTATTGTCAGAATTGTCTAGCAAGCTTTTTAAAACTTGATTCCCCACTACCTCAAGATTTAGCTTCACTACCCTGGTGGCGTAGTGGTTAAGAGCTCGGCTGCTAACCAATACGTTGGCAGTTCAAATCCACCAGCCGCTCCTTGGAAACCCTGTGGGGCAGTTCTACTCTGTCCCATAGGGTCACTATGAGTCGGAGCTAACTCAATGGCACCTAACAACAACATCTGGGGGTGGGGCCAGGATATTTGTAATTTTTTTTAAAACATCCCAGGCGATTCAGATGATCAGCCAGGTGTGGGCACTACTCGCATAAATATAACAACATTAGACAGAATCAGGAGGCTTCAGTAACATTGTAGTTATTATTTTTGTTGTTAATAATACTATTGGTCAATACTTATTGCTTTCTTCCCAAGTGTCAGGCATTGTACTAACTATTTTACATATAATATCACTGAATCATCCGAAAGACCGTAAGACTAGACACCATTTGATAGATGAAGAAACTAAGGCTTGGAGAGGTTAAGTAATTTACCTAAAACCCAAAAACCAAACCCATTGCCATCAAGTTGATTCTGACTCATAGCAGAATCCTATAGGGTAGGACTGCCCCATAGGGTTTCCAAGGCTATAATCTTTACAGAAGCATACAGCCACATCTTTCTCCCGTGGAGCGGCTGGTGGGTTCGAACCTCGACTTTTTGGTTAGCCGCCGTCTGAGCTCTTTAACCACTGTACTACCAGGGATCCTTAATTTACCTACAGCCACAGAGATAATAAGTGGCAAAACAAGATTCTGGTTTTATCACGGAGTAATATGTGAGTAATTTAAGTAGTTGTGTGAATTATTTAAGTCATTAACTTCTTGTTTGGAGACTGAATGGTGTTAGACTAGATACTATCACATCCAAGATTCCTTTGAGCTCTAATGCTTATTAGTTGAATTTAGTTGAACTAGAAGACATGGTTCCTGGCCTCCTGGAGGTCAAGATGAGTTGTCTCTTGGACTTCCTTGTCCTCCTTCCCATCTCAGGTCCAAAGTACCACTTTATCTATGGCTCCTCATTTTCCACAGATCAAAATCTCTTTCACCATCAGTCCTAATCCTCCTCTCGAACCTCGTTTCCCAGCACCTCAGGCAGGGATGGATTTACCAATAAGCAAGGTAAGTGCGTGCTTAGGAAATCAGCAGAACAGGGGCACCAGTTCTCCAAAGCAAAGAGCCAGAGATGCCAAGCAGACAGGACACAAGGAAAAGTGAGTGCTGTGGTGAAAGGGAACTAGAAGGGTACTAAATGGAATTGAAACCATTTTACAAATTTTGTATAACAATTATATTTTTCATTTCGGACTGATCAGGTATAACCTCACATTCAGTTCTCTCCTTGACCACGTAAGAACGTGCCAGCAGCACTACAACTATGTTCCCTGACTCGTTTTCTTTGTTGTAGAATATGTGGAATATTCTTTTTGTAGAGAATGTGGTATATAGTAAAAATCTTAGTACCTCACATCCACTAAAAATTTTACAATCCAGTTCATTTCATTCCACTAAAATGGCATACGCCATTTTTTCATTCAATTGCTAATATTATAGTTGCATTTAAAAAGAAGTTACATCATGGGTAGCTAAGACACACACACATACATACATACATACATATACACACACATATACATATATATAACTCTCATATCCCATTCGAATGAGTAAGCAAAGGAGGGGGCACCAAAGATTATCAGTGTTTTAGGGCCCTCACATGCCTTAATCAGGCCCTGACCTCAGGCAGACTCCCAACCTTCTAGCCCCGCTGGACAACAGGCTTACCCAGCTCCAGGCCCTTGCTTACAGTGTTCTTTCTGTTTCAATATTTCTGCCTCTTGTGGCTGCTGGATGGAATAACCCTGCTCGTCTTTCAGGTCCAACCCGTGTATCAACTCCTTTGTGAAGACACTCCTCTTTTCCTGATCACAACAAATTTGTTCTTTCAGGGTTTTATTTTATATTGTATAACAGGTAGAGTTAATTTAAATCCCTCTGGAAATCTCAGTTTCAAATATTCTGTCAGTTTATCACATAAGCACACTAGTACTTGGCAATCTTGGCTTAGACAATGTGGCAACTGTAGTTACGGTATGTATATCCCACTAGCAGTCTGAATTGTTTTCCTTTTGGTGAGATTTTAGACGGCAGAGGCTGTGTTTTAGTCATCTTTGTAACCCTTAACACCTGTCTTGACTGTTCGTCCTTTTATCCATATCTATCCATCCATCCATATATCCAGCTAACCATCCATCCAACCATTCACTCATTTATTTGCATATACCTCAAGTTATATATCCCAAGTTTAAGTTGCCTATACCCAGCACATTGTAGACACTTATTTTTTCATTGAATTGAGTTTAATTTGTTGAATTCACATAAACTGCATTTGTGTGACTCTCTGCCTAGATAAATCCTCTGCAACTAGCTTCTTCTCTACCACCACTCCTGCCACTTTGGATAAAAACCATTTCTTTGAAGAAGAAAGTAACGAAGTAGCAAAGGAATTACAGCTATGGAAAATGAATGGAAGGACAAAAATGTTAAATTTGATTAGTGCAGGCTACCAGCATAATAAAAGAGACAAAGCTGACATTGTCCCTTGGTTGAAAGACAATGATGAAGGCCAGGCTCTTCAATTGGACCTGTGCCCAGCACTGTCTTTGTATCAAGCCTGGAAAAGGATTCCGACAGCATGTAACCAATGTGACCTGTAGGACTCAGTGAAGGTAAGCAAGGGGCCATGAACAGGTTATCAGGGCTAGAATCATCCAACCCACCACAACAAAGGGTAGCAGTATTTGGGGAAAAGAAATATGGTAGGCTTCTAAAATGTAACAACACGCATAAAGGGAACTTTTAATTTAATTCTGAATTTCTTTTTTCATAAATCATTGTTGCTTGGCAACTTGTGGAAGCTTTCACTGATTTCCCAAGGTCTTCTTAAGCATCTCCCTCCATGCTCCCAGATTGTGTACCTGCTACCATTAACAACCCATACAGTAGTAGTTTTCTGTGACTTTCTCACTCACGCTAAACTGAAAGCTCTATAAAGACAAGGTGTGATTTATTTTGTTGCCCCAAGGCCTAGTAGAGACATGGAAGATACTCAGTATATGTTCAATGAATTAATGAAGGGAAAAATTGCCATCTGTACCTATCACAGGTAGGGACTTTTAAAGTGAGAGGTTTTCTGTTTGTGTCTTCCTGATGAAAAAGTAGGCTATCTCAAACTACAGAGCAGCCTTTGACACTGGAGAAGTCCAAGCTTTGTGGAAATAAGGTAGAAAGGATCAAAGCATAGGGGCCTGGTTGGACTAAACCCTCTAAAACAGGGAACACCAGACCAACACTATCCCAGTCATTACTAGAAAACAGCTCTAACTCTAATTTTATTCTAGTAGCATTGGCAAATATATCCTTTGTAAACTCTTTTGCATGAGCATCCAAGGAATTCTTGTAGAGGTAACAAATGGTCTCTTTCTTGTGCAAGATGAGAATTACAACTTGAACATTAATTTCTCTTAACTAGGGCCCATAAATCCTGAATCTGTAATTTCAAAGACCAAAAAAATAGCCTTTGCTTTATAATTGTTTTGCTATCTCACTATTCATACACCCTGCCCTTTCCTTTTAAAATCATCTGCAGTTACTTTTCCTTTAAGACCTGTTTAGAACTGGGATGCATTTCCCTTCATCACCTACTTGAATAATGACTCCATATTTGATGAAAACTTGGTTACTCAAAAAAGGCACAGATAATCATATTTTCTTGCAGGAGGCAAGGAGCTAGTTTCTAGGACTAGCATGAGGAATTAGTGGCAAGTCACTTTCAACCTTCTCCCAGCGAAGTTTCCAACACATTCTAAGTCTCTTTCACTGTGTCTCGGTCAGAAATCAAAGATATGTGATTTCTGTCTCAGCCCTATTAACTAAGATGGTATCTTTAAAAAAAACATTGTGTATGGTAAAAAGGAGTCCTGGTGGTGCAGCGGTTAAGTGCGTGGCTGCTAACCAGAAAGTTGGCAGTTGGAACCCACCCCAGCTGCTCCATGGGAGAAAGATACGCAGTCTGCTTCCATAAAGATTCACAGCCTTAGAAACCCTACGGTGCAGTTCTACTCTGTCCTACGGTGTCTCTATAAATTGGACTCAATTCGATGGTAATGGGTATTTTTTTTTTTTTGGTGGGTATATGGTAATGGTCAATACATGTGACTCTCTTGCTCCTTTATCAATTCCACTTCCTTTCCCTAATATATACCTACAGAATATGACCTGGATGAATATCACTCAGTGGAGGTGGAAGGGACTATTCTGTTACAATTTCCTGACATCCTGTCCTAGATCCCAACACCAGTGGGGATGTGAGTCCTAAAGACCTCAGATGATCAGGGTCCCATCTTTCTGAGATTATCTTGTATTGTTTTAGGGTATGAGGCCAGTTGCTGTGAAAATCTCCTGGAAGAGCTGTCTACAAATTCCATTTTTCAAATCTGGTCACTGTTATTTAAAAATAATTGTGTGTGTGTGTGTGAGTGTGTGTGGATATTTCCATCTACTGTGGGGATTTTATATAAACTGTTAACTCCCTGAGTTCCTCTTGGTTGGGAAGTTTTAAAGTCAGTTTAAATCTAGATCGAGTTTCAAGAGTAGTCTTTCAAAGGCAAAAATATCAAAGCATTCAAGAAAGTGTTATCTACTTACAAATAGTTCTTACCTTACAAAGGATATTTTCTTGTTTCTAACATTCAACAATCCTGACCATTTCAATAGGCCATACACAGATGGTAAAATCCTCTTTTCCCTACTTTATTATTTCTGATAGTGATATCAGAGCCAGAGGATCTTCAAAATTGGACCCTGGGTATTTGATTTTCTTCAAAGGGAGGCGTCAAAATAAAGCATATGCCTTCAAAATCAGCTTATCAGTGACAAGTCACTCCTTAGATTATTAAAGTTGTAAAACTTTCCACAAACATCATTTACTTTTTGTAGGGAAAATATTTAATTATTATGGTAAGAAGGGAATAATAACATAAGTCAATTCAGAATTGTTGAGAGGCATAACTCAGAAGAACCTATGCGGTACTTTGTAATTCCGGCACCTCTCAATCACTTGAGTCCTAGTGCTCTGCGGTGCGTATAAGTGAAATCTTTTGCTGCTGTTTTTCTCATTAGAGCTAGAAGGTGCTTCCTCCAGCCTATCTGATGTGGTTGTTTCTCAAATTCGTGTTTTATACAGGGCACTGACCTTCAGGGTGGTAGAAGAGACAATAGAGCAGAGTGGTTAAGACCATAGTGGTTACGGGCATGAACTTTACATGGATCAATGACAAGGTAATGTAATGGACCAAGGACACTGATGAATCCAATTCTGTGTACCTGATGTTAAAAAAAAAAAAATTTTTTTTTTTAAAAACAGACTTTACTGCAGATATAGCTCTGGCATTTCCTCCTCTGTGACTTTAAGTTACTTACCCTCTTTAATCCTCAGTCTCATTATTTGTAAAATGTTGTTGTTGTTATCATTGAGACAGCGCTGGCTCATGGCAACCCTGTGTAGAACAGAATGAAATGTTGCCTGGTCCTGCATCATTTTCACAATCGTTGGTATGCTCGAGCCCATTATTGCGGCCACTGTGTATTTGGAATACCTTCTAACTCAGGGGGCTTATCTTCCAGCACTGTATTAGACAATATTCTGTTGTGATCCACGGGATTTTAATTGGCTAATTTACAGAAGTAGATCACCAGGCCTTTCTTCCTAGTCTGTCTTAGGCTGGAATCTCTGCTGAAACATGTCCACCGTGGGTGACCCTGTTGGTATTTGAAATACTAGAGGCATAGCTTCCAGCAACACACAAGCCACCATAGTGTGACAAACTGACAGATGAGTGGTGGGTTTGTAAAACAGGCATAATAAAAACAGTCCCTGTCCCCAGATGTTAGGAGAATAAGATGGAATGATGCATGCCCATTTTTTTGTTGTTGTTCACGTATCTGTTTATTATTGTCTGTTTTTCTCTACCTCATCCCCAAGGCACAAATCAGGGACTTTTTTTTTTTTGTCTTGTTCATGGAGGTATCCTCAGTGCCAGGAACAATGTGCTGCACATAGCAGGAGCTCAATAAATATTTCTTGAATAAGTGAATGAATAAAAGAGCATATGAGATGTTCTTAGCATGATGCCTGGCAAATAGTAAGTGTTCCATAAATATTAGCATAAAAAAACAACCTAGTTCTATGAGATGTTTCCCAAATAAAGGATCTTGTGCTGTATATGTTATAAAGTCTCTGAGATATCCTTCAGTGGAAGAATTTGTATAACTTTCTTTAGCTCCATTTACCAATCTTAGTTGGCCACAAAACACTGTCTTAGTCACCTAGTCCTGCTATAACAGAAATACCACAAGTGGATGCCTTTAACAAAGAGAAATTTATTTTCTCACAGTCCAGTAGGCTAGAAGTCCAAATTCAGGGCATCAGCTCCAGTGGAAGCCTTTCTCTCTCTGTCAGCTCTAGGGGAAGGTCCTTGTCATCAATCTTCCCCTGGACTAAGAGCTTCTCCACGCAGGAATCCGGTTTCCAAAGGATGTGCTCTGCTGCCAGTGCTGTTTTCTTGGCGGTATGAGGTCCTCCACTCTGCTTGCTTCCCTTTTTTTTTTTTTTTTTTTTATCTCTTGTAAGATAAAAAGTGGTACAGGCCACACCCCAGGGAAAATTCCCTGTATATTGGATCAGGATATGACCTTAGTAAGGGTGTTACAATCCCACCTTAATCCTCTTTAACATAATCTAATCTTGCCTCATTAAACACAGGCAGAGATTAGGATTTACCACACATAGGAAAATTACAGTCACAAAACGGAGGACAAACACACAATACTGGGAATCAAGACCTCACCAAGTTGACACATATTTTGGGGGGATACAATTCAATCCATGACACTTTCTTTCCCAGTTATACCTGTTAATTAACATTCTGCCACACTAGTGTACCACTGAACACACTTTGGGATATAATGAAGTAATCTAATATTCCTATTTTAGAGGTAAGGAAACCAAAGCCCAGTGGATATTAAGTGGTTTGCCTAAGTAGAGAGCAGCAGCAATTCCAGAACTAGAGCCCAAGTATCCTAACTGCTAGGCCTTCTTTCTTTCTCTTCAGGCCAGGTAAACAGTGGTGTGGGCAATGGCACTGGACTTTGGCATTAGAAGGTATTGGATTCAAATTCCATCTGCATTTTCTAGCATTGTTTAGTCTGTGCCAGACGCCACTGGTGCCCCACCTCATATCCTTTCCTACCTTAATGGGGCCCCTCTGGCACCTGAGCATGGTATACTTCCTGGAACTGACAATTTGAAAGGTGCAACCCACGAGTGCAAGGTTCTAAACACTCCGGAGAGCAGCCTTTGACCAATGGCGGATGGAAGCTGGTGGGTGAATGCTCTCCCCTTCTATCACTCAGACAAATAACTCTGAGGTACAATTTATATGTCTTCCCTGGAAGGTCCCAGTGTGGTCCATCTAAACTGCCCACATCAGTGGCATAGTCCACAACTAGGAAGCAGTATAGTCAAACTCTCCACATTCCTAGCTTTTCTCCTTTCCAGTCACGCTGCCTTTTCCCAGGTGTGTTACTCTTTTGCTTACAGTGGAAAACAGCTGAGTCATCTCTTGTGCGCCTGCCCATTAAACTGGTGCCGTGTTTCACATCAAAGGGGCTGTGATTTAGCAGGCGGAGGTGTAAAATAGGAAGTGACATCTAAATATAAATTGGGTTAAAATGGAGGCCTCTAACAGATGAGAGGTGCTACTAGGCTCAGAACTCTGTGGGTTTTTTTTCCTCCTGAGTTTTCTAGGATTTTGAGAAGGCATGAGAAGAATGTGTTTACAAACATACTCTGTGTTTATGACACCTGTTTTTTTTTATGCTGAATAAAAAGAGGGAGCCGCTCTTGATGTGGGAAAACATTGCAGACTGAGAGTTTCCACAATCCTTTAGCCATGCATGGGGTCACCTACCAGGGCACCTGAGGGGTTCAAGCTTTAAGCCCATTGTACTGCACTTGGCCCTCAAGGTAAGAAAGGAAGGCAGTGTGACTGTATCTGTTAGATTGAGGACACAAAGAGACTCCAAAATTTCAGTTTATTTCTTTCTCTTGTAATAAGACAATAACAGTCAAGAATGCCAGTTGTAGAGCCCAATGGATCCAGGATTCAGATCTCAGTTCTGCCACTCACTAGCCATATGACCTTGGTCATGTTATTTCACCTCTCTAAACACCTTTCCCCATCTGTAAAATGGGGATAATGAAAAGAATCTACCTCATAGGGTTATTATGGGAGTTAAATGAGATCATGCACATACAACTCTTGTCACAGTGCCTGGCACATAGTGAACACTCAGTAAATGGTGCTGTTTTCATTACTAACTATGAAGAAATGCTACCATCTCAGTGAGATGTGTTCCTTTCCTTCAGTGTGCAACAAACAGACATACACAAGCTATCTCAGTTAATTTGAATTCATTCTTTAGAGACACAAAGAATTAAAAAAGAGCAGGGAACAATTTGAGCAGCCACACAGCCAGCTTCTTAGCACTGGAACATCGCTCAGGTGACAAGAGGGACTCTAATTGTGGAATGATAGTCCTGGAGGCTAAAGAGCAGCTCTCAGAAGGGGCATTGGCTGCCCCACCCACAGGATTCAACTCCTTGTTGTCTGGGTATTTCTCTTTTCTGTATCTACTGTCTGCTCTTCTGACCACCTCCTGGTTTCTTCTTATTCACAGCTTCTATGGTCTTGTCTTTGTGTGTGTGTGTGTGTTTGACTTTTTTGTATTGTATTTTCTGTGAGTCTCTATGTGTTGTGCTCAGAGACCTTGAGAGGATGTGATTGTGAAATAACACTTATCCAATAAAAGGCGCCCGTCATTGGCCAGAACCCAGAGCCAGTCCACCCAGGCTACTACTCATGGCTGTTTTGTGCCCAGCATGAATCTCTGACTCAATGAGTTGTGGCTATTGGTAGTAGGAATGTATCATACCAACATAGTGATCTGGTATAAAGAAATGCTTCAAGTTTTCTTGTGCAGAAAAGAACAGTAGTTGGGACAAACACTGAGAATATAAGGAATAGGGCAAATCATGAAAAATTCACGGGTGAAAATCTTTGCATTTATTATCTGCCTTCAATTTACTATATATTAACTTGATTTCCTAAAGTATCTCATGAATGAGTGCTTATAAGTGAAGTATTAAGGTCACTGTCACTTAACTGGTATTCCTGGTTAAAGCTGTCTACCCATAAAACCGGCTGCTGTCAAGTTGATTCTGACTCATAGTGACCTTGTAAGACAGAGTTGAACTGCCCCCATAGGGTTTCCAAGGTGGTGATCTTTACAGAGGCAGACTGCCACATCTTTCTCTGGAGGAGTGGCTGGTGGGTTTGAAACGCTGACCTTTCCGTTAGCAGCCGAGCCCTTAACCACTGCTCCACCAGAACTCCTCGAAGTTGTCTACATCTACCAATCTTCCATACTGTCATCAGGGTTCTTGTCTCCATACAAATTTGATTATTTTACTTTCCTACTTAATTTGATTTCCTTCTATCTGTAGATATATCCCCAACTTCTTAGCCTGGTATACATACGAGGCCCTCTACAACCTGTTGCCCTTGACTCATCTTCTACCCCTACCCTCCACGTATCTACAGTGGCCCACCATATTGGGTTTTCTCCATTCTCTTTCATATTTTGTAACCATGCATGTGCTATTCTTTGCTTGGAATGCCATTCTCTACTCCATCACCAACTGGCAAATGCCCATTTATCTTTCAAGGTCCAACTCAATTGACACCTTCTCTCTGAAGTTTTCTCTGGATTCTCCAGTTTCCCTCCCCTACCTCTCACCCCCATAGCTGGGTGAAATCAACTGCTCCTTTGCCTGATTTCCATAGCATGTAAACAGATCTCTATGACAGTATTGATTATTTTACACCCTGGTTATCCAAGAGTCAGTATCCTAGGCACAGCTGTGAACCTCAAGGGCAGAGACATGTCTTATTGATCTTTTATATTCCCAGGGCCCAACAGAGCATCTGTCTCATTTAGCACCCAATTCCTGATTGTTCAATTTTATTGGAATTCAAAACCCTGACACTATTGGGGAAGCTGGAACAGGAAGCAAAATCCCCTGGTTCTCCTGCATAGAGTCTGTGTGTGTGATCTTACACAGGATCATTAATTCTGAAGGATGATTTTATGGCAGACCACACTTAGTGTATTCTATACAGTATGAAAGACAAACAATTCTACAATTTCTATAAAGTAACATGACGAAACATTCTTAAGGTCTAGGAAAAGCATGCGGGGAAAAGTATGATTTTTTTTAACAAGCCATGTGATTCTCAAAAATTTTCTTATGTTTTTTTCTCTTAATGTAAATGACAATATCCCAGAGGGCAATGAAGTCACCAGGGTAACTAACTGCCGATGTGGACTGAAATGACTCAAGTCACATTCTTCCACATGTGGACACAAATCCTCTTTGGGCTTTTGAAAACTAACCATTTATTATCAGACCTCCTTTCTCCAGAGGGACATTCCCAATTTGTACTCTTTCAGAGAAGCTGGCATTTGGAAATGTATGTGGGGCTGGTTAAGCTGTCACAGTGATCAGGTGATGCTTCTAGCTTTTAGTGGGTGGAGCCAGGGATGCCAAATACCTTGCAATGTATGGGACAGTCATGCAAACCGAATATTGTCCCACCCAAATGCTAATAGACTCCCAGTTGAGGACTACTGAGTTAATAGACACACTACCTTAAAATCTTCCTTTTTTTTTCTTTTTTAAGGTGAGATGAAAGCAAACCATAGGAATCCAAATGGAAGTTCCCTTCTCATTTTGGAAAACTTTGATTAAAAAAAAATAAAAATTTTTTATTCTATGTGCAAAATATGACTTATTATATCACATTCCCTGGAAACAAGAGACTCGTAAAGAATCAACAAAGCAAAGCATTTAGCATGCTCTCTTCCTAGTGAATATAATAAAGAATAGCAAAATAAAGTAGCTCTTCTTTTGAAATGCATTTAATTTAATAAAACACCAAATTAAAGGTAGAATGGTCTCATCCCTATTACAAAATAACCTGCCAAGAAAAAACTGAAACATGCACAATTTCATTAACCTTCCATTCATAAAACATAATGCAGGGAGAATGCCATTTTAACATCCAACTGAACCAGGCTATTTCCATGCCTTGAGAGAGTTTCCCATATGAACATTCATCAGTGTGGATACAGGAAACGTAGTGGCGAAAAAAAAATACCAGTCATATAAAGCATTTACAAATCTTTATCTTTTTAGTCATCCATTTTTTGAAAGAAGATATCTTCCTTTTCATACAGTGTTTTATTGGCTTCCTTAAATATTCTTAGCAGCATATGGAAAAGCATGTTGGCTTGTGACTTAGTGATATTTATGATATTTGGGGATTTTGTTAAATCCTGGCCAAGGGCGTGTCAAATCATAGAACTTTCGAACTTCAAAGGCCCCACAGATCACAAGCCTTAGAAATCATGGAGTCCAGTTCCCCATTTTGCAGATGAGGAAACTGAGGCTCAGGGAGATTAAGGGAGAACAGCGGTGGTGGCTCTTTCCAGGGCCAGGGAGTGATAACCATGGGGTTGAGTAGATTTGCTTTGTGAGTTCTCAGTATCTTCAGTTACAGACTGTCTTTGGTGTACCTTTAATTGTTTTCTAAATAGATAATGGCAATTCAAAACCTGGCTCATTTTATAGCATTCTTTAGCTGTTTGTACTAATATAATGAGCTCCTGACCAAAAAACAGAAAGAAAAATTGGAGAAAAAAACAAAAAACCATGCAATTTATAAAACTGGAAAATGTAACCAACTAACACTTGAAAAACATGTCGTATTTCATGAATATATTGTGTTTTGCAATCAAGTACACTCACTGCAGAAGGATGTGGCATCATTTACCTTCTCTGTTCTAATGCGTTGCAACAAGCAAGCACGTCATTTGGTGCCCACCTATTCCTCCCTCCATCCACATGTCATTTGCAAACGAACCACACACCTCACATTTGCTTTGTGCAAGTGAATTTAATACCCAGGAAACAATACAGTATATTTTATTTTAGTATATTATAGCAACAGGTTTCACATTTAATGAGATTTGGATCTGATGCAGCAATTTGGAAGTCTCTTCAAGCTTATTAAAATGAGCTTCTACTGAACTTACAGGCACGTACGACACTTGGAAAATGACCATGTCTTGAATCTGAGAGGCTTTTTGGAGTATACGTAAAGCAAATGGCCTAGGTAATACTCTTCCTTTCTTTCCGGAGTTCTATTCTATGACCGTTGACACTGGAACAAAAAGTCGCCATTTGACAGGCATTGTAGCATTTCAAGGATACCTAGTGGCGCAGTGGTTAAAGGGCTCGTCAGCTAACCAGAAGGTTGGTGATTTGAACCCACCAGCCGCTCTGTGGGAGAAAGATGTGGCAGTCTGCTTCCGTAAAGATTTATAGCCTTGGAAACCCTACGGGGCAGTTCTACTCTGTCCTGTAGGGTCATTATGAATCAGAATCGACTTGATGGCAGTGGGTTTGGTTTTTGTTTTGGTAGCATTTTGTTAACTAGCTTAAAATACATCCGATTTCTGTTACTTTCCCTGAGATGACCAGTATCTGAAAATTCGTTTTAAAGCCATTCAACAAGCAGGAAGAACCACACCTGTGGTATCTGATTTCCTCCCCATTAAATCAGGATGAATAATTTAATAAAAACTGCTTATACACAGACACTCAGTGACTGGTTGGAAGATAAAGCTATCGGGCTGCTGGCGTTTTGGCTATTTCTGGTTGGTGTTCAGCAGAAGCCTGATTTTTCCCTCAGTGGCAGTAAGCCAAATAGCCCTGTGACCTGAGACTTTCACTTAAGACCTTAGTGCGCCAGGACCTTTCCCCTGTAACAAAGGCCACTGTTTCTTCTATAAGTGTGGCACTGTTGGTTGGCTACTCAACTGACATTTACAACCTTCATCTGCCTTAAGGTTGAAATAGGCAGATTCTTTTATTCCCAGCCTCCTTTGCAGCCAGGCTGGCCATGTGACCCAGCTCTGAACAATGAAATGTAAGGCTTCTGGGAAAGATTCTTCTTCCCTAATTGAGAGATGGGTTGGCACTGCTGCCAGAGTCTGAGTCCCTGCTCTACCACTTCTTGTCTGTGGGACCCTGAGAAAGTTAATTATACTCTTGGTGCTTTGGTTTTCCTTATCTAAAATAGAAGCTACTAACAGAAATAGCTCATTAGGTTGCTGTGAGAATTAAAGGAGATAATGAATGTAAAATGATTAGCATAGTGCCTGGCATACAGTAAGTGCTCAGAAAAATATTAACTGTTATTATAATTAATAAAAGAAGGAAGACATGTATTATGGATTGAATTGTGTCCCCCTCCCCCCTCAAAAAATATATGTTAGAATCCTAACCGTTATACCTGTGGATGTAATCCCATTTGGGAACAGGGCATTCTTTGTTATGTTAATGAGGCCAAATCAGCATAGGGTGTGTCCTAAACCTAATCACTTCTGAGTCAAAAGGAGCAGCACAGACACAGAGATATGCAGGCACAAAGGTGGGGGGGCGATTGGGGGGGACAGATGCCACATGAGGATTGTCAAGGAACCGAGGAATGCCAGGGCTACAGAAGCTGAGACAAGAATCTTCCCCTAGAGTCCACAGAAAGAGAGCTTCCCCTATAGCCAGTGCCCTGAATACGGACTTACAGCCTCCTAAACTGTGAGAAAATAAATATCTTTAAAGCCATGTACTTGTGGTATTTCTGTTACAGCAGCACTGGCAGACTGAAACAGCACATGATGAACGCTTCTGCTTCCTGCCTTTGGAAATGGCTTTGTGAGGTCATGATGCTGGGGTTGTGGCAACCATCTTGTGACCATGAAGTGAAAGTCAAGAGAATTGCAAAGACTCTGACCCAGTGGAGACACTGGCCCAATCTTGGGACGGCCTACCTCAAGATTTTCTTTAAGTCAACAATATTCTTACAGTGAGTTTTCTGTTACTTGCTGTTGAACAGTCTATCTGATACACTAAGATACTACCTGGCCATCTCTGCCTCCAGCTGTTCTCTCTTGGCTTTGATCACCATGTATTGCCTCCTTCTCTGGTGGAAACTTGTTAGGATGCTCTCTCCTAACAGCCTGTAACTGTTTTTTTTTTTAAATCTGCTCTGGGAGTTCTCTTAAATAGACAGCAAGTCTGATTAACAGCTTCCTGTGTGGGAATATGGGGCTTGATAGGGGAAAAGGGAGTTGTTAAACCTCGTCCCACCTCATCTGAGCAGGGTCTCCTGGCTCCTATAAGGCTGACTACATTCTGCAAACATCTTCGTGGTTGCAGGGGTCCCAGTCACGCAAACCACAGCCTGTGTCTGAGGTGGCTATAGGGGTCCCCTCAACCACCAGGTGCCAATACATAGTACGCAGGCTCTGTTGTGTGGGTGGTGGGGGGAAGAATTGAGGAGCCCCTTAAAATCATATGGTGCTTCTTTGCTAAATTCACTGTAATTCTCCTCGCCTTTGCCCCTTCAGTGCACTTAAATTTCTTCTGGTAGAGTTTGTTCTCTACCGTTCCGTATTTCCAAATCACTCTTGGGCAGACTGTTCTGAAAAATATCAAAGATAATGATTTTGTAGAATGACAGAGGATGGAAGAAATACAAAAGTAGACGCTCTGGGACACACTCTTCTCCAGACAATTGGCTTCTTGCTGGGTGTCTTACATCTCTGTTTCTATATCCAACTTTGATGATAATCTCCTAAGGATTTCTTTCAGTTTGTCTTTCACTGAAACCACTGCAAAATTACAATTAAAATAAGGACACTAAAAAGAGGGTCACTTCATAACAACAACAACTACATCATAGCTTATCTGGGTTCTGGAATTAAATCCATCTCAGATCAAGGACAAGCAGCAAGACTCAGTTGTTGTCACCTATCATCAGACCTCAATGAAATTTTTTTTCAATATTTCCAGTGCAGTTGTAGATGATTTTTATGTCATATAAAATTCAGAATGAGAAGGAATTTTCTCTAGGGAAATTTAGAAGAAAGAAAGGCACATTCATCTATTGCCTGGATCTGTTTTCATTTTTTAAGCATTATCGGTGTATTCATTAGTTAGTTAAACACCCACAAGGTGTCACTTGCAAGGATCAAAACATTGCCATGGGCTACATTCTCAGAAGAGACTGGACCCTTCTGGAAGGCGACATGAATGATTTAGGTCATTAGAGTGCTGGGTAATGAATTGCCCCAGTGCTTTAGCACCCTATGGCCTGTGAGACTCACATAACTTCTTCTAGCTGACTCCTGGGATGTGCTTACTGGAGGAAAGAATTTGACTCAATGTACATAATACAGATACCACCGTGCACATTGCTACAGGATGACTCAGAGTTGGACAGGGACCTGGGTTTGTAGAAATGCCAGAAACAGAGTGATAGCAGCTTCTTCATGGCTTTTCCCACCCCATAGTTTCAGACATGCCTAAGCCCTCTTTCCAGCTCAACAAGCCATTTCTTTCCTATGCCTCCTAAGTCCTTAATCCTTTTACTGAGAAACCAGAAAAAGAGGTCAGTGCAAATGGGTGCTGAAAAGGAAAAAAAAAAAAAAATCCCTGGGCCTCTTTTAACCAAGAAAAGCAGAGCATTTCTGAATTTTGGCTCTGACACAGAAAAGCTCTAAGTCCCTGCTCATAATGATTGTCTGGGGACTTGTTGAAAAAGTATTCTCGCTGATAATAACTGCCATGATCAAGTATCCCAGGAGAAACATTTTAAAGTACCCAGAGCCAGTTTTTTGGAAGCAAGTAGGCCACGCAGTCTATTACACATTAAGTTTAAATGAGATAATACATGTAAAAAGGCTTTAAGATCTATAAAGTCTTAGGTGTGTGCCTAGCATGGTGCCAAGCCCCCTGGGAGAGGCAGAAGATTCAGATGACAGGCTTCCTAGCCTCTAAGAACTTGAAATCCAGGAGAAAGACAGGACCAAACTATGCAAAATAATTTAACAATTAAGTTGGACTGTGTGCTAGTAAGCAGAGCTGTGCCAGGGGGGCATGAAAGGGGGTGGGGGCTGAAGTTGTCAGGGAACACTTCGTGAAGCTATAATCCCAACGGCTGGTGCCTCATCAGAGAGATCACGAATTTAGGGAGAACTTGGAAGCGGCAAGTTGTTTTATACACAGAGGGTGTCTGTGTGGGTCAGGAATGCAATCAGACAACTTGTGTTGCTCTGACTCAAACTTCGTACTTAGTTCAAAGTATGGTTTATAGCTCTAAACACTTTTACCTACAAAAAGACACTGCTGAACAATACTGAATATTTAAAATAAACATTCAAGAGCTGGTTTTACTATAGCATGTAGCAATGTAAAAGCAAATATGTTTGATGGCTCTTTCTCACTACCCAGATGACAAGTCAGGACTTTAGTTTCTAGGAAATAAACACTCATAACTTTGGTTGCCTCCTTGCTAGAGAGACAATAGGAGGAGGGACTCAACTCATTCCACCCATGTATTTTACATTGCCTTGATTCCCAAAGTAATTAATGAGTTTTAAAGCAGCAGTTGCTGAATTCTTCTTTGCTTTGTCCTGACATGCAGGAAAATCAATTCAGGAAGTATTTACGGTGAAAAGTACTGATGTCTGCAGTTTACTTTGAAAGACGTCAAAAAATAAGACGGATTAATGGATGGATAGGGGGATGAATAGATATATAGATATGTAATAAGGCAAGTATAATAAAATACTAATAGAAGAATTTCGGTGGTAGGTATAAGGGTCTTCATGTAAAATTATTTTAACTTTCAACTATAA
>NW_004443979.1:9217811-9224227 GCF_000243295.1 Trichechus manatus latirostris
AATTATAAAATATTTTATAATAAAATGATGGGAAAAACCAAGTCAAGGATTTTTTTCTTTGCTCCCTCTTCTAATTATTAAAGATCATTATCTGACAGGACACAGAAAGAAAAAAGCTTGGACTAAGCCCTAGATGTAAATGAAAAGAATCGTGTATGTAATTTTTCAAGGAACTCTCAAAACTATCTCTACCAGCCAACTGTTGATGCCAGAAATTCCACCATTAGAAATATGGTCCTTTCAGTTAAAGAGTTAGTCTGTAAAAACCTCCAGGGATTCTTGGAGGACTACCAGATTAAATTCCATTAGTCATTAATACTTGACTGTAGATCAATTTAACTGACAATTTTCAAATAATATCTAGCTAAAAGGGTTGGAATAAGGGAGAAGGAAAGGAGAAAAGAGAACATAAGCACTGAATGTCTTAGGGGAGGGGTGGAACATGCTGAAAGGAGATCTAGGGAGGCACTGAACATCAACTTCTCTCTCTTTACAAGGTTACCCTAGCCCAACCCAAGTCCTGATATCAGTGTTTGCTGCTCTTCAGTTCTATATAACGGATTAGCTATCCAATCTTATAATTCAGTAACTCTGATAAGGCTCTGATCACCAACAGAAGCTCCTGTTGCATAGTTAGGCCCTTAGTCTCCGTGGGCTCAGTAGCATACAAGGAAGAGTTTTTCAAACGGAGAGTCATTCTCTGATGTAGGAAGCATGATTTGCTCTAAAACCCCAGGGGTCTGTGCTGTGCCTCTTCTCTTGGAGCTGCCGCAGACTCCATATAGCGTTCTTATCTACCAGGGATACCTTTAACACCATCAGAACTGCTAGGTCATATGGTCCACACTACAATGGCAGAGCTGAGTGGTTGAGACAGAGACCATATTGCCTGTAAAACCTAAAATATTTACTAACTGGCCCTTTACAGATTGTAAAGGACTATATAATAAAAGTCCTGGACTATATAATAATAGAAAGCACTGCATTAGAATTAATATAGTCTAAGGAAAACTGTGAATGTATATTGCTTTCTTGGCCATGTGAAGGTGAACTGCTTTTGTTCCTCTTTACTGATGGGAATTGAGAAGAACACATTCACTATCTCAATAACCACCTACAAAAATGCTAGATGCTGTGTTGTCCTGATACAATAAACATACTATATCCATCTCGGCAGCTTCAATGGAGGCTACCATTTGGTAATGTTTATAGTAGTCTGCTATCATCCAGCACAATTATTATGCCGCCAGGGTTTCCTTGCAGGCACCAGACAAGTGAATTGAATTAGGTTATGACTGGAACTACTAACCCTGAAACTTTCAAGTTTTAGAGAGTGTTGCTAATCTCTGGGATACCTCCGAGGATTCAGTATTTCTTCAGATTAACTATCTTGGCTGGGAAGGACAGTTTAGGGGCTTCCCCTTTAGACTACCTTACCATAATGATCTCACAGGGTAGAAAACCAATGTGAGAATTCTGCCAGCTTCTAGCTATGTCTACCCCAATTATATAATCAGGGCCTGAGGAAACAATCTCAGGGAGAGTCCACAGACCCACTCATTTCCCTATGTAAAAATGTTGAGTCAAAATTTCATGTATTACCTGGCTTCTATGGTCTCCACCCTAACTAGAGGACATAACAGTGTTTCAGGTCCTGGATCATATCTAACGATCTTCTAAAATCTAGGTGTTCTTTTTCTCCAGTGCATGGTTACCCTAGAGAAAAATCATAGGACCTTTGAGAATGGTTTAGGTGAATATTTACCATAATTATTTGCCATGTTGATGTAGGGTCCTTCATGAAGGAAATCTGGCTGAAATCTGGAAATTGAGTGAAGAACCAAAATTTTCCATTGTAGTGGCTGACGTCAGTCTTCTGCATGCCAGCTCTCAATTTTTATTTTGTACAAGTCAAGCCTATCTTACATCTAGGAACACCATGATCTAATAACCATCACCATAAATATCTGAAAATTAAAGAGCCCGATTGCCAGTATGACCTTGCTGTTCATAACAGTAATTATATCCACTTTGCTTCTTATGGCTAAGTGCAGGAACCCTTAAAATTAGAACCTGGGGCAGATTTTCAGAATAGTCATCCTTGTGACTGAAGGAGATGAGATGCTTTGTAAAAGCTGTCATAGAGGTACTTGGACTTTCACATAGTGTCTTGAATTGGCTGCCTTCAGCCCATCCTTTTCCTTTTTTCAAGGCTTCCAATACAGTTAACAGAAGCCAGCCCTCTCCACAATTCTTAAAATTATCCCTGCATCCATACTGTTCACATGCCATTGCACCTCTTCTCAATTAAAATAGGTGAAAGCTTTAGTAATTTTGACGCCATTGGATGCCGGGGGTTAAAATCACTCCAATGGGATCCTTATTGCCATCCAACCACTGAGGAACCTAGCTCCAAAGTCTAATTCTGAGGGTCTCTCTAGGACCACTTTTGGTACCAGCTGTCTTAGCCTGGGTTTCCTAGTATGTAGAGCTTGAGGATTTTGTGTTATTTTTTTAGGGTGTGTATCATAATCCCTGAAAGCAGGAGTGAGAAACAAGGGGAGCAAAGCCAGGGAGAAGGAAAAAACAATGTAAAGATTGTATCGGCCACTGCTAAGCGCTACTGATTGCTCCATCTGCAGATCTCCTCCTCCAAAAAACGATATAAACTGCATCTTGAGGACTGTTTTTTGCATTGGAATGGAGGAAAAAGAGTGAAGAATTCATCCACCAGCTCCTGTCTCTCACTGGTCAAAGGTTTAAACCTGGGGATTGTTAACTCTCCTGCATTTCTAGGTTGTTGTGAATTCATGAGCACCTAGTGGTGTCCCATGCCTTGGTATCAACAGGGAAGGCCAGGGGATGGAGATGTGGGCTTCAATGCAGTTATGATCCTAGACAGTGTCAGGCTGCACCTGTGTGAAGTCCGTTGGAGCCCACGCACAGATGGTCACTGCTGCAGCAGCCAGGACAAGACAGGTGGGGCTGAGAATACAAGTGGCACGTATGTGTCTGATACACCTCTCAAAAGCATATTTTCAAAGAAGTGTGACCAAATGTTCCCAGGCTTTTCTAGGCTTTAGGCATCAGTGAAGCCATTTTGTCCTTAATATGGAGTTATACTGGCTATTGGGACTCAATCTGTCTATTATCATTCCCTCTGCACCACCCCTCACCCTGAGGTATTCTTGGGAGACCTCAGGGGACTCACAGGTGTTTGAGAATCCTTTTGGGCCCATCTCACTGTGACAATGCCTCTGTATGCACCCTCTTCCGGACACTTGCAGCCTCTGCCCCAACTGCTACTGCTGATGCTCTGCTTTGGAGGCAGAGGTTTGCCTCGGCCACCTAGCAAATTGCTGCAAGGAAAGGAAATGGTGTTCTCCCTATGCATGCTCTGTTGGGGGACAGACCTCATCCTACAGTGGAGTCATTTGGGCTCCAGAGAGTTAAGTTTGGTGACACTGCTTTTCCAGTTTTATTTATTCTTCTTTCTACGGCTAGTATATAACACCAAGATAACTGGGCTAGGGTGGGTTCAAATAACAGCCTCTGTGCTGAGACAAGAGTCATTACTCCCTTTGATCCTTAAGTCCTATTGCTAAGTTCAGCTTGCTGTGCCAGAATTCTTCTTCCCCTAAGGATAAATTTTTTCCCAGGAACCCCACAGGTCTTGCACGTTAGCATTTGATATAGCTTTCTCCCTCAAATCCCTTTCCTCCAGTTTGCTAGAGGATTCGGTTCAAATTCTTTGTCCAAGAGTTCCTGAGGACTCTCATAAACCAGGACTACTGAGGACTAGTGGAGTGCTGCTTGCCTAACTCCTCCCACTGGTCATATCCACTCTTAGCTCTGGCCCAGCCCTCAGGACTCCTTAACCCTTAGGAAAAGAAGAGCAGAGAAAACATCTCTCTTTCTCTATCTCACACACAAGCGCGCACACACGCACATACTCTCTATCAGCTTAGTGACTTAAAGGTGGTAAGTGTTTACAAAGCTAGTACCTGCACAGCAACCTTTCCCACTGTAATCACTTTGATGATTGCTCCTCATCATTTCTTGGTACGCTTCAGGTTAAAACATTTGGCGGTTTGCAATATACAGAGACCTGGAGGTCTGATACAATGCCTCAGGGCATCAGAGAAATGTTTACAGGGAAATGTGCAGTAGACATCCTCCATGCCCAAGGCTCCAGTCATCACTCATTATCACCACCTCCCAGGAGATGGAACCTATTTGATGGTTGCAACACAAAAGGGATGACCATCATCCCCTGAAAAGCCCACCGTGGATCCCAGGTCCTGTCTTTCCAGACTTTGGGTGGAAACTTTCTTTTTACGTTTCCATTGTCACCTGGACAAAAGAGTAGAATTTTATGCCAGCCATGAGTCATTCCAGTTAGTCAATACAACCTGACAGATGCAGTACTGAAGAAAGCATTTTATATGATGCTGCAGGTAGGCGCACCCTGGCTACATGCCTTCAGCTGAAAATGCTCACTTCAAAATGTTTATGTGCAGGTAAGATACTGTGACAGATTCTAAGACGTTGCTAACATTATTTTATTTGGCTTTCCTTTTGTGGTGGCTTCTTAAGTGCAGTGGTCTTGTTGCCATCTTCCCTGGGACAGCACTGGACACACAGTTGGTGTTCAATACGCTTATTAAATAATTGGATGAAAGAATTAATTGCAGAAATTGTTACTTGAATTAGATGCCATGAGTGGGGGATCTGTCAACTTTTAAAAAATGATAGAGCAATTTTCATTGTAGGAAAGTTTTTGAAGAGAATTGATATATAACCCATTTAAACATTTGTCTAGACATTGATAAACATGGAGTAAACAGAGTCACAATACCAATGGGAATAGTATAGCTATGTCATATTTCATATTTCATTTTTACATACTCCTATGCTTTAACAGAAGCCCTGGTGGCGCAATGGTTAATAGCTCAGCTGCTAACCAAAGGGTCGGCAGTTTGACTCCATCGATGCTATTGTAAACTTTATGGGGCAGTTCTACTCTGTCCTATAGGGTTATTAGGAGTTGGAATTGACTCGACGGCAACGGGTTTTTGTTTTATGCTTTAACAAGCTAGAATATTAGAGCTGGAGGAGACCTGCCAATATAAAAACCAAGACCCAGAGAAATTAAGTGACATGCCCAAGGTCACACATTAGTTGGTCAGTAGCAGATCCTGGACTAGAGCCCAGATGTCCTAACTCCTATTAGGCATTTTCCCCTGCTTCCTGCTCAGTAATGATGTCATGGCTGTATTTTTGCTACCATGTCACATGAATGTTTCCCACTTTATTTTTTTTTTAATTTTTTTTATTGTACTTTAGGTGAACGTTTACAGAACAAATAGTTTCTCATTACACAGTCAGTACGCATATTGTTTTACGACATTGGTTAACTATCCTACAACATGTCAACACTCTCCCTTCTTGACCTTGGAAGACCTTTCTTCTTTTTTGGTGAAAATATACATAGCCAAAGATACAGCATTTCAAAAGCTTCTACATGTACAATTCAGTGACATTGATTACATTCTTCCAGTTGTGCTGCTATTCTCACTATCCTTTTCCAAATTATTCCATCACCATTATCTTCAACTCACTGCCCCCTAGACTTCCCATCAAACATTTTGAGTTGCTGTTGTCACTATTATCTCACATAATTCTTTTTTTTTTTTTTGTACTTTAGATGAAGGTTTACAGAACAGAATAGTCTCTCATTAAACAGAACACATACTTCCCTATGACAATGGTTAACAACCCCACAACATGTCAACACTGTCCTTTCTCAACCTTGGGTTCCCTATCACCAGCTTTCCTGTCCCCTTCTGCCTTCTAGTCCATATCCCTGGACTGCTGTGCCTCATTAGTCCCATTTGGTTTTATGGCGCTGTCCAATCTCTGGCTGAACGGTGAACCTCAAGAGTGACTTCTCCACTGAGCTAAAAGGGTGTCCGGGGGCCATACTCTCGGGGTTTCTCCACTCTCTTTCAGGCCAGTAAATTTGGTCTTTTTATGTGTGTTAGAATTTTGTTCCTTCTCCAGCTCTGTCCAGGACCCTCTGTTGTTATCCCAGTCAGAGCAGTCAGTGGTGGTAGCTGGGGCACCATCTAGCTGTACTGGAATCAGTCCGGTGGAGGCCTTGGTAGCTTTGGTCCATTAGTCCTTTGGACTTATCTTTTCCTTGTATCTTGTTCTCTTCATTCTCCCTTGCTCCCAAGGAGTGAGACGAGTGGAGTATCTTAGATGGCTGCTCAGAGGCTTTTAAGACCCCAGACGCTACTCACCAAGGTAGAATGCAGAACATTGTCTTTATAAACTGTGTTATGCCAATTGAGCTAGATGTTCCCCGAGACCATGGTCCCCACAGACCTCCGCCCAGCAATTCAGTCCCTCAG
>NW_004443979.1:9231204-9311291 GCF_000243295.1 Trichechus manatus latirostris
CATTTTTCTGCAAATGGATATCCAGTTTTGCCAGCACCATTTGTTAAAAAGACTGTCTTTTCCCCATTTGATGGACTTTGGGCCCTTGTCGAAGATCAGATGACTGTAGGTGGATGGATTTACATCTGGGTTCTCAATTCTGTTCCATTGGTTAATGTATCTGTCATTGTACCACACTCGAAAATTTTTGCGTTTGATTGTATCCACATAATTCTCAGGGTCTCTTCATTTTTCTTCGTTCTTTTTTTGATTTTTCCTCAGACAGAGTTGTATCCAAGTATTTGTCTTCAATTCCACTGATCCTGTCTTCCACCGTTTGAGATCTGCTCCTCAGCTCTTCTACGACACTATCCATTTCTGAAATCTTGTTGTTTATCTTTTGGATTTCTAATTGTTGTTTTTGTACGATTTTTAATTGTGAATTTATTTTGGCATTTTGTTCCTGCATTATTTTTCTGAAGTATTCCATTTTTTTGTCTGTATTTTCCATGAATTTGTCTGCCTTTTGCATGAATTTGTCTATCTTTTCCTCATTTTTGTCTGCTTTTTCTTCAACTCTTGGATAATTCTGAGTGTTAGAGATTTGAATTTCCTATCAGGTAGTTCTAGTGCCTTTTCTTCTACTGGAAAGTCATCTGGTGTTTTATTTTAGATACCTACTGGAACCATTCTGTCCTGTTTTTGTAAATGTTTTGATATTGTCTGCTGTCTTTTGGGCATTCAGTGTTTTTTTCCCTCATTTATGGATTGTAGACTTGTTTGTTTCATCCTGCTTTTTTGTTTTATTTTGCTATGTCTGAGCAGTTGGGCTGTGTGTTCTTTGTTATTTGCTCGTCTTTGAGCACAATACTTTTTGCCTCCTTCTCCAATTGGTAGGGTCAGTCGCTCAGATATGGTACAGCAGGGCAGGTCTAGCTGAAGAGGAGTTGCTGGGATGGGTTGTTTGTGGCACTTACTACGGCCATCTGGGTGGGCCGGTAATCAGTGCAAGGCAGGTTCTGGTGGGCTGTGCCTGTGCTGCTTGGTGGTGTGATGTTCAGTGCAGAGTGCAGGTAGGCAGGGTGGAAGGGGGAGATTGTGATATGTGGAGCTAAGATGGGCATGGGATAGAGGAGAGAAGAACAGAAGCCAAAAACATACAAACAAATGAAAAAGATTGCTAGGGGAGCTTGCTGTTGAAGTGAACACATGAGAGACTGTGAAATGGAGAAGAAGAAAAAGGAGAAGAATTTAAGAAAAGAAAAGAGAAAAAATGAATAAATAAAAATTAGAAAGAAAGAAGAAAAGCAAAGCTCCCAGGGATCCCTCTGGTGCGGCTGCGAGGTCTGGGGAAGTTACTTCCAGGCTGTGAAGTACAGCCTGGCTAGAAGAGGTAGAGGTTTCACTCAGCGCCAGGTATTCAAGGGACAGGAAGGGAAGGAAAGTATAGAGAGACAAGAAACTGAGTAATGAAGAAAGGCAAAAAGGAAGAAAGAGGGAAAAGAAAACAAAACAAATAAAAAAAAGAACAAGAAAAACCCCCAAAGAAAATCGAGGAAAAAAAGAAAAAAAAAGTCCCCCCCCAAAAAAACAAGAAAAAAGAAATGCCCTTGGGGATCCCTCTGTGCATCTGCGCAAACTGAAGCGGTAGGTCCCAAGCCACGCAGTACTGCCCTGCTAGAATGGCTCCCAGTTCGAGAAAAGAAAAAGAAAACAAACAAACACCAAAAAAAAAAAAAAGCCCCAGGATCCCACCAGTGTGGCAACACAGGCCAGGAATCAGTTTCACATTCAAGCTGTGTTTCACAGACTTTCAGGAAGAAGCAAAGTTGATGCGTGGAGCCAGGTGTTTGAGAGAAATGTGAGGGAGGTGGTGAGAGGTAGGGAAGAAATCTAAAGAAGCAGAAAAAAGCAACACCAGCAGCCAACAAATGGCACTTAGGGAGCCGGTCAGTGTCGGCTGGTGGAATCCAAGTGACAGTGGGGTACAGGTGGTGCTTCCCAGCCAAAAGACTGGCAGTGGGAAGCAGAGCAAGCTGAGTAGGGGTGAAGAAGGGTAGGGTGTGGGAAAGCATATATCGCTGGTTACCGGTTGTTCTGTCTCCTGCTGGAAGCTCTGTGAAGCTGCTTTCTCATAACCCCTGTTTGTTGATCTCTGATAGGAGTCCAAGATGGCGGATCTGTGCTGCGTAAGCTGATAGGGGACCTCTGCATGTACCCCTCCTCGCTCTCTCTTCTCTGTCAGTTTCTTATTCTAGTCGGTGCTTGGCTGAGTTCTTTATCTCCTCACTTGATGCTTAGGCTTTCAGGATTGCTGTTTTCTCTGTTTGGCTTAGTTTTTTGGATCTTTGCTGTGGAGGGATGGCATGGTGCTTCTGCCTGTAGCTCCCTGTTGCCCAGAAGTCCCCACTTTAATTTTGAAGTCCACTGTGTCAGAGACGAGATAGTCTCCCTCCTTGAGAAAGGCTGCTGAGAGCGGTATTAATAACACCAGATTTTAGTCATTCTCTGACTTGTGCTATCTCTGATGAATTGGTGGAAATATTGCTGTCAGAAATATTTCCAAGTCAGCAGCCACCTCTTCATTTCACTAATTTCCTTAACTATGTTAATTTTAAGAGGGCAATATTATTGTAGAAATAATTTGGTTAGAAACAGAATGAGTTCTTTTCTCTTCCTCTTACCCTGTTCTCTTCCTCTTAGTCTGTCCCTCTCTCTCTCAACAGCAATTATTTCCTGCATTTAAGTAGCTAAAAAGGAGCCTGAGAAGTTATTCATTTGTTTCCTTTAAACTTGACCACACTTGTACAACCCAGATGCAAGCAAATTTGGCTGTTTGTACAGAGGAATCCTCCCTCAGAAGTCCCTTTAGTGTCAATAACTTTTGTTAGGAGTGAACCTAACATGAGGACAATATATGCACAGACACATAGCTTGGGTGTCTGAGGAGCCCAATGAGCCTCACTGCCGCTGGAGGCCCAGGAAAGGCAGTACAGATGGAGAAGGCTGCCTTGCTGGGAGCCTTCCTAAAAGTTAACCCACAGCTACATTTTCTAGCACATTATACTGAGCTCTTTCAAAAATACCAAACCCATTGCCATCGAGTCATTCTGACTCATAGCAACCCTATAGGACAGAGTAGAACTGCTCCATAGGGTTTCCTAGGAGCAGCTGGTAGATTCGAACTGCCAACATTTTGGTCACCAGCTGAACTCTTTTTTTTTTTATCATTAATTTTTTTCTTTTTTTAATTGTACTTTAGGTGAAGGTTTACAGAACAAATAGTTTCTCATTAAACAGTCAGTACACATATTGTTTTATGACATTGGTTAACAGCCCACGACAAGTCAACCCTCTCCCTTCTCGACCTTTTTTTTTTGGTGAAAATAGACATAGCCAAAGATATACCATTTCAAAAATTTCTACATGCACAATTCAGTGACATCAATTAAGTTCTTCCAGTTGTGTCACCAGATGCACTCTTAACCACTGTGCCACCAGGGCTCTACTGAGCTTTTTGTCAGGAAGCTTTTCCTAGGAAACCTTCTCCATCACTCACACCCTTCTAAATGGACACATCTGAGGCGTGGCAAGGAGCTTGTACATGGTGCAAGATTCTCTGGATTCATGACGTACCCTCCTTATCAAGAAATATTTCCTATCCTAACTGACTCATAGCCACCCTATAGGACAGAGTAGAACTGCCCCATGGGGTTTCCAAGGAATGGCTGGTGGATTCGAACTGTCAACCTTTTGGTTAGCAGCCGAACACTTAACCACTGTACCAACAGGGCTCCAACCTAACCCGTCATAGTAAAGGCCATTCCTATCACTTCTTGCTGATCACTGCAAAGATGTAGAAGAGTAGGTGACCACCTTTGTACCACTGTGTTACTATCTGTATTACTGTTGGTCCTTAGCTTTCTCTAGGCTAAATCATTGTCCTGTGAGAGCACATCTAGCCTTTTACTATTGTTTGGCAGCTACTGCTATGAAATCCATTCAAAAGACTTTTATTGAGAGCTTCCTATATGCTGAGCTCTTAGTATATGAAGAGAAATAATACAGACCCTGCACTGGGGAAATTTATGATCAAGTGAGAAAGATATTATTGATGATGATGGTGGTGAACTAATCTTCACATCAGCCCTATTAAGTATTATCTCCAATTTTTATTCATGAGGAAGTGGAGGCTAAGCAAAGTAAAGTGACTTGCCCAAGGTCACACAGCTAATTAGCGACAGAGCCAGACTGCCCTTCTCCAAAGGCAATCTGGCATTGGTGTTAACACTATGAAAAAAAAAATTTCAGTAGAAGGTGGTAGAAGAATCGTAAACAGGCATGTACAAGATACCTCAGGAGCACAGAGCACCTAGCTTAGTCTGAGGCAGAGATGAGCTCTGAGCAGCCCAGGCCCCAATCCCTAGTCCAGGGGCAGGGTCGCTAATGCAGCCAAAAAGGGCTGTTGCCACCTCCATGGAGGCTTGTCGAGTCTATACCCACTTTTCCCTCCTCCACATCTTGGCTAAATGTGACCTGCTCAAACAGCTGTTGGTCCTGGTACCAGACTCTTATTCAGAAGGAGTTTATCCTTCTTATTCTGCCAACCCTACCCCCAGCTCCAGTTGCTCAATTCCTGACAGTCTAAAGCAAGTAAGAGAATTAGTTGCTGCCTCCTTTTCACCATTAAGTGAACCCGGGTGGCAGGCGAGGAGAATCAATGCATTGAATCTGAATGTATCTGGGATGGAGTGACTCCATTACAAACTCATTGTGTCATACTTGAACAATATAAGGATTCTTTTCCTCTCTCAGAGAACTCACAGCTGCAATATTTCTGTGCTGCTTTGCAAACTCTTATCACAGTTTTAATGAAGTGTAGTTGGTTTGAAGTTAAAGTCTGTCAGTTCTCATGAAAAGAATTACATTTTGGTCTTGCACTGCGTATTCAGCTCCAAAATGGGACTTGGGGCTCGTTATTCAGAAAACAGTGATTTATTTTCATCCCCAAATATTAATTGTGCTGCTGTATTTTTACTTGATAGGATGATGAGCTCATTATTGCCAAGGTTTTGCCCATAGGAAACAACTGATTACAATTATCTAGAAACCAGTTGCTTAGAAAGAATTTGAAAGGGCCAGACACTGCAATGCTGAAGGGGCCCTTGGCTAGAAAAAGGAAACTAATTACCACACACAATCCTAGTGACATTCCAAGGCAAACCAGCCTGGCCATTGGGACATTTGCAACATTTTTAAAATGTCTCTGGCTGCACTTTTTTGTATCAATAACAGCTGATTATGAACATGGGGTGGGAGGGCTAACACCAGGTCTTTTAGTCTATCTCCTAATCTTCAATTAAACCTATATGTCAGATGGGCAAGACTATTTCTCTCTCAGTTTAAAGATTGCCAGTAGTTTTAATCTCAGGGGCCTGGCATGTAGTAACTGCTCAATAAATATTTGTTGAAGGAATAAACAAATCTGAATGCCTATTCTGACTTTCCTGGCCCTCCCAGAAGTGATTTCCAGCCAGACTTCCTATTATGGATGCTAGGAAGCGGTCTCATTTTCCCAGTCATGGCTCTGGAAGGTGCTGCAGAAAAAAATCTGCAGAAATAATGGTTCAGAGGGGAAAAGAAAGGAAGGGAGGGAGGAAGGAAGGAGAAAAGGAAAGAAGGGAGGGGAAGAGGGAGGGAGGAAGGAAGGAAGGAGAGAAGAAAGGAAGGGAGGGGAAGAGGGAGGAAAGAAGGAAGGAGAGAAGAAAGGAAGGGACGGAGGGAGGGAAAGAAGGAACTATCAGGAGAAGATGAGGTAAAGGGAAAAGTAAATGGTGGGGGTGGGGAGAGTGTAGAGAAAGAAGCAGGAGGGACAGAGGAGACTGTAGGAGAAAAGAAGGAGAGTGGGGTAGCCAGGCCTAGAGGGACAAGGAGGGAGACTCAGGAGAGCAGAAGCCTAGTAAATCAGTTAATGGCCCAATAGCAGCTTTAAACAGCTCCAGGTTAATAGAGAACAAGTGATATGACCTGGTAGTCTCAATAAATGGGAGGCAGAAGTAGCACCCTGGGAAGAATCTGTGCTTCTGGTCGTTTCACAGACAGAGAGAAAAAAAAAAAAAGATGGGGGGTGAGGGTCTATACTTTTCCTAGAACTGTCAGTGAGTTAACTTTCCCAGTGTTGAGAAAGGCACTAGTTTCCAAAAGGGACCTTTCTGGGGAGAGATCCTAAAATAATTGCCAAGCCCACAGGTTAGAATGCTAGCTGTGGGAAATGAAGCATGCTTATGCCAGAAAGCAGACTTAACTTATTTAGATAATATTAGACTTTCCTTGTGGGAAATTTGGCTTGCATCATTACTTTCTATACTGGCCAAAGCCAACACTGTGGTTTTACCTGTCCTACTCGCAACTTAGAATGCTCATAATCAGCAAGTTCTTCATTATGTCTAACCTATATCTCTCTTGCTTTAATACAAGTTCCTTTTTGTCTCTTTTCAGCCTCAACAGAGGAGACTAATTAGTGCCTATCTTCTGTACAGTACATTCCTTCATACTCTTTACGTTTAGGTCATTCATTAGCCATCTCCCCCCAAAGAAGGCTTTGAAAAAGAACTAAATCGATAATAAGACTTATTCCTGCTGCCTTTTCCTAACACATCCTAGTACACAGCCTCATGAACCTACCGTGGGGAAGAGAATCACAATAAAAATATTTCAGATTGGGAATTAACTACACATTTCTTTAGCACTTAGCATAAATTATCACCCAAACGCTAACCACATAATCTTTCGAACATCTTTATGACTCATACAGGACAGAAATGATCACATCCCCATGAGGGAAGAAACTGGCAAGTGCCTTTCTCCAGCAGGTAACAGCACAGTCAGGAAAAACCTCCAGTGTCCAGGTTGAACTTTCTTGCCCTGTGCTGCAGCCTAAGGTACCCTTAAGAAGAATTCTCTTTTTAAGTAAATATGTCTTCAAGTTAAAAGTCCAGAAAAATCTCAAGGAAATTCTGAGAGCCACGGCCATGGAGGGGAGCTTGTTCCTGATCTCTCTGCCATTCTAACACTTCCCTAGACCTCCCAAACCCATCCACCCGCCACGCCATGCCAGGATTCTCACCCTGAAATTCTCTTTCTCCAGAAAAGAGCCTTGCAGGAAATGCTGCCGCCATTGAATCTGTTTATAATGACAACTTTCTCAAATTTTTCCATGAGGCATCAGCTGCTCTTTAAGTTAAAGTGAAGAGAAAGTCATGGCCTTTCTTGCTGCTTTAACTGGAACAGGACTCAGAAGAACAAACAGGGAAGAGATGGCGTTAATCCCCACGTTATTTTTCAATACACCACGTGGTACGGCAGGCCCCATACAACAGGATCCAGGACTAAAGTCTCTCTTTCCTTACGTAACTGCTTTACCTTTGCACAGACTCCCTAATCTCCCAGGACATGCAGGTGCCTACAGCAAAGGCACTACATATCTTTTCCCTCATACCAGACAGAAACCCACCAGGTAAGACTAGCTTCCTCTGGGGTCAGGGAAGCAGATGACTAACCCCACTGCAGAGCGGAGCTGAGAGCCAGGGAATGTGAGCAGATCTTTTCATGTTCAGAGAGGGTAGTAGGGACTGAGGCGAGATGACAAACTCCTACCTCCAATCAACATTCCCTGCCTCGTGCAACAGCATCTGTGAAATTCCATCAATAGAGATTCCTTGCCCTTGTCTCCTGGGTGAAGCCAGCAAACCACACAGTGAACATTAACAAGCCAGTGGGGATTAATTTTTCAGATCAATCGCTTTGGAAAGGGGCCTGGAGGCAGCAGGGGCTCCCAGGTGCCTGAGCTGCTGGGAGTGGGGAAAGGAAGGTGGAAGGGCATGCAGATAGGCCTATTAACAATGTCCCTGGGTGGTGCAGTTAACATGATAGGCTGCTAACTAAAGGCTGGAAGTCTGAGTCTACCCAGAGGTGCCTCAGGAGAAAAACCTGGTGATCTACTTCCAAAAAATCATTGAAAACCCTATAGAGCACAGTTCTACTCTGATACACATGGGGTTACCCTGACTTAAAAGCGACTCTATAGCAGCTGGTTTATTAACAATGCCACCCAAGCCCCATCTAAGTAAGAGCATGTAACTAGAGCTATGTGAGTGGGAGCAGCCATCCCAGGCCTCTCTCCTTTGCCCAGCTGGTGATTGCCCATGAGGAGTTTCTAGTTGTTGGGCTGGTATACCTTTTACACACACACTCAGAACAAATCAGCTCTAAAAACGGACCCCTCACAACCTGATCTGGAGCCCTAGGTTTTAAGCATGGGGTTTTCCTGGGTGTGATTTCATGTTAGGTCAATAGAATCTCAGTTTTGGTGCCTTGGCAATTCTGTCTGAGGATAAAGGTTTGGTTTAAAAAAAGAAAGAAAGAAAAAAAGAAAGTTGATAACCTGCCCAGGTACCTTTTGGGTGAGTAGGAACTATTTATCTTGTGAAGTGTTAGGAGGGCTCTGCCCACTCTATCTTGAACAAGGCTGCATGGGTGGGGGCCTTCTTTATACTCCAAATTCCTGATAATATAGCATCCTACCGGCAACTCAAGGAGCCCTGGTGTCACAGTGGTTTAACAGCTCAGCTGCTAACCAAAAGGTTGGTGGTTTCAACCCACCAGCCTCTCAGTTGGAGAAAGATGTGGCAGTCTGCTTTTGTAAAGATTGGAAACGGCCTTGGAAACTCTATGGGGACAGTTCTACTCTGTCCTATATTGTTGCTATGAGTCAGAATCAATGTGATGGCAATGGGTTATGGGATTGGTAGCTTCCAAATCATGGGGGTGTGAACTGTCTGTTCTCAGTTGTAAGGCTGAAATATCAGAAGTGATTTCAAGTTTGATTGCCCAGTTCTCGTTTTCTATGGATTTTGGCAAGCCAGCTGTCCGTGACAGCATGTTTGTCTGCTAGCCCCCAGCCTCGCTGGTACACGTTTCAAACTGAGGTAATCCCATCCTGAGCCATGAGATCTCTTGCTTCGTTTAAAAGAGCAAATCTCCCAGAACTCATCCTTCATCCAAGCCTTTAGATTAAAGGACAGAATTTTTCCAGCTTTGGGAGGTATTGTTATTTCCTCTCAAGCAGGGCATCCCCTACATGAAAATACATCCTCCGCTTCTTGATGGAATGCCTCCCAGATTTTGCTGGGTGGCTTAAGTGACATTTCCAGCAAGAGAGGGGAACAGTAGTGGAATGACAAACACATTCATAATTCTTTCCTGCAACCAAGTTTTTCAAGGAATTGGCCAGTTAATCTTCTGGCGGTAGTATGTCTTACCCAGTTGTATTCACATTCTTCATTTGAAGCAAGCTCTCAACATCTCAATTGTTGTGGGAAACTGAGGTAATTATCTGGGCCATTCAGGCAAAAATCTCACTTGTGTCCTATTCATCTAGGTTAATTCAGGAATAGGATAGAATTTTACCTGGATATTTGCCTCCATATTCTGTTTGACTTTGGAGACCTGGCATTTTAGATCTGACTGGGGTCCCACAAGTCTTTCTCACAAGGATTACCTGACCAAAAATGGCCACATCATGAAGCTGAGAGAGGTCTGGATCTGTTATTCTTTTACTTTACTTTCTTTTCAGTTTCTACCCTATTTTAGGAAAGATGAAGTTACAAATGTTCTTTTATGCCCATTATTTCCACTCCAAATTGCAAAAGGAGGAAGTTAATGACCAAACATTTTTGATCCTCTTTGTCTCAGAACATTCTTTATATAGTTTTACCCAGTGAGGACAGAGGCTGCACGGATTCTGTCTGCGAAAGACTGAGACAAGCGGGTTTAAATAATGCAGAACTTTTCAGTTTAAGGGGGTGGCTGTGTGGTTGTTTATCATAACTGAGTGACTGAGACTTGGCAGACACTGACATTCAAATGACACCAGCATGAGGGCACAGGGTAGAAAGGAGGGCCGATGGTGGCAATGCTGGAATGAGGGCTCATTAAACAACTGCATCCCTATCATAGCACATACAAGATAACATTTCTGGTGGTATCACTACTCATTTCCATTATGCTGTTTCTCAAACCAGAACATACACACACACCCCTGGCGACTCTGTAGCCATATGCCAGGTAATGGTAACCAAGGGGTAAACAAGTATGGAGTACAGTATAATATTTTAATATATCTTAAACACAAAAATGGAAGCATGCAACCAAATTTTCCAACTGCAGTAAGCATTCTGCTAAGTGCCAGGCTTCCAGAGAGATGCATTTTCTTGCTCCTTGGGAAGCATGTCCTGCGCTATCTAAGGCTGCCCCCCAGATTGGTGTTCCCAGGCTGTTCAGCAGCTGGGGTCCTGTTGGACAGGCCTAGCCCATGGATGCTACTGTGTGGGCTGGTTGCACGATGCCTGGGCTGAAGTGAGTCATTCCATCCCTACTGTTCTAAATAAATCCCCCATCTCCCTGTTACTATTGCTTCTCACTTGACAGTAACTATGAGGCCATTAGTAGGAAAAAAAGATTCTGCTCTTTCCCCATCTGCATATTGGACAAGTCCTGCACTATTTAGCTTGTGAGGCCTGATAAGAAGCTAGCACAATCTGCCCATTGAGTGCTGGCCTTCTTTTCCAGTCCCAAGTACCAGAGTCTCCTGGCTGAGACTCTTCCTTTGCATGTCTCTAGCTGTCCCCAGTTGAATGCTTTTCAGTCGCACCTGCGTGGCACTTGTGAGAGAAGAGAAAGGGCTCCTTTTGACCTAATTCAAACCCCTGTGCCTCACAGTTGTTCCACTCTTGTGTATCCTGGGGATCTCTAATTTGGGGCTTAAACATGTTTAAAGAATGCTGTTTTCATGCCTCTACAATGCACTGTTTATTTTGTCCCATACTCCTCGGAACATGGTGGGTACTTCCCTTGTAAGGAGGCTAGGCCGTGATGACAGGGCTCTTTCACCTCCTCCTCCTTCATGATGACTCTGAGGTCAGCTATGCCTGTGTCCAGGCCTTCAAACAGAGTTCATAATAATCTCCTCTGGACTTAACATCTTAAGAATCTCATCTGGATCTGGTTCTCCCTTTGTTGATTTTAAAGTACAGAAACTTACTTGGGACATGAATAGCCCAGTGCCATATTCCCATCAGGGCTTAAGACATTCGAAAATTATTATGATGATGACAGAATATTGGATGCTATGATGAAATAGGAAGTTCAGATGCCAATTTATAATGTAGTGAGATTTAAAAGGAATTATTGTCATAACTGTTGCTACTAGAATTCTTTTTGTAAAGAAAACTGACCATTAAATAGCTTCATAAGGGCAGGGACTGTATCTCTTTTACTCTTCTTTGCCTAGCCAATGCCCAGTGCAGTGCTGGGTAAATACAAAAAAAAAAAAAAAGATAGACTGACTACAGCATCTAGAAAGACAAGGCAGTCAAAGGAAAAACTGAATTGTTATATATAAGAAAATGGAAGAAATTGGCTCTTAAGAGGGTGGGAGAAAGGGCCAAACATTTCAAGAGGCAGGAGCAAAGATTTTTAAGCTCAGGTGTGTATTAAATTTATTTTTAAAGTTGTTTATGTTTCAGGGATATAAAAATCCTCAATCTCTCCATATTTATATAAAGTCTGTTATATGAACAAAGATCTCAAGTGATGGTTTTTATTGCTTCACTTGCTTTGTGGCAGACAGTGAAAGGTGCTGGATTTCATATGAGGAAAACACCATATGAACAAGGACTGCACACATGGAGGGTCAGACGATCCATAAACTACCTCATTGGCAGCCAAGGGCCGGAAGTGCCACCACCCCCTACCCTTTCTACCCAAATTCCAGGAAAATATGGATAGTCTGGAGTGCATCCTGCACATGAGGGATGGGTTTCATTTTGATCTCCACTAACATCTTAGTCATGGTACAAAATGACCATTGGGCTGCCTACTTCATTGGTATCTGATATTGCTTAAATCTTGCTTTTTCTTTCAACCCTTTCAATTACATTATCCTCCTCTCACATTCTTTACAATGTCTTGAATAAGTTGCCCTATCATGAAAAATGAGGGAAAGGTTTTGCTAAGAAGAGAAAAAGAAACAACAAAATGAGAAATACGTCTAATATTTCCATAATCTCTCAGACACATATAGGTCAGGGATTAGTACCTACAAAATCTTTTACTGCCCTCTATAACACTGGCACAGTGGTTAAGAGTTCAGCTGCTAACCAAAAGATTGGCAGTATGAATCCACCAGCTGCTTCTTGGAAACCCTATGGGGCAATTCTACTCTGTCCTATAGGATCTCTATGAGTCAGAACTGACTCGACAGCAATGTTTTTTATTTTATAATACCCGGCTTAGTACAGGTAGAGCAGCTTTTGAAAAATGCTTATTATCTTAAATCCAAGGCAATAATTAATTGCTGTAAAATGTGATAAGAAATTATGATAAAATCTAAAATTCCAAAGGAACATTTGAAGAAGAAAAAAGTCTTTCAGGCTACTGAAGAAATGTGGTTTTCCCATCTTCAACCATCTCAACCACCATGGTGGATTGTTGAGATTAAAATAATAACTCTCTCTCCACCACTGACTATGATAATAGGTGTCCTTTATCATATTTCTTTATTTAAACTTTAAAAAATGAATTTGATTGAATTTGAACTTGTAGGAAACTTGAATACCAAGAGACAGTTTAAGGTTAATGTTCTTTGACATTATTTCAGGTTTTTCTCCAAATTCTCTGAAGAATTTTTTCCGCGAGCAATATCCTGGGAAATGAATGAGAAGGGCAGACATGGCATTTGAGGATTTAGCATTGATATATTTACAATCTGCAATTTCTGGGATTTGTGAGTAAACTTGGAGTTCTATAAAATATAGGAATTTGTCGTTTTGAATCTCATCTCAACATGGCTTTATTGCTCTCTATTGCTCTAGCTCTCCAGAAGTAATAAACTTTGTTTCTCTATGAAAAATAGCCAGTGAATTTACTGCAAATTGAAAAGGCAGTGTCTTAGTTTCCTAGTGCTGCTGTAACACAAATACCACAAGTGGGTGGCTTTAAAGAACAAGAATTTATTGTCTCACAGTTTTGGAGGCTAGAAGTCCAAATCAAGGCATTGGTTCTAGAGGAGGGTCCTTCCTTGTTGGTAGCCCCAGAAGTTCCTTGGCATTCCTTGGTTTTCCTTCCTCCTGTGTGTGCTTCTTTGTGTCTCTTCTGCTCTTTTTATAAGACACCTCTCAGAAGGGATTCGGTTTAGGATCCACCCTATTCTGGAACGACCTCATTAATATAACAGAAGAAAACCCTTATTTCCAAACAGAGTCACATTCACAGGTACAGGGGTTAGAACTTCAACATATCTTTCTAGGGGCCCAATTCAATCCATAACAAGTAATTAATTCATGATGAGAAAGAAGATACAAGAAATAGACTCTTGATGGAAATGTGGTTCTAGGAAAAACCTGAATTTCCCCAAGGAATCTTTTGAAATATTAAAAAGCTGTCTGCTGGTTCTGTGTGAAAGAAATTAAGATTCCGGAAGAATTATTTTCATTACCAGTTCTTATGTCACACTTTAATATAGAGGCATAGAATAGCAGAAGTGACTTTATACTCAGATTCTATTTCCCATTCACCCACTTGCCAGTGTGAATTTGGGATAGTCTCTGGTCATTGTCATCACTGTCGCCATCATCAGGGTCAGCATTTACTGGGTCCTTACTGTGAGTAAGGCATTGTGCTAAGCTCTTTACATGGATTATCTCACTTAATGCTTGCAACAACATGATGCAGTAGGTATTATTACTACCTATAGAAGCAAATACCACTGGATAACAATAGCTGATAGTTATTGAGTGCTTATCATGGAGGGCATTATGCCAAGTGCTTTACATGCATCATCTCATGTAATCCTCACAATAATGAGCTGAATTCTTTTAAACCTCTATTTAACAGAGAGGAAATTGAGGTTTAGAGAGGTTTAGTATTTTTTCAAGGTCACATAGCTAGTAAGAGGTGAAGGAGGATTTTGAATTCAAAATTCTCTGATTCTGGAGCTCAATATCTTAACCGCTAGGTTCTACTGGGTATATAAATAAACTAATCATACTGATAAAAAAATAGACATCTGTGTATAGGTATTGAGTTCCTTATAGTTACATAGCATCAAGTGTTGGCAATGTGCTATCATTTGGTCATTGGTCATAAGGATGGTATGTCCCCTTAGTAAGGCCAGCCCTTTGCACTGTTTCCCCATAGTAATTTTCACGCAGCCTTGCTCACCTTATGTGGTTTCTGTATGTGGCCAACAGCAAACATGAAAAGGACAACTGGTCGAGGTTTGGGTGGTAGAAAAACTGATGTGACGCCAAGTCTAACCTCCACGTGACCCTACGTGACCCATAAGAGATTGAACCTGTGTCTTGGTCACATTAGCACTGTACTTTATCCAAAGATACCAACTGCTGTCAACAAATCCTTAGTGTTATTTTGAGCAATTTCATTTTTTTGTACCCTGGTAAAAGAATTATAAGAATCTGTGTTTCTGACAATTGAGCAAATTTTCTTTTTGCCTTTCTTGGCTTGGAAGAAAAAAAGGGATAGACCATGGAAATTCATTGGGACAGGTAGAAGGCAGATTTCCAATGTAGCTTTTCCAAACCCTGCACATACACACACACAAAAGCACACAAGCACACATACAGTCACCAATACTAGAACAGCAAAGACAAGAACAACCAGTGATTTGTCTATTATAAGAGCACAACGGAGGACTTAGGAATATTCATTTTCAGGCATTTTCTTTAAGGGCTCACAGGTCAACATTCAGACTTTTCATAGAAGACACAGAACAAATACAATCTGTTAGACTGATTGTAAATCTGAAGAACAGTCGCATCCAAATTATAGTTATTAACGTTATTTCTGTCTCCGGGGGAATGAAAAATTACATTCAAGTCCATTACTTAGCAGAGTTATTATGCATTTTGGAACTTAATTTGGGGACAGTTTCAATTTTTTTTGGAAGAGAAAGGGCAGAGTCATCCTTTGGCTGAAGCGTGACTATTTTGGGTTCTAATCAGATATCATCTTCTTTCAAGAGAGATTGGCCAAATCTCACTCTTTTCCTCCATGGGTGGTGCAGATGAAAAGAGGATGCATATGCAGGGAATTTGTTGTCAGCTTCATGATGATAGTCTTCCCTTATGTGACATGCACTAAAAATAACATCTGAATGAAGGAATTGGGTCACTTAGTGACATTTTTGGTAGTACCAGAATATTAGGGGAAAAAGCCTTTTCGTCTTCATGCAGAATTACACAAGTTCAATGTGTTGGGCTTGTAGAAGGCATTTCCAAAGAAAGCTATGGAAATTCCTCATTTGGATCTCTTCAAAACACAAGAGAGAGGGCTGAATTTCTGGGGCAACTTGGTGGCGCTCCCTCATGGAGGCAGGGCCTGAAGTAGATGAACAAAACTTTAAAGTCTCTTTTCAATCCTGCAATTCTGTATCTTTCTCCATGTGGTATACTGGCCCCAGGAAGTAAGCAAATCACTCAATTGCTTTATTTTCCTAATGCATTTGTTTCATTTTCCTAGTACAGTAAGTACAAGCTGCAGATTATTTCAGAGTCAGCTGGCTGGAGTGAAATTTGGAGGCTTTGAAGACACTTGTATCCTAATTCCTGATTCCAAGTTCTATCAAGGTACCCGGCACACAGTAGGGCTCAATAGAGATTGTTGAATGAATAATAATCGGAAACTTCTTATAGCCTCTTTGTTCATATCTTTAACCACTTTCACTCTTGTTCATTCTGCCCCGCCACAAGGATCCCTTGGCTGATGACTCGACGCAGCGAGCATGTGCCTCCCTTTGCATTTGGCATGCTCCTTGGCCTAGAACGCTTTCCCCCACATATTTATAGCACAGGCTCCCTCACCTCCTAAGGTCTCTGCTCACATGCCACCTTATCAGTGAGGACTTCCCTAATTTCCTCCTGCCCCAATTCACCACATTCTTCCATTGTACTTACCAGTATCTGATATAGTATATATTCACCTGTTTATTTGTTTAGTATCTTTATCCCTCCCGCCCACCTAGGGATGTGAGTTCCACAGGGGCAGGGACTGAGTAGCCAAGGAGAGAAATGGGAAAGGCAAGCCAGCGATCTAGAAGAGATGGATAGGCCAGGACCAAGCGGAGCCAGATCAACCAGGGAGTTGTTGCTGTTCCCACCACTGCCTCCTCTGCCCCCAGAGAGCCAACGGAGGCAGGAAGGTGGCTCTTACAGGGCCCTGAGATTTTTACTCCTGATCAAGTTTATCATGGTACTTCCTCCTGGAACCAGAGGCCATTCACTCACTCACACACTCGCTAGCTCACTCACTCACTTACTTATCCACGCATCAGGAAATCTTTAAAATATACCCAGAATTCTCCCTTTCTCTGACCCCCCTCCCTCCACCATTCTTACCACTCTGGTCTGACCCACCATTTCTTGCCTTGATTATTGCAATAGTCTAACTAGTCTCTCTGCTTCCACCATCACCCTCAAATAGTCTACTCAATACAGCAGACAGAGTGGTCCATTTAAAATGTAAGTCAGATCATGTCACTCCTCTGCTGCAACTGTCTAGTGGCTACCCATCTCATACTATAGGTGGCCTACAAGTCTCACTTGTTCTGCCCCACCCCATTAACTTTTGACCTCCTCTCCTATTGCTCTCCCCCTTGCTCATTCTGTTCAACTATAGCGATAGCCTCTTTGATGTTCTCCAATGCATCAGAAAGCTCCTGCTGAAGGAAGGGCCTTTGTCCGTTCTGTCCCTCCAATCGGAATGCTCTTCCTCCAGATATCCATCCTCATGCCTAACTATCTCATTTCTATCAAATCTTCCCTCAAATTTCAATGAGATCTGTCCTGACAACTCTGGTTTAATTAATAAGGTTTAAAACAAACAACTGCACCTTCCCACATTCCTAATTCCCCTTACCTTTATTATGTACTTTTTTATTATGTCTACTTTTTTGTTTGTTTCCACTAGAATGAGGACAGAAATTTTTGTCTTTTTTGTTTAGTGATGTTTTCCAAGCATCTAGAATACTGCCTGGCCCATAGTAGCTGCTCACTAAAATTTGTTGATTGAATCAATTAATAATCTAATATTCTATAATCTCATAGTCTTTCCCCCAGTCTCAAAATCTGTCTCTCATTGAATCTGGCAGGAATCTGATCACCTGCTTGAAGCTTCTGTGCCAATTACCTTAGGTTCTATAATAGAAACTGCAGGGCTTTGGGTGTGATGCCCTCTCCCCCAGTGAAATCTGAGAGAGTCCAAACCATACCCCAACTTCAGCTGTACCCTCTGGGCCAGGAATGACCATAGTTTCTGCTCAGTGAGGGGGGATAATCCAGCTTGAGACTGTTTAAGGGCTTTCACTTTTCTCCTCTTACTTGCTTTGTTTTTATACCAGCATCATTGACAAGATCTGCATAACTTGAGCTGGGGGCAGGGAGGGGGGAGACACAAACCTCAATAGCACTGGTTTTCCATCTTCCAGCTCCAGTAAAAGATATGGCAGGAAAAAGTTTCAAATATTGGTAAGGGTTAGAGGTAGAGTCTGTTCAGTTATCCCAGTTACCTTACATAATGGTGAGATTGCATCATTATCACCTCTAGGGAAGAGGAAAGGAGAATGGGAGAAGGCCACAATCTCCTGAGGTTCTGTACCCCCTCAGTGCCCTGCCCAGTACACAGCAGGCACAACTGTGCATGAAATCACTACTCCTTCATCGCTCGCTCCCAGATACCCAGCTCCCGGGTGTTGCATAGCAAGGAATCCTGTAAATGCTAACAGAAGACATCCCAAGGCTCTATCCCTCTGGTCTATGTTTCATGAGAAATGGCTGTGGTCAGTGTCGTCATAAAGTGTAAGTACATATGATTCATAAACAGTAATGAATAATCACATTATAAATTTTGTAGGGCTTGTTTCACTGAGATGAGACTTATACTTAAAAATACTGGCAGTGAAGCCTTCCTCTACTTTTTTAGGGCCTTAGGATACTTAGCAATAAACAAGGGAAGAAAATGGCATGAAGAATTTATTGAGGAAAGTCCTTGACCAGCCACAGTCAGGGAGTACTCTTGGTGCTTCTCTCTGGAGAATGCAGAGTAGGCTCCCAAGTCCATGCACAGACTAGTTTTTCACCTTCCAGGAGTATTCTTTTACTTCTCAAACTGGAATCTAAAGGAAGGGTTGGGGAGGAAAATACTTGTGGAAGAGCAGAGTACAGACCACATTTCTGAATTCTTCTTTAGAACCTGGAGGTTTGGAATAAAGCTTCAACTCTTGAATATAAAACTATTTATTGATGTAGAACAGGCATCTACATTTTTTTTCCCAGCTATTAATTTTGGGTGTGTGCTTTTTTTTAAAAAAAAGAAGAAGAAGAAGAAGCTAAATTCCCACTCCTCCCTGCTATTGCCCTGTCAGAATGTGAGGAATAAACTAAGTGAAATCAGCATGCTTTACAATGACCCAGACGGCAGGGCTGCCCCTCACCATGGGCCACCAAGTGAGTCTATTTGCAAAACTAATTTAAGAAGAAAAGTGAAGTGAGTGAACAAACTGTACCCCTCTGCACTGACGAATATTTTTGAGTGAAGCTTGCCCAGTCTCAAAATGCTTCACAAATTCAAGAGGAAAAAGGCATTAGGCTCCTAAATGGTCTGGATCAGGTTTCCATAGTAGCTTGGTTAGACAACAGACCTTTTTCCAAGAGTTATGCAGATCTTGTCAATAATGCTGGTGCAAAAACAAGAAAGCCAACAATGGGGTCTTGTTCATTTTAAGCTGAGTCATGAAAATAGTGCACTAAAACCATCCTTGGAGAAAGACCTGATTGGTAAAGCAATGGCCACTATACTTGGAAGCAATTTTCAAAAGGTTGTGTTACCCTCCGTATTCTGAAAGGCATTCAAAGCAATGAGAGATTTAAGAAAAATAATTTGACACTGTACTTCTCAACCTCATAAAACATTTTAAAAACTAACTCATTATCGTAATTTATAGCAGGAACTAGTCTCTTAAGTCTCAATGGACAGTATGTCTGACATCATGGTCCCATTTGTATGATTCATTTTTTTTTAAACGGCAATCTGGTAAGACCATTAAAAAGTGAAACAATTAATTACTTTTATGATAGCTGGTTGCCTTCTGGCCCCTAGTTGTTCTCTTTGCTGGGAACATTATCACTCATGCAGTCTTGCCTGGTATTTCTGTCAATGAATGTCTGAATGCTGCCTGTACATTAACAGGAACCATCCCAAACTTTCAAAATGAGGTCCTATTTCACTGGTCATTGCAAATTTAATAGTGTTTCTGTCTGGTGTTGTTTGCAGCTTCTGCCTTCTACTCCAAGATCTTTTCACAGCAAAGCAACTCTTCAAAGTGACCTGCACTACCATTACACCAAATGTCACCATTTATTCCAACAAATAGGAAAGCATTTATCTGGAACAGAGCTGTTTTCACTGGTACCCTCTCAAAGGGGACAGTGAGAAGGTTGTGGTGATGTAGTGGAAAGGATTAGGAAATTATTCCTTCTGAGAATCTTCTTATCTCCAGCTACCTCCCAGGGAAAGTCAGATGCCATCTAAGTCAAAGTGAGGCTGGCTTTCGTTTATCTACTTCCTCCTTTTCACTTCCCAATCTCTTTACAACTACAGAAAAGGCAGAAAATCTTCTCCTTTAGATTCCCTGTTGCTTACTATAATTGTTGTAGAAACAATTGCTGGATGGATTTACAATCTCTGATGTTTTATCACATGAAGATATTAAATACTTTTATGAGCATGATCTCAATTCCTATAATGATACTCTGATGTGAAGCAAGGACCACGCCCTTCCATGTGCATTCTCTTATAGATGGGGATACTGAGGCTAGGTGCTAGGAGGCCACAAGGGTATTAGCTAAGCTGGAATTAAAATCTAGTGTTCTGGTAATCATTTAATGCTAGTGCTATATTAAATGATTCTACATCTTAGAGGCACAAAATAAGCACAAGAAGATCAGCCAGAGTGGAGTGTAAATAAATATAATTCTATGAGTTTTAATAGCATTTCTATAGCTTTTGACTGTAGCTCTTTGCCTGGAGTATAACATACAAAACCAAAGGACAGTAGATGCAGCAGCTGAGACTTTGAGACTTCTCAAAGAACCAGATGGTTCATCCTTTTACACAGCCAGCAAATAGCAAAGTTTAAGGCAGTGATTTATATCTGAAGATTCTAAGATATGGACTGCAAAGGGCCCTTTCGAGGTGTGTGCAGGTTCTCACGCTCTACTCCATTCAAATTCAGCCTTTCCTTTGACATGAACCTTAAGTTCTACCTTCTCCATAAAGCCTTCTTTGACTGTGATAGCCCAGAGTAGTTTCTATCTTGCTGAACTCCTATCGTGCGTTTCATCTAAACCATGGTCTAGTTAGAGTATATCTGGTTACAAGGGACAAAAAACCCACTAAAATCATTTCAAGTAAAAGGGGGTTATTGAAAGGATATAGTGGACTATTACCAAAGTTGAATATTAGAAACACAAAGGAGGCTTAGCTGGAAAGTTGTGAGGTAGGATTCTGTTTTCTCTCTGCCTCTGGAAGATATTTCTCTCTGTGCTTCTAGTCTCTCTGAAGACTGCTCACTCATAGTTCTTGCTCCTCCACAGCCACATGACCGGCTTGCCATAGAGTCCACTCCATTGCTAACTCTACATGACATTACTGGTCAAACATTCACTACCATCTGACTGCAGTCTCTAAGTTTCTTAGTTCAAGTTCTTAGAAAGAGATCTCACTGGCTAAGCCCTACCTATGGACTGGTTCCCTTTACGTTTGGTGTCCAATCCTGGTCCAGCTCCTGTGACTTGAGTGTAGGAGAGTGATCATATGTGATGCAGAGCTGCCCCTCTAAAAGGGGAAGTTAAGATGGGCTTACATCACCTGTTTGCAATTGTATTTTGTATATAACATGTAATCGTATTCTGCCTTGTCTTTTTATTTAACTTGATTCCTATGTGGCCTATATTTCCTAACACAGCAAACTGTCTTGACATTAGGGCTCTGCCTTACTTTCTTTATGCCTCTGTCAGGGCTTGGTACATGGGTTACCAAAAATATTTGTTGAACTGATTTTATTCATCTTTGAAACACACCCAATGAATTAACCTTGTTAGTTCCAATTGCAACATTTTTTAACCATTTATTAAAGAAGAGAGCAAGTACTCATATTTTTCTTTACAGAATTTTAGACTTCTCGTTGACAAGCATCACATATTAGCATTTGTTCTTTACTATTTATTTCAAAATGGTTTTAAGATGGTATGTTCGGAGACTTCAGCTTCCAGTCAGGACTAAGTAACTGATACTTGACTTGCTTTCCTCTGAAATAAGTGAAAACAATGAATAAAATATATGAGGCAACTGTTTTCAGGCAAAGAAAAACAGGCAGCATAGGACTATAATTCTTGACAGAAGGCAAGCATGAGGTGAGCCCCACAATTGCTTTAGCTTTCTTTCTGGGGCACGTTCCAGCCATGATGTAGGGAGATGGAGCCAAAGGAGAGTGGGGGCCTCACTGAGCTGATGAGGCAGAAATGATAATTCCTGGCTGCTAAAGCAGTTAGAATTTATGAAGGAGCCTTGGTGGCAGAGTGACTAAGTACTTGCCTGCTAACTGAAAGCTTGGTGGTTTCAAGACAGGGAGCTAGAGAAGAAGCTGTACAGAGAGGAGGTCCCAAAAATCTGTGTGGGGTTTCACCATGGGTCCTTGGCCAAGGCCTGGGCTGTACTTGCACAGGACAAGAATCCATAGGCCTAGTAGAGATTGAATGCATTAGAGATGAGAGCTGAATGGTAATTAACAGAGATTATGCAGTGCTGGAGAAGCTGGAGTTCTTGTCTAGAATTCAGTTAAGACCTCAGAAAGGCTATGCCTTAGGAATAAGGTTCTCATGTTAGAAGTAAGTACCTTAGGAGTAAGGACCACATCATAGAGTAAGGACTAAGTTCAAAACCAAAATAGACCTGCCCTAGCAAAGAACAAAACTGAGCCTGACAAGACCAAAAGAGATCTACCAGTGATTTAACTGCCCAACAGAAGAAACTCAACACTCTTTAAACTTAAAACTCAACACATAATCCAGAGACATTATAATGTATCATCCACAATGTCCAGTCTACAATAAAAATTTACCAGACATGCAAACAGGAAGAACATGACCCAAACTAAAGAAATAAGGGAGAAAAAAGGTAACAGAACCCAAGAAGATCCAGATGTTCCTACCATGTTCCCCATCATCCTGAAACAGCTGGCTTGATAGCACGATGGAATAGCGTTTCGAAGACTCAGTTACAGCGCCATCTAGGTGGCATTACTTTGCAGGACTGAGGAAATATCCTCCAGGAGGCTATTGTTGTTGTTATCAGGTGCTGTCAAGTTCTTCCCAACTCATAGCGATCCGATGTACAACAGAACAAAACACTGCCCAGTCCTGCGCCATCCTCACAATAGCTGCTATGTTAGAGCCCATTGTTGCAGCCACATGTCAATCCATTTTATCAAAGGTTTTCCTCTTTTTTGTTGACCTTATACCTTACCAAATATGATGTCCTTCTCCAGGGACTTGTCTCTCCTGATAACATGCCCAAAGTATGTGGTGGCAAGGTCTTGCCATCCTTGCTTCAAGGAGCACTCTGGCTGTACTTCTTCCAAGACAGATCTGTCCATTCTTCTGGCAGTCCATGGTATATTCAATATTGTTCATAATTCAAAGGCGTCAATTCTTCTTCTGTCTTCCTTATTCATTGTCCATATTTCACATCCACATGAGGCGACTGAAAACACCATGGCTTGGGTTAGGCACACCTTAGTCCCCGTATCATCTAACATTAGTGAGATGTATTAATAACAGTTAACTTTACATCACAGTATTTAAGTTACAGAATATAAAGGAGAAGAGTAAACATCACCCAAGAACTTTGCATCCCCTTCTGGGTAAAGGGTTAGCATGCTTTTGATTGTACACAGGATAATTGTGTCATGTTTAGTGGAAGTATGACTTTGTTATTGTCTCTATATGGAGATTAAGTATTAAGGAGATGTGCTAAGTTGACAAGCGGTGGATCATAATGGTCAGTTTTATGTGTCAGCTTAGCTAGGCTGTATAGCCCGACCAGTTGCTGTCAAGTTGATTCCAACTCGTGGCAACCACAAGTGTGTCAGAGTAGAACTGTGCTCCATAAGGTTTTCAATGGCTGAGTTTTTGGAAGCAGACTGCTAGACCTTTATTTCGAGGTGCCTCTGGGTGGACTCAAACCTCCAACTTTTTGGTTAGCAGCTGAACACGTTAACTGTTAGACTCAGGGAGTCTCCAATTATTCAATAAAACACTAATCTAGGTGTTGCAGTGAAAGTATTTTTAGACGTGATTAACATCTACAATTAGTTGACTTTAAGTAAAGGCCCATCCAGTTGAAATGCTTTTAGAGCAGAAGTGAGGTTTCCTTGAGGAAGAAAAAAATTCCACTTGTGGACTGCAGCTTTAGCTCCTGCCCAAGAGTTTCCAGACTGCCCTTCCTGATGGCCTGTCCTACAGACTTTAGACTTGCCTAGCCAGCCCAACAATCATGTAAGCCAATTACTTGCAACAGCTCTCTCTTTCTTTCTGTCTCTCTCTCTGTATATATATATGTTGTTGTTGCTGGATGCTGTCAAGTCAATTCTGACTCATAGCGACCCCTAGGGTTTCTAAGGCTGTAATCTTTAAAGAAGCACATCGCCAGGTCTTTCTCCTGCAGAGCCAGTGGGTGGGTGGGAACTGTTCCAACTGCCAACCTTTTGGTTAGCAGCCAAACGCTTAACCATTGTACCATCAGGGCTCTCTCTCTCTCTATATATATATGTATATAAATATATAGTATGTAATATGTATTATATATACATCTCTCTAAATATACATATATACTTATACAAATATATGTATTTGGAAACCTTGGTGGCGTAGTGGTTAAGTTCTATGGCTGCTAACCAAAAGGTCAGCAGTTCAAATCCACCAGCCGCTCCTTGGAAACTCTATGGGGCAGCTCTACTCTGTCCTATAGGGTCGCTATGAGTCAAAATCGACTTGACAGCAATGGGTTTGGGTTTTTTTGGCTTTATATATGTATTTAAATATATGTATGTATTTAAGTGTGTATGTATGTGCATATATATACAAATATATATATATATATATATATATATATATATATATATATGAGACAGAGGTCTCCTACTGGTTCTGTCTGGCAGAACCCTGATACACTCTTCAATTCATTTTATGAGGCCAAAATAATCCTAATACCAATACCAGACAAAAACATACACTAAATTACAGGCCAGCATCCTTCATGAATAGACACAAAATTCATAATAAAATGTTATCAAATCAAATGAAGCAATATAAAAAAAGATACTATATCATGACTGTGATGGTTAAGGTTGTGTGTCAACTTGGCTGAGCCATGATTCTCAGTGGTTTGGCAGTTATGTAATGATGTAGTTATCCTCCATTTTGTGATATAATGTATCACCTCCATGATGTGATCAGCCAATCAGCTGTAAGGAGAATTTCCTCTTGGGTGTGGCCTATATCCAATATACATGGATGTTGTGGCAAATCTCGCTGGCTTTTGCTAGCTCTGGATCCTGCATTCGGCTCATCATCATCTTACCTCTGGTTCTTGGGATTTGAGCCAGGAGTCTGCCTTATTGCCTGCTGATCTTGGAATTTATTGGCCTCTGCAGCCTGTGAGCCAGTAGCCTACAGTCTTACCTACAATCTTGGATTCATTAGCCCCTGCAGCCTTGAGCCAGCAGACTGCCCTCTAACCTGCCAATCTCAGGTTTGTCAGCCCCTGCAGCTACAAGAGTCAGGAGAAGCCTCCAGCCTGAAGACTGACCCATAGACTTGGGACTTGCCAGCCTCTACAACCATGTGAGCCATTTCCTTGAGATCTCTCTCTCTCTCTCTCTATATATATATATGTATATATACATGTACTTCATTGGCTTTGCTTCTCCAGAGAACCCAGCCTAAGACATTTGGTACCGAGAATAGTTCTAGAGAAAAAAAATTGTAAGGATGAGTTTTCTAAAATGGTTCTTAAGTTTCGTTAGCCTTAAAGATGTTGATGATTCTGCCTCCAGTAGAAAAAAGGGCACCGCTAATCCATAGCTTGAGGTGGCGATAGAAATATGCAAAATACCACCAATAGATCAAGTATTAATGAGAGATGAGGCTCTGGGTGATCGCATGTTTCATACTTTTCTACAATTTTGTCAGAATGAGAAATATAATGCAGCTGGTTGGTTGGTCTTACTTTCACTAGACAAAGTGGTGAAAGCAAGAGATGAGCTCAGGGCTTCAGAGTCACAGGTCAAGTGCCACATAAACAACCTCAAATTAGCCAATTGCACCCTGAAAGAAAGCCTCATTTCTTGTAGTAACAGAGCTGATATTGCAAAAAACCAAAACCAGAGTCTTATTGTAAGAGTGGCTGAATTACAGCACCAACTGAATTCCCAACCCTGAATGGTATCTGAAGTTAAAGTGAGGGCACTGATTGAGAAGAAATTGGATCCTGAAACTTGGGTGGGGAAATGTTATAGGTTGAATTGTGTCTTCCAAAAATGTAGGTCAACTTGGTGAGGCCATGATTTCCAGTATTGTGTGATTGCCCACCATTTTGTCATCTAATGTGATTTTCTTATGTGTTGTAAATCCTACCTCTATGTTGTTAATGAGGTGGGATTTGCAGCAGTGATGTTCATGAGGCAGGACTCAATCTACCAGATTAGGTTGTGCCTTAAGTCAATCTTTTTGAGATACAAAAGAGAGAAATGAGCAGAGAGACAGGGGGACCTCATACCACCAAGAAACAAAAGCCAGGAGAATAGCATGTCCTATGGACCCAGGGCCCCTGTGCTGAGAAGCTCCTAGAGCAGGGGAAGATTGATGACAAGAATCTTCCCCCGCCAGAGTCAACAGAGAAAGAAAGCATTCCCCTGGAGCTGGCAGCCTGAATTTGGACTTCTAGCCTCCTAGACTATGAGAGACAAATTTCTCTTTGTTAAAGCCATCCACTTGTGGTATTTCTGTTATAGCAGCACTAGATAACTAAGATAGGACATATGGGCAGATAATCAGGAAACTGGGGACACTGAGCCCCTAAATTCCATTGAATCACTCCAGTCAACAGAACCAGCCCTCTCACTCCCATCAGAAGAGATTACTCCATTTTTGTCTGCTAAGTCACTTTCCCCAGTAAAACCATTATATCTTCCACCCCCAACTGATGAGATTAATCCCACTGTGTCTAAAGATATCACCTGGGGAAGCATCTGAGTCATCTCCTAGGGATGCATCTGAGTCATTGCCTGGCCATCACCTGAGGCAGATGTCTTACAAGACACTGCTGAATGTTCTCAGAACACATCCCCACCACCCATTTTTGCTTCTACACCTATAACTAGACTTAAGTCCCAGTGAGCCCCAAAAGATGAAGTACGAAGTGTGACACAGGAGGAGGTACGCTATACTCTAAAAGAACTGCTTGACTTTTCTAATATGTATGAACAGAAACTTGGGGAATGTGTGTGGGAATGACTATTAAGGGTGTGGGATAATGCTGCAAGGAACACAAAGTTGGATCAGTCTGAATTTATTGATATGGGCCCACTAAGCACAGATTCTTCATTCAGTGTTTCAGCTTGAGAGTTTAGGAAAGGACCTAATAGTTTATTTGGTTGGGTGGCTGAAGCATGGATTATGTGGTGGCCTACACTAAGTCAAGCTGAAGTAGCAGACCTGCCTTGGTATACTGTAGAAGAAGGTATCCAAAGGCTCAGGGAAACTGGCACATTAGAGTGGATTTATCAGGTTAGACCCACAGACTCATGGGGAGTGCCCAGAGGACACACCTTTTACCACAAGGGTGAGGAACAAATTTGTGAAGTGAGCCCCAGCATCCTTGGAGGCTGCTGTGATTGCTACTTTATGTAAGTCGGAGTTGACAGTGGGAACTGACCCAACTAAATTAAGACACCTAACTACAGTAGGGCTGATTGGAGCCTGTGATGGTAGGGGCCAAGTGGCAGCACTCAATCAGCAAAGACAAGGTGTGTGTGGTTACTGTAATGGACAGCAGAGTCAAAGCAGTAATCAGAATAGTCTGACTCATATGGAATTATGGTATTGGCTACTTAGTCACAGTGTCCCTAGGAGTGAAACAGATGGGAAATCTACTAAATGTTTATTTGATATGTACAAGCAGAAGGATTCTAGGTCAAGTGAACGCAGTCTAACTCGAATCGCCAAAACAGAGAGGCACAACCCCTCAATCAATTCCCAGAAATGGGCCAGTTTACAGACCCACAACCCCTTGAATGAAGGGGAGACCAGGTCCCCTTGAGGAAGGACCCTACTACGCTGCCAAAAATTTATACTGTTAATCCTTCTCCCAGCCTTCCCCAAAGGGATCTATGGCCTTTTACAAGAGTGACGTGAGACATTTCCTTGAGAAATCGCTCTCTCTCCCTCTCTTTATATATACATATATGTTTCACTGGTTTTGTTTCTCTAGAGAACACAGCCTAAGACAATGATCAACTGGGCTTATCCAGAAATGAAAGTTGATACAGTATTTGAAAATCAATCATTAACATTCACCACTTTAAAAGAATAAGAGAAAAGTCATAGCATTATTTCAATGGTGCAGTCAAAGCATTTGACAAATTCCACACCGGTTTGTGGTAAAAATTCACAAGACTAGAAGGGAACTTCTTAAGTGTGATAAAGAGCATCTATAAAAACCCACAGTAAATATCACACTCTGTGGTGAAATACTGGCCACTTGTCCCCTAAAAATGGGAACAAGGCAAGGACGTCCGCTCTTATCATATCTAGTCATCATTGAATATAGAGATCATGACTAGCAAGAAAAAGAAATAAAGGCATAAAGATCTGAAAGAAAAAGTAAAACTATATTTACAAATGACATGGTTGCTTATTGGGATTTTTTATTGGGATAGTTACTTTGTATAAGAAAACTTAGTGTCTTCATCTGTAAAATGGTAACAACATGTTATAGGGTTGCAATGAAATAATAAATGCAAAGTGCTTAGCAAACCGTGTCAGGTACATGGGCTGTTCTGTTGACGATGATGGTAGTAGTGGTGACTTGAATAATTCCAAACTTTACCTCAGAGTTCTCATCGGTTAAACAACAAAAATAATATTACCTAACTCATAGGGTTTTACAAGGATTATAAGCAAATTCATATAAAGTGCTTAGAATAATGCTGGACACATAGTAAGTGCTCAGTAAGTGTTAGTTACTTTGATTATTATGGTGGTGCAGTGGATGGATAAGTGCTTGGCAGCTAACCACAATGTTGGCAGTTCAAACCCACCAGTCGCTCCATGGGAGAAAGATGTGCAATTTACTTCTGTAAAGATTATAGCCTTGGAAACCCTATGGGGCAGTTCTACTCTGTCCCATAGGCTCCTGATGAGTAGTAATTTAAAAAAAAAATATGTTCCACAATTTAGAATAATCTCATATATTTTCATTGTTCTCTGAGCAGTCACCCTAACAGAAAGGATTTGGGATTCGACCTTCTTGGTGAGAAATATAGTGGAGTTTCCCTGGAACTCTAAAATAATTTGTAGCCAAAGAGATTTAATCAGATTCAATAAGCACTTATTGAATACCTACTCAATACCTGTTACTGCTAGGCACGTTTATGACTTTAATCTCCTTTAATCCTAAAACGAGCTTTTGGGCAGGTACAACATTCAAACCCATTTTATGGGAATCTGAGACACAGAAAGGTTAAAAAATTTGCCCAAAGTCCCACTGTGAATAACTGACTAAGTTAAAGTATCATTTCAAGGCTTCCAAGTCCAAGCATTCTTAGTCATGTACAACACAAATAGCTCCCAACTAACCTCAACAGATTGTGTTTATTCTTTGTGTACAGATAAAATTAGTTAGTCACAAGCATTTCCTCTAAATGTCCAAATTAACACTGCAAGTGTGTGTCAAAGGAATCCAAACGGTTGGTGGGGGCGGGGAAAGAGGGAGGGAGGCTTCTCTCAAGTCTGAATGACTTGGATCAAACCCAGTGTTTCTGTCCACTTTCTAGACTATGCTATGAGAAAGAGAAATAAGGGCCTATAGTAAATGGGCTCTAACCAAACTCAAGGCCAGTTCTTGCCAGAAAAAAGAAAAAAAGAAGCTAAAAATGAAACCTGTATTGGAGACTTGTGCAAAGTCAGCCTTCATTACTTACTGCTACATGTTGGTCTAGAAGAAATATTTCATTAACTACACTCTTGCTGTAGATTTTATCTAGTTGCCATAGAAACTTTGGAGGAGAAGCTTGCTTTTAACCCTTGGACTCGGTTTGCCACTCAGTTTTATAGCTCTATTTAAAGAGCCCCTTGTTATTTTAAACTCTTTCCCTTCTGCTCGCCGATTTTCCCCTCCTATTAGACAGCTGGACAGGACCAGTTCATGGCCTTCAAACTGCCACTTATGTGATTTTCAAGGCACAATTCCTCAGGGTACATGGCTACAGCCAGCACAGCTTTTCTGTGTTTATCTGTGAGTTGGGCTCTAGTTACAACAGAATTTTTTTTTAAAGCTGAAGTTTCACTTAATCAAAAATGACAATGAACTGTCTAGTTTCCATTGCCTCTGCTGAGCAAGCTTCCCCATCCAACCCAAGTCTTTACAGAAGACAGCATAAGCTGCTGCCCAACTTCCCAGACAGCCTCCAAATTGGAAGTGTCTGGTTTCTAGATGTCTAGCACCCTCCTGCCCTCCCACTGGCCCTTTCTTCACAGCTCCTGGAATCGCCAAACACATGGCTAGGGCTGTGCTTGCCTGTGCAGCGTTGTCTTCCCTGAGAGTCACACACACGTATCTCAGAGCAGGAATCTAGGCTACATTTACAGCCAGCAAGCTCCCAGGAAGTGGACTCCTGCCTGTCTCCTTACTGGATAACATCTTTCCAACACTGTCCCTTTGTTCTCCAGCCTGGGAGCTCATTTATTGCCTATGGAAATTCTTATCTGGTTACAACTGATTTTGTTCCACAGGAGAGAGGGGGGTGTTGGACAACTGGGCTGTATTTAGTGGGGTCATTCAGGACCTAGCCTTGCTCTGGTTTGCAGGGAAGGTTGAGGGACAGGTGTTGGGCATTTGTGGAAGCTAGAAAATGTAACCTGTAGAGGAGAGGAGGATTGCTTCCACGCTTTTTAAAGCGTTGGTCATAGATGGAGGTGTCATGACTGAGAACAGCTTCACATAAATAAGCACTGTCTCTGCAAACAAAGACACAGTCTTCCAGAGACGAAGTGGAGGCAGGGGCCTCATTTTTTGCCATGTCACAACTGCAAGTCCAGTGGGTTTAACCCCTAAAGACGAGTATGAAAATTCGATCCCATGGTCTACCAAGGAGCTTGAAATTGCCAGCCAATTCTGTCTGGCAGGAGCGCTACCCACTCAGGAGGCTGTCTCGTTTCAGAGTTCTCACTACCCAATCTCTGCATTATGGAGCCCCAGAGAAAGGACTGGATGACTCCCACAACATGGGGGAAGAAAAAGATTCATTGCAGCCTGTTCTGTTCCTGTGATTACTAACGAGTAAGATAAGCCAGCTCATGAGTGAAACACTCCCCAGAGACAAAAGGGCTCAGGGTTGCCAAGATATGCACTCTCCCTGCTATGGAGTCCAAAGGTGACAACTTTGACTGGATGGGTGTCTACACCTGGCTTTAGGCTGCCAAATATCCCAGGTGGGCCCTAGGTGTAGGCATCGCTGGTCATTTGGAGCTATAAACTCATTTTTCTCTCCTTTCTGAATGCCTCTCATGTCTCAGACAAAGCCGGGTGCATAGTAGATGCTGAATACATGTCTGTTAAAACATGAACTAGTTGTTGTTTTGCTTTTTTATTTTTTTGCTATAACCATAGATTCATCTTTTTTAAATAATAAGCCCTTACTTCAGATTATAAAGCTCTTATAATTCAGATACTATAAAATCCACCCTTTTAAAATGTACAGTTCAGTGGCTTTTAGTATATTCACAGAATTGTGAAACCATCACCACTATCTAATTTTAGCACATCTTAATCACCCCTCCTCAAAAAAACCTGTACCCATTAGCAGTCACTCCTCATTCTCCCCTCCCCCAGCCCTTAGCAACCACTAACTTGCTTTCTGTCTCTGACCATAGATATTTCTGACCACTGCATTCGATAGTTTTATGGTTCTCCGTATTAAGCACACAAAACAAATTTCCCACCAGGGTTATGCTCTTTAGATAGCATTCCTTGTGTTATCCTGGTTGTTACGGATTGAACTGTGTCCCTTCAAAATATATGTTGTAAATCCTAACCTATATGCCTGTGGTTTAAGGAGCCCAGGTGGTACAGTGGTTAAAGCACTCAGCTGCTAACGGAAAGGTCGGTGGTTCACAGCTGATGTCGATCCTGCTCCTGCACCAACACCGGGGCTCCATGTAGCCCCAGGTCCTCCATCCCCAGCTCTGGCCCAGGCACTAGGCCAAAAGCATTCTGGAAAGCCAGATTGTTATCCTGGGCCACCTCCAGAACTGGCTCCCGGACCACTGGTTGATGTCGATCCTGCTCCTGTACCAACATCAGGGCTCCATGTAGCCCCAGGTCCTCCATCTCCAGCTTTGGCCCAGGCCCCAGAGGCTGAGCCAGTTGCTACACCTCCTCCACAGCAGCTCCTCAGCCACAGCCAGGGAGCATTGGCTCCAGACCTAGAACTTTCTTACCCTTACCTATGTGGATATTTCTGTGGTTTGTTTGTAGTATTTTTCCAGTTCACTTCATAGTTTATGCTATTATAACTGGTAGATTTCTCATTAAATAAAGTTTTGTTTTAAAATTTAAAAAAGAAAAGAAAAATCAGTGATTCCAACCCACCAGCACCTCCTAGAGAGAAAAATGTGGAATTCTGCTTTCGTAAAGATTTACAGCCTTGGAAACCCTATGAGGCAGTTCTCCTCTACCCTATATGGTCGCTGTGAGTCAGAATCTACTCAATGGCAATGAGATACCCAATTATAACCAATGGGTTATAATCTCATTTGGGAATGGATTGTTTTTGTTACGTTAATGAGACAGGATTAGCGTACGGTGGATCTTGAGTCAATCTACAAAATAGATTAAACAAGTGAGCAGAGCAGAAATGGGGGAAGAGAGGTGCCAAGCCACATGAAGATGAACCAGGAACAGAAGCTCAAAGAGACAAGAACCGTCCTCCAGAGCCAACAGAGAGAGAAAGCCTTCCCCTAGAGCTGGCATCCTGAATTCAGACTTCTAGCCTCCTAAACCGTGAGAAAATAAATTTCTGTTTGTGGTATTTCTATTATAGCAGCACTAGGTAACTAAGACAGAATTTGGTACCAGAGGAGTGGGTGCTGCTTTAACAGATACCGAAAATGTGGGAGGAGTTTTGGAATTGGGTAATGGGTAGAGGCTGGAAGGAGCCCTGGTGGTGCAGTTGTTAAAGAGATCAAGTGCTAACCGAAAGGCTGGCAGTTCAAAACTACCAGCGGCTCCACAGGACAAAGATGTGGCAATCTGTTTCCATAAAGATCTACAGTCTTGTAAACTGTATAGGGTCGCTATGAGTTGGAATAGACTCAGCGGCAGTGGGTTGGAACAGTAAAAGCCTAGATTGCCTTGAAGAGGCTGTTGATAGAATGATGGCCTTCAAAGACAGTTCTGGTGAGGGCTCAGAAGGAAGAGAGGAGAGCTGTAGAGAAAATCTCTATCATCTTAGAGAATACATATGGTGCCAGCAACAGAATGTTGTTAGAAATGGGGACATTAAATGTGCTTCTGGTGAGGCTTTAAAAGAAAACGATGAACGTGTGATTGGACAATGGAAGAAGGGTGATGCTTTTTATGCAGTGGCAAAGAACTTGTCTGAATTATGTTCAAATGTTTGGTGGAAGGTAGAACTTGTAAGTGATGAACTTGGATATTTAGCCGAGGAGATTTTTAAGCAAGATCTTAAAGGGGCCACATGGTTTCTCCTTGCTGCTTATAGTAAAATGTGAGGGGAAAGAGACGGACTTAAAAATGAGCCATGCAAAATGAAAACAAAACAAAGATTTGGAAAATTATGCCGTATAAACTAAGGACATGTGTCCTAGAATTTTCACCAAAGACATGGCTACACAATCTTTTGTTAAAGAGATTAAGCCTGTGACTGATGGATCTAACCAACTACCACAGCAGAAAACCCATCAGCTTAGACTGAAGGGGACAAAGAAAGAATCAAAGGAGCTACAACTGTCGTCCTCCAAGAAAAGAAGAAGAACTAGAGCAGATCAGCAGAACTGTTGGAAGCAGCACGGGAAGCGGGGTTGCACGGGTTTTAAATGGTGGAGTTGCAGCCTCCTAGGTTTAAAAGAGTCAAATCTTCACCCACTCAGTTCAGGAGTGTGGGGCTGCCATTCACGAGTGCCAAGAGGATGGGGCCACTGCCCAAAGCTGAGGAGGCAGGGCTGCCACGCCCAAGGGGCAGAACAACAGGGGCCTGCTGGGGCCAAGGGGGTAGGGTCGCCACTCAGATGGACGAGGAGAATGGGGCCGCCCAAAGCCAAGGGAGCAGAGCTGCCATCCAGGTGGGCCAGACGGTGGAGCTGAAGCCCAGGGCCAAGGGGCCTCCACCTAGAATACAGAGAACGTGGCCAACGTCCAGAGTCTGGAGGACAGGATCATTGCCCAAATGGTCTCACAGAACGAGGATTATTTTCAAGCCTTGAGAGCTAATGTAATGCAGAGTGTTCTGCTGAGTTTTGGACTAGCTGGGTGCCGTTATTCCTTCTTTTCCTCCAATTTTTCCCATTTGTAGTGGAAATGTCTACCTTGTGCCTATTGCACCATTGTACTTTGGAAACAGATAACTTGTAGTCTAGATTTCATAGGTTCACAGATGAAGAGGAATTTTGCTCCAGGATGGAACCGCCTAAAAGTTTCACCCATATTTGATTTAGATGATTCAGAAGATGAGATTTCAGACTTGGAGTTAAGACTTTTGGGATGATGTGATAGGGTAACTGTGTTTTGCATGTGGGAAGGACATGAATTTTGGAGGGCCAAAGGGTGGAATGTTATAGATTGAAATGTACTCCCCAAAAATACGTGTATTAAATCCTAACCTCTATGCCTGTGATTACAATCCCATTTGGGAATGGGTTTCTTTGTTACGTTAATGAGACAGGATTAGTGTAAGGGTGTATTTTGAAATATAAAATATACTTATATACTTATTGAAATATAAAATATACTTATATAGTTATATTTATATAAAATTTTATATGTATATGAATTATAAGAGAGGTTAAACAAGTAAGCAGAGCAGAGATGGGGGAAGAGAGAAGCCAAGCCACATGAAGACCACTCGAGAGCAGAATTTCAAAGAGACAAGGACTTTCCTCCAGAGTTGAGAGAGAAAGCTTTCCCCTAGGGCTGGCACCTTGAATTCAGACTTCTAATCTCCTAAACTGTGAGAAAATAAATTTCTGTTTGTTAAAGCCACCCATTTCTGGCATTTCTGTTAAAGCAGCACTAGATAAATAAGACACTAGTCCTAACTAATCCAGTCTCATCCTTTCTTTCACTTAAAAGAACAGATGGCTTAAGCCTTCTTCAGGCCAAGGCTGCAGCTCTGTATTGCCAAACACGTTGATGAGCACTGAAATTCAGCCCAGAATCACAATGAAAGCAAATGTGAAATACCTGGACATTGCCAAAGTAATTCAGGCATTTCCCCTTGCTCTAGAACCATTTAGCATTTACATGGGTGACCCATTCTGGTGCAGTTATTCATAGCAGAAATGGAATTTGGAGTATGCCAGGTCAGTGATGGGAAGCCAGGCTTGGTTTGAAAAGGCAGCATGGGGGTAGGCAGTGGTGTCAGCCATGACAATTCACATAAAGAAGCACTTGGTTCTGCTTTAGGATGAAGCCCAAAATCCGAAGTCCAGGGGTGTGAGGTTGCACTGGGAAATAGGGGGCATAGCCTGGAGATATAAAGTTCAGGGTAGAGGTGGTTCAGAAGCCAGAGTGGACAGCCAAGTACTAAAGGCGGGAATCTGTAGGGGCTGAAAAGGTGAACAGGGTGGTTCCAAAGACTGTTGCCAAATAGCTTGTTGCTACTTCTTAGCCTAGTTCAGCAGTTTTGGCCTGAGAGCATTTTAAAGGCACCACGTGATCTTTGACACCGGGAACTGATAATCATTGATTAATAACAACGTGGAGGAGGTTAGTTCTCCCTTTAACAGGTAACCTTTTTAGAAAATGATAGTGGGGAAAAAATGCTCCAGTTCCAAGAACATCATGGAGGCTTCCCTTAGAAGAAGTGGTGAGGCTTCACGTTTTGTCTGTAGTTGGTTTTTAAAGCTTCCAAGCTAGAATGTGAGCTTATCGCAAGGAGAATCTGTATCATTTTCATTTTTGTATTCTCAGTGCCTGAAAAAATGCCTGGCACATAATAACCACTCAATAAACACCTGTCTCCAAAAAGTTAAGATTCCATTTTTTTCCTAACAACTCCTCAAGCACATAGGAGGGAAGCAAGAGTAGTAAGATTTCCATAGAACTAAGCAGCAAAAAGAGAACCTCTCCTCCAAAAGTCACTGTATTGAGGAGGTCAATTGTGATAAAATGTAAATGTGTAGTTTTAAATATGCTACTCTTATCAGGGAAAAATGGTACTGCACATCCAAGGGTTATGAGCTGAATATAGATTTTTAAAAACATTTGATGTAAGGCCATGGAAACAAGCTCTTAAAGATACTGCAGAGACAGTAAATACCTGTCAGGCATGTTGACCTTTCCTCTCCCATGCCAGTGGCAGACCCTCCTAATCAATTTTAGGCTATTCTTTCTCACAAAACTGAGGCTTAACTTCAGAATCCTTGCCAGTGCTGTATTTCGTGCAGTCGTTACAGGTTGGTTGGTGTGGACACATGTAATGAAACCCATCAGCCATCCCTGAGCTACAGTGTAGGAAGGACAGGGCCATGAAAGAGGGTGAGGTCATTTAAGGAAGACGAGAAGCAGGACTTGGAGGAGCCCCGGATGGACTGGTTAAGATCAGCAGTCCAGCTCAACCTTCTACGCAGGTTGCTAGGAACTCACAGAGTGGTTTAAGCCTAACTCAAGGAACAGCCCTGGGGCTGGATCTGAGACCCAGAGAGAAAAAGATACTGTTTCCTGAAAGACCCAAGGGCTAAGGCAGCCAAGGCCTTGAAGTTAAGTGACCTAGCAAAGTCAGTTACCCCAAAGCCCAAAGTTGGAGGAAAAGCCAGTTAACTGGAAGAGGAGTGAAACAACATTAATTCCCTGCCAGCTTCAGTGAATATCAAGTCTGTCCAGGAAACCAGCCTCTGCTATAAACTGCCTGTACCCCAAGACCCCCTGCCCATGAGGAAAATACTGGTGGTTAAGAATTTGACAGAGCAAACTGCATCTGCCCCTGTGTTGGGCATGGCAGTAGGGCAAGGAAGGAAGGACTTGTTTCTGAAGTGAAGGGGTCCTCTCCAAGTTCTCCAGAAGCTGGTTTAGAGGACTTCTCTCTTCTCTCCCCTTCCCAGCAGAGAACAGAAAGTTACCTTGAGGATATCCTTCTGTTTGAAGGTAGCTTCTTTGTGAACCTAAAATGCTTGCACTGATTAGTCCCATTTATCTTCACAACACAGCTCTGTAGGGCATGGAGTGCCAGTTTCTCTTTTTAGGTGGAGAAATTGAAACCCAGACAGGTTACATGACAAGTTCTCTGACACACAGTGAGACAGCCTGGATTAGACTTTAGGCTCTTCTTGCTCAAGACCGCTTTTCCCACTGAACTGGGCTGACTTGTCTAGGCTGACAATATAAAGGCTGCTGAATCTTCTGAAGCATGACGCCCAACAAACGGTACACATACACGGTAATTGAAATATCTGTGAAGAGGAGTGGGTAGGAACTGGTATGTGCCTAATTTGGGTTTTCTTTGACATTTTTCCTTTGAGGAGCTAGAAACATTTTCTTGCCTTACATTGAAGGGACTCACTAAATAAAAGGGTATATTTGATGTCAATAGCATCCTTCTACCATGCGTATTTGACTATGTATCAGAAGAATCAGTGTATAGCTAGACTACTTTTGCTTGGAGGCAGTGTGACATAAGAGAAAAAAGTCTAGTTTTGAACCTGAATTCCAACTTCAGCACTTACTGGCTGTGCAACCTTAGGTAATTACTTTCACTCTCTGAGCATCTGTAAATTTGGGATATTACTTACTTCATGAGGGCTCTCCTGAGGATTAGCAGTGTATATAAACAGCTTAGCACCCAATATGTGATCAAGAATGCTAAATCCATCCATCCTAGGCAAAGATCGAGGCTAGTGGTTTTGTTCTTATAAAGCAGGCAACACAGGAGAGAAGACAGTATGAGAGACAACACCGGACTCCTAGGTTACCAGGCATCCAGGCCAGAGCCCTTTCCTCTTCTCCATCCCTCTGGTGTCTCACCGGCTGCAGACTCAGCCTAGGTGTGGCTAAGACATTCAACAGGCTGAGTGGACCCTGTGGCTCCCAGGGCACCAGCTCCTAAATGGAGGCAGGAAGCTATGCTCTGCCCTCAAGGCTGTTTTTGGGTTCATTTCAAATGAAGTACAATTTGAAGAGAATTATAATCCTTTTGTTGGAAGTGACAACAGCATGGAAGTCTGAGCGGGGGAGTTGGAATTAAGGTGAGGTCAGCAGACAGCATACTGCAGTGGCAACTCCCATCACTGGGGGATGCTCTAAAAAGACATCTAAGCTGGTTGCTCAATGAATTCCCTTCCCAGCTCAGAAAGCACAAGCATATCTCACAGTTCCTTCCCAACTTCCTCCCCCTTCCTCATGAGCTCAGCCCTCCACTGGGCTCAGCCTCTGCCAGCTTTCTCAGCCAAGCCCCACAGCTTGCCAGGAGGTCAAGTCCAAAATAATTGCAATAGCAAAAGCAAAGGCTGAGCAAACAGCCCTGAAATGATGAAGAAAAGCTTAACCGGGGGAGCTAGCGGCCTGTCCGGGAATGACACTGGAATGATAAATCATGGCAATGAGGCCCCAAGTTCTCCAGACCAGAAGCTTAGCTGGGGGTGGTGGTGCAAGAGGAATGGTTACTTTCCCTGAGCACATTCTTGAAAAGTGGCACCTTTTCTTTTAAAGTAATACGTTGTCATGACAGTTGTTAAGACCATGATGAAAAGCCACTGGAGGAAGCAGTATGAAAGCAGGACCATGAGGCCTTAGAGAAGACAGTCAAAGGCTGCCATATGTAAAAAAAAAATTCTTCCCCAGTGACCACTGGTACAGGTCCTATCCCTGTGGCCCCTGCTATGCTCTGGGAACTCAGCTAAACCGCCAGTATAACCTGGATGCTTTCTCCTGGATGGACTCAAAGCTCTGCAAGCAAGCAAGCAAGAGGAAAACTAACCTTAAATCACCACCTGGAATTGTCCTTAGATGAGAACACTGTTACTCCTCTTGTCGTGGAGATGGCAATCTTTGAGGGGAGAGCAGAGCACAGTTCTAGGAAGGTTGGCTTTCAACACACACAAGGGGAAGCAAGAGGTTACCACCTATCTGTGTAAAGACCTCTGAAACCATCTCCTTCCTCCTTACTGGCCATCCTGGTCCCTGGCCTTGGGTCCCCAGGGAGCAGCTGCTTGTACATTCAGAGGAATCATGCTTCTCAGGCCTTTAAAGAACATCAGGTGTCGCTAACTGAGACCAGTCTGCCGTTACTTTCTTTATAATGTTCTCTAGATTTACCTCTCTTCATTCATGCCATTGCCCTAGCCCAAACCATGTCATCTCATTCTTGGATAATTACAATGGCTACTATTTGTAGTTCTCAGCTCAACTATCTCCCTTCCAGTCCTCCCTGCCATAACTATAAGGCTTTCTTTCTAAACTATTTTATCATGAAACTCCTTTACTCATAATTTTATGTTGATGTCCTATTATGTATTGCCTTGGGCCCAGGACCTTTGCTTTGGCTTTCCAAATCCTCCATAATCTACCCTGGCTCCTATCACCACAATCTGGTCTCCCATTCCAGCTAAGCTGGGTTCCGCCCAGTCTGTTCACACCAGACTCATTCCCACCCTGATTCCTTGTTCTTTATCCTGCAATGCCCTGCTCACCCTCTCTGCCTATTCAAATTCTGCCCCTCCTTCAAGCGCCAGCTGCACTATCATTTACTCTTTGAAGCCCTATAGGCTTATAGGATTTCTTAGGTCCACATGTTCTCTCAGTCCTCTAAATTTCAGCTGAAGTCAGTGGCTCAACAGAGCTCTTGATGAGTTTCTGATTGTCTCAGTTTCTCTAGCTAGCATGCAAGGGGTTTCAGGACAGGGCCGCTGATTGTCTTTTTCAATTATCTCCATAGAGCCAGGACAGCACATGGTGTTGGCACATAGAGGATTGCAACTCAGACTTGTTGGTTCTACAAAGTCCAGGGTGGCTTTGAATTAGAGTGAGGACATTCATTCATTCAAAAAATGCCTATTGAGTACCGACTAGGTACCATGTTTTGTGCTGGAGATCAACGTGTGAAAAAGACAGTCATGGTCCTTGATATCAGGGAACTTACGGACTAGTAGGAAAGATAGACAGTTAAGCAGTTACACCAGTGTGACAGATTCCCAGATAGGGAAAAAATATGGGAATACATAATGAGGGTATCTAACCTAGTCTTGGGGGATCAGAGAAGGCTTCCCAGAGGTGTGTCGTAAAATGAGACCCTGAGTTGGCCTGTTGAGGGTGCCAGTGAGAATGAGAGAAGGGTACCTTCAAAGAACTGAAATAAACTCACTATGGCCTGATCATTTCTAGGAATGTCATCTTGGTTTCTTCTATATTTACCTAAAGGACCTTTAAGCCATAAATAGTTACTGAATAAGAATGTAATTATCTACCTATTCTCTACCTTGTTCCAAAGTACATAAGCTGACTTTCAGACAGTCAGTAGGAAAAATGAGTCAAATGGAACAATAATGGTAGGAGTGTGAAATGGCGAAGGAATGAGATAAATTAGCCAAGTGTATGCTGTGGAGTCCTATGCACTTGCTAGATGTGGTCTGGGTAGTAGCATGGGGAGTCCTTTTGTTTTTTTGTAGGAACTCTGTAGGTTTTCATTCTTAGCTGCCTGAGATGTTTGAGACAGTGCTGCTTATAGATGGAGGGTAAGGAGGAAGGGGGAGAAGTGAGGAATGCACCGGATGTTCACTTATGAAACACTCCAGTCCATTGGTTCCAGGCGCTCTATTGCTATTCATAGCATTTCTTTTTCAACTGAAACATGGGAATAATGTGGCTGCCAAGCTATTATGGATAAAATGAAGAGGCTGCCTAAGTACAAATCTGTATTCCTCTTCTATTACTGAGAGCCAAAGGGCAGGGCCTATCCCAGCTGGGTTTTCACATGTGCAGATTAGCAAGGGAGTTTCTTTCTTGCATAGAAAAAAGGCAAGATTTACACATCACCCATTTCTCAAAGCACAGAGTCACAGCCTGGATGTACTGGTGCTTTATTAAGATGCTTCTGGATTATTTATTAAATATTGCTTCATTAAATTTTAAAAAAACAGAAGTGGTTTTACAAATAAAACATGAAATGCCAGAGTGCCAAAATGGATGGTTAAATTCAGCAAATATTTTTAAGTTCCTGAAGGAACAAAAGTATGATGTGTCTGTTGTTTATCACAAGAATAGATAATATTTTGCCATTGAAGATCCTTCCAGTCACATTGAAGCCACCCTATCTCTGAGTCTGTGCATATAGAGGCATAATGCTGCCTAGCAAACTGAGCTCTGCGCTCATTTGTCAAAGCACCACAGTCCTCCATTCCTGTGCAGAGTAAATGACCAGACCTCAGCATCTCATGCTAAGTATTATTCAGGGCACAGACATCAAACTCTCCTTTGTTTTCCATGGGGATGGCAAAAGGCTGTGAAACACACTCAAGGCCCCACAACTCTATTGACTGGTTTGGAAACAGGAAGGCGCTGGCTGTGATATTCAAGCACATTAAATGACCAGCATTATCCGGAGCCCTGCAACATGAGTTAATTGTGCTTGCCAGGCTTTGACGCTGAGAACACAGGAGAAAGGCTGTGTGTAATTAGGAGTTGGCCTCGTGAAAAGGGCTTCGTTCACATCACATGCTCAGCTTTGTCCTCAGAGAAGGATGCCAATCTGAGAAAGGGTGAGTCCCTAGGGAGACACATTTACAAAGAGTTTTGAGGATGTGTGGCTATCTTGTTACAGTCACTTTGGAGTACGGAGGATATTCCCAGTCAGAATTTAGGCCATAACATTTGCCAGTGATAGAATCTTAATAGGACTCTGCTATTGACGATTGCACAGTGAACTGTAGGCTCCTATGTTGAGGGACTGAGATGTGTTTTCTAATAAATTCTTCTCAGTCTGATGTGAATTATCTCCAGGTACTCAAATGACTCAACTACTTAACATTTCATTTTACACCACACTCTGCACAGGAAACAACACTGACATTACTAAAATTTTCAGAATTAAGATGTGCCTTATCCAAGTTGGTTTCAAACCCTGAGGTGACATTACAGAAATATTTCTTTAGAAAGTAGAAGCAGTCTTTTCAATGGCTTGGAAAAGCCTTGAGATGAGGATAGTATTGAGGTTTTTAGAACTCTTTTGACATAAATATTATCTCTCTGAATATAAGCTTTCATTTGCTGGACTGAAAGCTTTCTTTAGTTCCTGGATTCTTTAGCTTTTAATTTTTTAAATAGCCAAATACATTCCCTTTCATGAGGATCCCAACAATCTGAGAAAGTTAACAAGCTTTCATTTCTCCTTCTTTCACTCCTATTGTGGTTGTGATTTCCAAGCCTGTTCCATCATCCACCTCATCAGTTCAGTTCCAACCAGTTTGTCTGTACAGAGATGTTCTTGGTTGTGCTGATACCAGCTGTTATGATTTAACCATGAATAAACGCAAGATCTTACCATTTGATGGGAACCTGAGAGTCACCAGGCTCAATGTCCTTCCCAGACACTCATCTTGCCTCTATTTGAAATTCTCACTACTTTATAAGACAGTCTAGTCTATGCAACAGTAGAACGTCATTAGTTGCCAGAAGTCCCAACAATAACGCAGTAGTTCTACTTCTGTCATCTCATTTTCCTTACATATCTCTCGTGCAACCCTCTCTGTAATGATCATAGCTATTTATATCTTTTTTCTGTGCTGTACTCTTGAAGGCAGGGGCCCTGTATTTCCAATATCCATTACACGGGCTGAAAAGAAATGGGTACTTTTTCTTACTTTCCACTTCCGCACTAATTTATCTCATTCTACCAGTCTACCAATCTCACTCTACAAGCCAATCTATCAAACTATTCCATAATTCAGTCCACATTTCTACAACCTGTCTGAAAGGATATCATGAAATATTCTGTCAAATAGCCTTCTACAACCCAGACGTATTCCCCTGATTAAAAAAAATAGAAATGAACTTAGTTCGTGATGATTTCTTTTTAGTGAACCCATGTTAGAACCTAGTAATCATGTCTCCACTTTCTACATGTTCACAAACTATTTGTTTGATAATCCATTCTAGAACTATGTTGGTGGCTAACACTTAGATTGCTAATCTATAGTTTCCAGAATTCATCTCTGAAATTTCAGGTAACAATTTTCCCCTTTGATCTATGGATATTCATTCCTTGTTAATTTGTTCAAAGACTGCTAAAAGTTATTCTTCAATCATATTTTAAAATTATTTTGGTTTCCTGGAAAGTAATTTATTTGGTCTAGGTGCTCTCAATATCTTTCTTTGTCCAAAACTGGGGCTTCACATCACCTCTCCAAGATGTGTCCTCATTGATGAAGAGAGACAAAAATCAATTCATTCTTGCACGTTGGGATACTGTAACTCTGGGATGTGGGGTGTGGTGAGAGCCTGGAAGAGAGCTGCTGCAGCATCTCTGCCAGGTATTGGCAGAAGTGAACTTACTGTGAAGCTAATGAAGCTTCATCTTCTGAGTCCTTCACTAATTTTGCGTTCTTTTTCTTAAAATTTGTTCGCCAAATTGTGTAACCTTTGAAGCACAGATACATGGATCTGTCCCCGGGTCTTGTATAAGCTCCCATATTATGCCTCTACTGGTAGTGTTCTTATGGGTATTGCAATGACCAGCCTATTTTAAAGAAACAAAAAAAAAAAAGTAGGAGTGTTTTATTGGCTACCCAGGAGGCTTGAAATACATAGTGATGTTGTCACCATTTCACCAAGATGTTATAAAATTCACTTAACCTCATTGTTCTTTCATTTTCTTACCTACAACATGGGGTTAATAATCCTTATTTCAATCTTGGTTGACATTCATTCAGTGTTGATGCATTCAATGTACCCCACCTTAAAAAATTTGATGTATCTATATATATATATATACATACACATACATAAAACAGAAAAATTAACCTGACAGAATGATCTTTAACTCTACAAAGGCATTGATTTATTTTTTTTATTGTCCTTTAGGTGAAAGTTTACAACTCAAGTTAATTTTTCATACAAAAATTTATACACATATTGTTATGTGACCCTAGTTACAATCCCTATAATGTGACAGCACATTCCCCCTTTCCACCCCACATTTCCCGTGTCCATTCAACCAGCTCCCATCCCTTTCTGCCTTCTCATCCCGCCTCCAGAGAAGAAATTGATTTAATTAATTAGTACAGAAAAAAGAAAAGAAAATAAGATTTGCAGCAAGGAGAACTGACTTCTGAACGCAAGTCAGAAAACAGTGGAAGGATGAGCACATCTCTTAGTCCCTGTGTGTCTTAGCTTCCTCGTCTGGAGAACGGAAATGACACCACCTCCTCACAAAGATGCTGTGAAAATTTAGACCATATAGACTAAAATGCTTTGTAAACTGTGAAGTGATTTATAGATGTATGGTGTTAGTATTGCCTTAAATCATCACAATTATGATTTCACTTAAAAAATTCAACTTACCCAAAATTTCTGAAGCACACTCTGTACATATTATTGGCAGTCATGCAGGGCATGAGTTAAAAATCTCATCAACGGCAATGCAAATATCAAATGCTATACAGATAAATATCAATTTTTAAAAAATGAAAATATTCAACCTCAAGAGCAAACCTCTCCAATCCAGATCACGCTTTTGCTATTCTGCATTGTAGGAATGTGAGTGATGTTAGGAGTTATACTGGGAGCCCAAAATCATTATCTGACCTTATTGTAAGACAGGTCCCTTCTTTAATATGCTCCAAAGTCTCAGGTATTTTCACCTTCACGGTGATAGTCCCTAGCCCAGGAAAACATCTGTCTCTAGATTGCTTAAATGCTTGCACCTGAGGGTTCTATCTTCTTTTGTTCACCTCTTAATATGACAAGCTTCCCACTTGAGGACGTCCCTCCATTCACAGAAACAACCTTGGACAATAGTCCCAGGTTGCCCCTGAGATGCGGAAGCTCCTTCATGGCAGGAGGAATTTTGGACCTATTTCCATTCAGAGGTTGCTGGAAGACTTGAAGAGCCTTCAAGCGTTTTAGCGATTTCTGAGCACCTAGCTTGCAGGATTAATCTGTTGAGCTGGAAGGCTATTGCTTGACTTTGCTTAGTTCAGTTAAACAGCAATTTAAACATAGATTCCTTTCCTTAAAATCTGCTGTTCTACAAGGAAGGCCTCATTTCACAAAGTTCCATGCATAGTAGAGCCTCTAGGCTCAATAGAGACAACTGCATTCATTATTACCAGCCCTGACTTTCAGTTCAGGGATGAATCCTGTTTCATTTCGTTATCTGAGTTCCGGCTTCATCGGTCTCCATTAGGAAGTACCTTGCCTTTCTGCCAAGAGGCACTGAAGGTGAGTGCCCCAGTTCCCTGTCACAGGTGCCAGCTTGCAACAGCCTCCTCCTCACCAAGCACTTCCTCCTCGACCTCAGCCCTGTCTTCCTGTAGGTGAGAAATCTATCTTCCCTTATTAGGGAGTGTATGTCTTCTCTCCCACGATTGCTCTAACACACAGAACCTAGTCAGTATGCTCCTTCTGTACCTCCCTCTTCCTTTTCATTCATGCACATAATTGTTCCTTCCTGCCATTGAGGTTAGCTCACTGAGTCTCTTCTCACGTCAAATAAAACCATGGTCCCTTAAATGGTCCACACTTGTGGTCAACCCACCTCACTCAGCATCCTCTCCCCCTCTACTCTTCAACCAGGGCTTTTCAATAAGAAAAAAAGGGGAAGGAAATAAAGAAACCAAGGCCAACTGTGGAGAGAACAGAGCAGAGTGAGGGAGATAATGAAAAAGATAAAGATGTGGGGTGAGAGTCTAGGGACATGGGGAGCACAAGACTCTGAATCAGGAACCCGTCCAAGAGAGCAGAGACCACAGGCCTATGGGCCTAGACATGTTTTTAATTCGCATGAAAAATTAGTCTCATCAATCCATAATTTCATTTCATATTTGTGGCCTGGTAGGGTTTTCTTCCACCTCCATTCTTGTCTTTTCTTTGCCTCCTCTCAGTTTGGTAAGACAAAGTAAAGAAACAGACTCTCTTTATCGTAAGACACATCGAAGTCTTGCCAGGAGAGACAGTCCACATGAGCAACAGAAAGGTGTGTTTGTTTTGTAGACTCTCCACTCAAAAAGATCTAAAGCCTCCCTCAGTGCTGCAAAGGAGGGACTTAATGCAGCCCCCTACAGGCTGGAGTCAGGAACCAGAACCTCTGGGACTCATCACCCACCTGAATGAATAGGCCCCTTTCTGCTCAGATCTCTCCACCATCTTCATACACAGCATCTTTGGCTGTGCTTTGGTTCCTACCAGCAGCACCTGCTTCTCCTGTTAAAGGCTTGCCCTCAGGCCCGCACACAGACAGCTCGAAGTGACTGGGAATTTCTGTCCTGGGGAAGAGGTGGGTGTAGGCCTTAATAACAAATGACTGTTGGTTGTGGAAGTGGTTAAAGCACTTGGCTGCAAATCGAAAGGTTGGTGGTTTGAACCTGCCAGTCGCGCCACAGGAGAAAGACATGGCAGTCTGCTTCTGTAAAGATTTATAGCCTTGGAAACCCTACAGGGCAGTTCTACTCTGTCCCATAGGGTTGCTGTGAATTGGAATTGACTTGACAGCAGTGGGTTTGTTTTTTTTGGTGGGTTGGTTGTAGGGGTGTAAAGTACTCCAATTCCTTGTCCTCTACCTTTCTGATGAGGACAACTCTGAGGAGTGACCTCCTCTGTCTCCAAGGGCTCCTCTTCCTGACTCCCCACTCCTCTACCAATTTTTCCCGGGAGTGCTTCCTAATACATCATTTTCACATTATGTCCCATCTTAGAGACAGCCTCTGGGGAACCCAACCTAAGACATCTTAGAATGGAGTTAGAGGCTGCACGAAGGGTAAAGAGAGATTTAAAAAAAAAAAAAAAATTGCCCAATAGCAGGGAGGGCAGGAAATATAGGAGGCAAATGAGGGAGAAGGGCTTGAAGTACAGACTGAAAGATTGCTTAATGGGTAAAATAAACATTTTGTACCATCTTCCAGGTCCGTTATGTTTTCTAATAATAATGTGTGTGTGTGGGTGTGTGGGTGTGTGTGAGCGCATGCACATGTGGGTATGTTTTTCCCTTTCTGGCAAAGCACTAGAATGCATAATTAAAGAGTTACATGTTACTTTATCCTAAAATATATTTTCCTTATACTTTCCTAATTTTGGTAACAACAAAAGGCTGTGACAAGAAATAAATGAAAACACAGTTTTAAAAAATGTCATATATGAGCCTCTAGCAAAATAGCTGTGGGATATAAGACAAGAAGAGGCGGGAATGGGGAGGCAGTTCCTTTCTGGATTCAGAGGTGCACATTTGGTCATCCTGCCCCTGAGCTGTGAGGGCTAGCTTCAGCTCTGTGGTGTGTTTAGGAATCTTGGCTGAGACTTTTTAACGTCTGTATCTCCTTTCTCCCTCGGTAATATGAATGACAGTAATGAGAATAGCAGACATTACCTCATGATTGCTGGGCACTAGTGCTTTATAGTTATTAATGCATTTAAACCATGCAACAACGCTTTGAGTAGATATTACCATCATTACCATTGCATTTCACAGATGAGGAAACTGAGGCACAGACAGAAGATAACAAAAATCTGGTTTAACTACTTCACATAGATGTTGTGAAAATCAAATAAAATAATGTATGTGAAAGCACTTGGACAATTCTAATGCACCACACATGTGGTGTATGGTGTTATCATTACTGTTATAATTATTATGGGCCTCATTAACACTCATTATCAGGGCCACTGGTCTATCCTTGGTTTAAATGATCTTTCTCTGGAGGTCTTATAAACAGAAAGGCTATATCCCTGGCGAAGAGTGCAGTGGAGAATGTGTTTACCTGGGGAATGTGTTTATCTGGAGTTTACAGAGTTCTTTATGTCAGTTGTTGGGGCCTCAATTTGAAGTTAACATCTCTCTCTAGTACCTAGTCATGTCTGGAGGATGGGCAAAGTGGGCTCACCAGAGGAGGTCCAGGGAGAGAACTACAGAGATATCTATCCCTGTTGGCCCTGCCCTTAGCCTCTCATTGATAAGCTGCCCCCATTTCCAGCTGTCAGTGAGAAAGCAGGACATCCTTATAACTTCCCACCTTTGGTCAAAGCTATGGGGTAGGTGGGTAGGAAAGAGTTCTGAACCAATGATAACCAATCTATAGGCTCACCAGGACCTAGGACTGGTATGATATCTCTCAGAGAGGACTTTGGCCCATCACATTCTCTTACAGACAACAGGAAGTTATAGTGGGTGGCAGGTGCTAAGTTGGAAGCCCAGGTAGACCCTGGCATGTGGCTGCCATTTTGAGATGAATAAGCAGAGGAAGCTGGTCAAGAAAAAGCAAGGATAATGGAGAGAGGCAAAGCTGCCAAGAGAGATAGAGGGAGGGAGGAAGGGAGGGATGGACAGCGAGGAGACAGAGACTGACCCCTTTTTTCATCTGTTGACTTAATGACTCAACTGTTGTTTTCTTGCACCTTAGGTAGCATGAGCATGACAGCCCAAAAAGAAAATTTTAGTTCCTAGAAAAGAGGGATGCTTACTAAAGCAGCGACTTGGACTTTTACTTGGTCCAGCTCCCCTGTTTTCCTCTCTTAATCTGAGAAATGGCAGAATCATGAGGTAAAAACTAAAAGAACTTCTTTTAAAAACCCTAAGACATTTGGCATAAGGCAGAATTGTTTTGGAACTTATCTTGTCTTAGGCTGGGTTCTCTAGAGGAGAAACACCAGTGAAATATATATATATAATATATACATATATATACACACATACATATATATAGAGAGAAAGAGAGATTTAATTCAAAGAAATGGCTCATGCAGTTATGGAGGCTGGTAAGTCCCAAATCCACGGTTGGGCGTCAAGCTGGAGGCTTCTCCTGACTCATGTGGTTGCAGGGGCTACAAACTTAAAATTGACAAGTCAGACAACAGGCTGCTGGCTCATGGGGCTGCAGGAGCTGGTGAATCCCCAAATCTGCAGGTTAGATGGCAAGCTGCTGGCTCATAGGTTGTGGGAGCTGGAAAATACCAAAATCTTCAGGTCAGACAGCAGGCTATTGGCTCACAGGTGCAGCAGCTGGCAAATCTCAAAATCTACAGAGCAGATGGCAGGTTGCTGGCTCATGTCCCAAGAACCAGAGGTCAGAGGATGACAAGCTGGATGCAGGATTGAGAGTACATGAGCTTTGCCAGAAAATCCATATATACTGGATGCAGGCCACACCCCCAAGGAAATTCCCTTTTCAACTGATTGGCTGCTCACATTAGATCACAAAAGCAGGATGATTGTATCATTACATACCTGCCAAACTACATCAATAAATAACTGCTAAATCACTGAGAATCATGGCCCAGCCAAGCTGACACACAACCTTAACCATCACAGTCCACCTCTTGTCAACTTGGCACCTGTACATGTCTCCTTAAACCATAAACAATCTCTAAATAAAGACAATTACAAAGTAATACTTGCACCTAAATGATACAACTAACACGCGTAGAACCTAAAATGTACTTGCCAGATTACATCTTATATTTTATAATAAGTAATATAATAAGAAAGGGAAGAAAACAATGATATATAAATATAGATAGATATAGATGTATATACATATGCACACATACACGCACAATAAAACAAGGAAGAAATACTAAAAACAATTATAGTCCTCATTTCTGCAACTGGTCATGTGGTTGTAGCTGGTATTTAGAACTACCTTCTTCCAGCACGCATCTGTATTCCCTTTGCCCTCAGCAAGCACCTCAGCTGTTCATGGTTCTTTGCCTGGTGGGGTGAGCCAAACCTTTGTTCCTGAAGGATGTGGGTCATCAGTAGTCATGTTGGAATTGGTTTGCTGTAGTTTTCCATTGAGATGCCCTAAGGGATCTCCTGTATTCCAGACATACTCTTCTGTACCTTCATTATGTAATATCAATCCAATTTCCCCTTGGTAATCAGGATCAATCACACCAATCAATATGGTAACTCCTTTCTTTGCCTGTTGATCCAGAAGCCTGAGGAGCCCAAAGCAACTGGGCGGCATTCTTAACTTCCAGTTTAATGGAATCAGTGTTGTGTCTCCAGGTGGGAGCATTCCTTGGAACTAAGACCTCTAAACCCATACAGCATAGGATCACAGGAACAGGAAGCAACAATTTTGCAAGTGGATCACTGGGAGAAATAGTGGGTAGTGTCACTCCCATTTTCTCCCCTTGATTCCTGGACTCATGAATTCTGACTATGTGAGAAACAGCAGCATATACTGGACACTGGTTTAGCACATATACAGCCTCTTGGAGAATATTGCTGAACCTTGCAAGGTATTGCCACTTAGCTGGTGCCTTAATGGTCTTTAGAAGGCCATTCCATTGTTCTATCAAACCAGCTGCTTCAGGATGATGGGGAACATGGTGAGACGAGTGAATTCCATGAGCATGGATGCATTGCCATACTTCATTTGTGATGCTGTGTGGGACACAGTGACGGTGGATAAGGCATTCTGTAAGTCCGTGGATGGTAGTTTTGGCAGAAGCATTGTGTTCAGGGAAGGCAAATCCATATCCAGAGTAAGTGTCTATTCCAGTTAGAACAAAACTTTGCCCTTTCCATGATGGAAGTGGTCCAATGTAATCAATCTGCCAGCAGGTTGCTGGCTGATTGCCTTGAAGAATGATGTCATATCAACTCAGTTTTTGTTTCTGCTGCTGGCAGACTGGAAACTCAGTTGTGGTAGCCATGTCAGCCTTGGTGAGTGAAAGTCCATGTTGCTGAACCCATGCATAACCTCCATCCCCGCCACCATAGCCACTGTGTTCATGAGCCCACTGGGCAATGATGGGAGTGGCTGGGGAAAGAAGATGATTGGTTTCCACAGAACGCATCATCCTATCCACTTGACTGTTAAAATCCTCCTCTGCCCAGGTCACCCTTTGGTGAGCATACACATGGTACACAAATATCTTTACTTCTTTGGCCCATTCAGAGAGGTCTATCCACATACCTCTTCCCTATACCTCCTTGTTGCCAGTTTTCTAATCATGTTCCTTCCAAGTTCCTGACCGTCCTGTCAAACCAGTGGCCACAGCTAATGAATCAGTATACAGTCGTGTATCTGGCCATTTCTCCTTCCAAGCAAAGTGAACCACCAGGTGCACTGCTCAAAGTTCTGCCCATTTGGAGGATTTCCATTCATCACTGTCCTTCAGGGAGGTCCCAGAAAGAGGCTGTACTGCTGCCACTCTCCACTTTTGAGTGGTGCCTGCATATTGTGCAGAACCATCTGTAAGCCAGGCATGAGTTTTCTCTTCCTCAGTCAACTGATCATAAGGAACTCCCCATGAGTCCATAGGTGCAGACTAGGATAGGGCAGGTAATGTGACAGGAGCAGAGGCCAGGGGCATTTGGGCCACTTCTTCATTTAACTTACTTGTGCCTTCAGGTCCTGCTCAAACCCGATCTTATATATACCGTTTAATGATGGAGTGCTGCTGTGCACATCTGACTTATGACTCTGTGGGTCATACAACACCCAGTTCATGATGGGCAGCTAAGGCCACATGGTGAGGTCATGGTTAAGCATTAAGTCTCCACTAAAACCCAGTAACAAGCCAAAAGATATTTCTCAAAAGGAGAGTAGTTATCTGCAGAGGACACCAGAGCTTTGCTCCAAAATCCTCAGGATCTACACTGTGATTCACCAGTAGGGGCCTGCCAAAGATTCCAAACAGCATCATGTTCTGGGGACATTCATAAATGTCTTGTAAGGTATCTACCTCAGGCGATGCCTCAGGCAATGGCCTAAACGCAGCCCCAGGTGATATATTAGACAAAGGCTATTCAGACACACCTGGGTTAATCTTATCAGATGGAAGTGGAAGGTTCCAGTGAAAGTGGTTTAACTGGGGAGGGTGGCTTAACAGACAAATATGGAGTAATCTCTTCAGATGGGAGTAAGAGGACTGGTTCTGTTGGCAGGAATGATTCAGCAGAATTTAAGTTGTCAGTGTCTCCAGCTTCCTGATTCTCTGCCTGTATGTCCCCATCCCAAGTTTCAGGATCCCATTTCTTCCAAATGAATTACCTCACTTTAACTTCAGTCACCATTCAGGGTTGGGAATTCATTTGGCATTGCAATTCAGCCGCTCTTACAATAAGACTCTGGGTTTGGTTTTTGGCAATATCAGCTCTGTTACTACAAGAAATAACCATTTCTTTTGGGAAACAAGTGGCAACTTTCAGGTCTTCTATGCAGTGCTTGATCTGTGTCTCTGAAGCCCTGAGCTTTCTTTCACCACTTTCTCTAGCGAAAGCAGGACCAACCAACCAGCTTCCTTATACTTCTCATTCTGGCAATATTGTAGAAAAGTATAAAAAATGCAGTCACTCAGAGCATTGTCTCTCACAAATATTTAATCCATTGGTGGTGATATTTTGAGTATTTCTATTGCCACCTGTCAGTTATCTAGGGCTGCTATAATAGAAATACCACAAGTGGATGGCTTTAACAGAAGTTTATTTTCTCACAGTTTAGGAGGCTAGAAGTCCAGATTCAGGAAGTCAGCTCCAGGGGAAGTCTTTCTCTCTCTGTCAGCTCTGGAGAAAGGTCCTTGTCATCAATCTTCCCCTGGTCTAGGAGCTTCTCAGTGCAGGGACCCCGGGTGCAAAGGACACACTATGGTCCCGGTGCTTCTTTCTTGGTGGTATGAGGTCCCCATGTCTCTCTGCTCACTTCTCTCTTTTATACCTGAAAAGAGATTGGCTTAAGACACAATCCAATCCTGTGGATCTCATCATCGTAACTGCCGCTAATCCATCTCATTAACATCCTAGTGATAGGATTTACAACACATAGGAAAATCACATCAGATGACAAAATGGTGGACAATCACACAATACTGGGACTCATGGCCTAGCCAAACTGATACACATATTTTTGGGGGACACAATTCAATTCATGACACCACCTCATGCCATCAATTAGTGGTGCCCTCTTTACTACTGGAAGCAGAGTCATTAGCACATTTAAGATTAGCCAGACTTGAGAACCAATTCAGAAAACTCATCCTTACGATTTTGTTCCTCTAGAACTACTCTTAGTACCAAATGTCTTACGTTCGGTTCTCTATAAGAGCAAAACTAGTGAAGTGTGTACATATATAGAGAGAGTTGTTGTTGTATTGTTGTTGTTTGGTGCTGTTGAGTCAGTTCTGACTCATAGTGATCCTGTGTGCAACAGAAAGAAACACTGCCCAGTCCTGCGCCATCCTACAATCGTTGTTATGCTTGAGCCCGTTGTTGCAGCCCCTGCATCAATCCACCTCATTGAGGGTCTTCCTCTTTTTCGTTAATCCTGTATTTTACCAAGCATGATGTCCTTCTCCGGGGACTGGTCTCTCCTGGTTTCTCTGTTTATCATGATGTTGCTTATTGGTCTAGTTGTGAAGGATTTTTTTTTTTATGTTGAGGTACGATCCATACTGAGGGCCGTAGTCTTTGCTCTTCATCAGTAAGTGCTTCAAGTCCTCTTTGCTTTCAGCAAGCAAGGTAGTGTCATCTCATATCTCAGCTTGTTAATGTGTCTTCCTCCAATCCTGATGTTGCATTCTTCTTCATATAGTTCAGCTTCTCGGATTATTTGCTCAGCCTACAGATTGAATAAGTATGGTGAAAGGATACGACCCTGACACACACCTTTCCTGACTTTAAACCAGGCGGTATCCCCTTGTTCTGTTCGAACAACTGCCTCTTGGTCTATGTACAGGTTCTTCAGGAGCACAATTAAATGTTCTGGAATTCCCATTCTTTGCAATATTATCCATAATTTGTTATGCTCCACACAGTTGAATGCCTTTGCATAGTCAATAAAACACAGGTAAACATCTTTCTGGTATCTTCTGCTTTCATCCATGATCCATCTGACATCAGCTATGATATCCCTCATTCCATGTCCTCTTCTGAATCTGGCTTGAATTTCTGGCAGTTCCCTGTCTATGTACTGCTGCAACTGCTTTTGAATTATCTTCAGCAAAATTTTACTTGTGTGTGATATTAATGATGTTATCCAATAATTTCCGTACTCTATTGGATCACTTTTCTTTGGAATGGGCACAAATATGGATCTCTTCCAATCAGTTGGCCAGGTAGCAGTCTTCCAAATTTCTTGGCATAGACGAGTGAGCACCTCCAGTGCTGCATTCGTTTGTTGAAGCATCTTAATTGGTATTTCATCAATTCCTAGTGCCTTATTTTTCGCCAATGCCTTCAACGCAGCTTGGACTTTTTCCCTCAATACCATCGGTTCTTGATCATATGCTACCTCCAGAAATGGCTGAATGTCAACCAGTTCTTTTTGGTACAGTGACTCTGTGTATTCCTTCCATCTACTTTTGATGCTTCCTGCATCATTCAGTATTTTGCCCATAGAATCCTTCAATATTGCAACTCGAGGCTTGAATTTTTATTTCAGTTCTTTCAGCTTGAGAAATGTCAAGTGTGTTCTTCCCTTTTGGTTTTCTAATTCTAAGTCTTTGCACATTTCGTTATAATACTTTACTTTGTCTTCTTGAGCTGCCCTTTGAAATCTTCTGTTCAGCTCTTTTACTTCATCATTTCTCCCATTCGCTGTAGCTACTCTATGTTCAAGAGCAAGTTTCAGAGTCTCTTCTGACATTCATTTTGGTCTTTTCTTTCTTTCCTGTCTTTTTGATGACCTTTTGTTTTCTTCACGGATAATGTCCTTGATGTCATTCCACAACTGGTCTGGTCTTTGGTCATTAGTGTTCAATGTGTAAAATTTATTCCTGAGATGGTCTCCAAATTCAGGTGGGATATACTTAAGGTCATATTTTGGCTCTTGTGGACTTGCTCTAATTTTCTTCAGCTTCAACTTAACTTGCATATGAGTAATTGATGGTCTGTTCTGCAATCGGCCCCTGGCCTTGTTCTGACTGATGATATTGAGCTTTTCCATTGTCTCTTTCCACAGATGTAGTCAATTTTGTTCCTGTGTATTCCATCTGGCTAGGTCCACATGGATAGTCACCATTTATGTTGTTGAAAAAGGTATTTGCAATGAATAAGTCAGGGGACTTGCAAAATTCTATCACGTGATGTCCAGTGTCATTTCTATTACCAAGGTCAGATTTTCCAACTACTGATCCTTCTTTTTAGTTTCCAACTTTTGCATTCCAATTACCAGTAATTATTGTATGTTTGATCAGTTTCAGACTGCAGAAGCCAGTAAAAGTCTTCAGTTTCTTCATCTTTGGCCTTAGTGGTTGGTGCATAAATTTGAATAATAGTTGTGTTAACTGGTTTTCCTTGTAGGCATATGGATATTATCCTATCACTGACAGCATTGCACTTTAGGACGGATCTTGAAATGTTGGTTTTGATGATGAATGCGATGCTATTCCTCTTCAATTTACAGCATAGTAGACCATATGATAGTCTGATTCAAAACGGCCAATACCAGTCCATTTCAGCTCACTAATGCCTATGATATCTATCTTTATGTGTTCCATTTCATTTTTGATGACTTCCAATTTTCCTAGATTCATACTTCATACATTGCAAGTTCTGATTATTAATGAATGTTTGCAGCTGTTTCTTCTCATTTTGAGTCATGTCGTATCAGCAAATGTAGTTCCTAAAAGCTTGACTCTATCCACATCATTAAGGCCAACTCTACTTTGAGGAAGCAGCACTTTCCCAGTTGTATTTTGAGTGTCTTCCAACCTGGAGGGCTCATCTTCCAGTACTACATCAGACTATATTCTGCTGCCACTCATAAGGTTTTCACTGGCCAGTTTTTTCAGAAGTAGACTGCTAGGTCCTTCTTCCTAGTCTGTCTTCGCCTTGAAGCTCCACTGAAACCTGTCCAACATGGATGACCCTGCTAGTATTTGAAATACTGGTGGCATAGCTTCCAGCATCACAACAACACACAAGCAACCACAGTACAACAAACTGACAGACGAGTGGCGGATATATATATTGATACTGAATTCAAGGAAATAGCTCACACAGTTATTAAGGCTGGCAAGACCCTAACCTGTGGGTTAGGCATCAAGTTGGAGGCTTCTTGTGACTCAAGTTGTTGCAGGGGCTGACAAACCCAATATTGGCAGGTCAGACGGCAGGTTGCTGGTTCACAGTGCTGCGAGAGCTGGTGAATCCCCAAATCTGCAGGTCAGACAACAGGCTGCTGGCTCAAGGGCTGTGGGAACTGGCGAATACCAAAATCTGCAGGTGATATGGCAAGTTGCTGGCTTACATCCCAAGAACAAGAGGTGAGAGTATGACAAGTTGGATGCAGAATTCAGAGTGTGCGAGCTTTGCCAGAACGTTTGTATATATCGGATACAGGCCACATCCCCATGGAAACTCTTTTAACTGATTGGCTGTTTATATCAGATCATAAAATGGGGGATGACTACATCAGATCACAAAATGGAGGATGATTACGTCATCACATAACTGCCAAACTACGTCATTACATAACTGCCAAGCCACATCATTACATAACTGCCAAACCACACAACCTTAACCATCACAGAACTGTATGACGAAGTATAACCCAAAAAGAGGGAGACAGGTGGGACAGGGAAAGGGATGAGCGCATTGTGGGGCTGAAGCCTGGAAGGGTCATTGGGGTCCAGTCTTCAAGGGCCTTGTACACCATGCTAAGCAGTTTGACCTTTCCTCAGAGTAGGGTAGTGACCCAAACTGATATCATTTTAGAAAGATTAGGATATAAGCAGGGTATAAAATGGATTGGAGAGAGACAAGACTGGAGACAGAGAGTATAACTGAAAGGCTGTTGCAGGCATCAGCCAAGAGATAACGGTGTCCTTAGATAAAGACAAGACCCTGGGGGCGGAGCAAGGACGGATCAAGTGAAGAGGCATTAAAGTGGTAATGCTGAGAGGATTTGGTGAATGTGGAGCTGAGGGGCGGGAGGAATGGAGGAGGGTATACTCTGAAAGGTGGTGGTGGGGGGTGGGGGGCACAGTAGGCTCCTGGGGCTGAGGACCAAGGCAACAACATTCCTAACCCTTATCACTCAAGAACCAGGTTCTGACATTTAAGATGCTGGCCCTCCCACCCCACCCTGATGTGGCCCCTATCCCTAGAGGTTGATAGTATATGCTATTTCCCCAACAGCAGAAATGCTTCTTTTCAGGTTGCTGCTGCTTAAAGCCTCACACCAGACCTCTGTGTTTACACACTGGGGAGAATCGAATCTTACATAACCATACATGTGACAAAGGCCTCAGCTATAAGCAACATTAATGAAGAGAAACTAATCAGCCAAATTCTGCTGCTTGCACAGCAGCTCCCAGGGCTCGGCCTTGCAGGGAGGCTGCTTTGTGGAGGAAGCTTGTCTCCGGCTATGGCTCTGGCTGCGGCTCTTGCCTTGCCTGATGGAGATGTATGAGAACCCTCCCACTGACAGCCCTCGCCAGCCATAGCCTGGACAGGCCCGGCTAGGGAGTAGGCAGTCTCAGACAGCTTTTTAAGAAGATTCTGAGGGCATGTTTACAAATTTTTATGAAAGCCACCTTAGGGGAAATATGTAAGTAGAGATTAGCTGGAAATAGTGGTCTGATGATATTAAATAAACAAGCTCTCTACTTCCTGGTGGTTGCTGATTGGGAAAGAAGCTATTAGAATTTTAATTCCAGCCAGTGAGTAACTACACTTCAAAAGGCATCTTACTGGGTGCTGTGAATCAGTCCTAAGCCCGGAATGGGTTGGGATCTTGGCTAAATTCCCTTCTCTTCTTTCAAGCCACTTGTATCATAATCTTATTGGGTACCATGAATCAGTCCTGAGCCTGGAATGGGATTGGGATCTTGGCTGAATTCCCTTCTCCCATTTCAGACTACTTATATCATATCTCCCATATATTTATCTTTGTGATGGAACAGATATATTCAACTTTGGGACTTTTACTCCAACCCCTCCTGAAGGCATGAAGCTTCACAGCCAACAGGAAAAAGGAAGTCATCTATAAACCAGCAGCCCAAAACTGGAGCTGGTGATGTGGCCATGGCTCTGTCCTGGCCACTGATGGCAGGGACACATGGCAAACAGGCTGGACCCTGCTGGCCCATGTTTTGATGGTTAGAACCAGCTCATGCAACCTTCAGAGGAGGATAGACAGCAGTCCAATGTGACTTTGATGGCAAGACCTAAAAAGCTGCTCCATCAATAGGCAGAACTGGTTATGGGGAAAGCACTCAGACGCCGGCAGCAGGGAGAATGCTGCCATTGGTCCAGCGTTTGCTCCATGTAATTCAAGAGACTGCAAGGAGTAAAACTTCTCTTTCCCATGGAAGTCTCCGGCATGACATTTTAAAAAATACCCCTTATCAGAGTCTAAATGAAAACATTCTCAGATATTTCCCAGCACAAATTAAACAAGCCAATTTTATTAGATCAATATAAATGGGTTTGAAACTAATTAATCAGTGTGTCTAGAGATCAGTCAGCGACAGGGAGACAACGGAATGAAAAGTTGGCAAGCCAGCAAAAGGCCTGAGCTCAGACAGTGAAGTAACACTGGGTCTCATCCGTCGTGGAAGAAACGCCAATTGCTCAGTAAAAGAAAGTAAGTTGGGTGACAAACCTACTGTCACCCACAATCTTCTTCAGGGAATATCCTCTAAATGACACACACATTGATTTTCTATTCATGGGGAGAAGAGAAGGAAGTAGCAGTGATCAGAAAACATAAATATCTTTTAATAAAGCTAGGCAGTCTCCTGGAAGAAAACGTGTACAGTAGACATAAACGCTAAAAATAATGCACTTGGGAAAACGAGTTTCCAGCATTAGCAGAGTGAATATGAGACAATAAAATTGGGGTAAGAAACACAATATGGAGCATCAGTTTATACTGCTTAGCCAGTAGCCACACCCTCTTGATGGAGACAGGGAAACTCAAATATAGCCCTAGGCGGCTTATCTCTCAGGCTCCAGTTTCTTCATCTCCCAAAACAAAGGGTTGGACCAGATGAACTCTAAGGTTCCGTCTGGCCTAACCCATTGCTGTCGAGTCAATTCCGACCCATAGTGATCATATAGGACAGAGTAGAACTGCCCCATAGTGTTTCCAAGGAGCGGCTGCTAGATTCAGACTGCCAACCTTTTGATTAGTAGCCATAGCTCTTAACCACTGTGCCACCAGGGCTCCTTCTGGCCTAAAGATGTTACTATTCATTATTGTTCTAGAGCTACCCTGAGAAGTGGCAGGTCAGCATTAACTGAAAGCTGGCGACAACTGTGTTGTAAGAGGACACACAGAGTGGGGACTCCTAAATCAGGGTCAGATCCGCCTCCACCCACTCTAATCACTTCACTTACTAGAATCCTTTCATCACTTAACCAAATTGTACAACATTATTTTATATTTGCATAAAATCACCCTGGCTTTGTGGTAGCTCAAAATGCACACATCCCTTGTGTCTCCTGCACTGGTGAAAAACACTCAGCCTATGGAGCCAGAAAGAACTAGGTCCAAATCCCCTCTGTACTGCCAGCTGGTTGTGATTCTAGGCTAGTCACTTCCATACAATGGAATATTAGGCAGCCATTAAAAAGAATGAGGTGGATCCACAGGAACTCACATGGAAAACATCCACAATATATTCTTTAAAAGTAAATGGCAGAACAGTAAGTATAGCATGATCCAATTTTGGATAAATTAAAAAATATATGTATAGGTATATACACGCATTATGTACATCTAGAGGAAAGTCTGGAAGTATGCATACCACACTAGTAACAGGGTTATTTTGAGGGCGTAGGATTGGGAAGGGGTGATAATGGATGACATGGTTTACAGGTTTCATGTGTTTCAAGGTATGGGGGTTTTGTGTTAAATTTTGACAGGGCAATGGCAATAAATTCTAACTCTCAAAAACCTCTCTGCCTCAAAAAAAAAAAAAGGTATTAATCATTTCTCTTATTACTCCTTCCTGAGACACTGTCTATTTTTACCAAATAAAGTCCAAACTCCTTAGCCTGATATTTAAAGCCTCGCACAGCTTGGCTTCAACCAGACTCTTAATATTCCCTTTTAGCTGTCTCCATGCACCAGTATAGCAGCCCTTCAATATTCTCTGAGCACAGTTTTTCACTTCTGTGGCTTTGATCAAGTCATTTCCTCTCTAAACTGTCCTTTCTGCAATCTCTGCCTCATCTGTTCTTCAAGGACATAGTCTCTGATTCCCCTGAATGAAAGCGATTTCTCCTCCCTCTCTCAAGGCAATCATCACAACTAGCCTGTCTTTCATTTGTGTATATATCTTCCCTCCTCTCATGGACCTAAGCTCCTTGAGAGAAAGGACCGTGCCTTACGCATCTTGGTAATTCTCATGGCAACTTCTACAGTGTAATAGCAGCGGTGATAAGGTGGTGAGAGTTCATGCAGTGCAACTTGCGAGTACCTCCCTAAATTTTGTGCCCTAGGCACCTCACTCAACTCCCCTAGTCCCGGCCCTGCTCCCGTTGAGTTTTTACTGTGTGCCAGGCACTGGGCTAAGAGATGACACTATCACCTCACTGTGACATCACAAAAGTTCTATGATATAGGTGTTATTGTCTCCATTTTGCAAATGAACAGACCATGGATGGCTTAGAGATTAAACAATTTGCCTAATCTCGTACTGATAAGCAGTGTCAGGGTAGAGATTTGAACTCAGGCCTTGAGTGATTCTAAAATGTGTATATTGCCTAACCAGGCCCTTGTGCATGCAGTAGGCATTCCATAGCTGCATATTTAATTAGTTTAATTGGGAGAGGACAGCATGCTCCTGGGAGACCACAATGACTGTTAATCTGGGGCTGCAATAAACCATGTGGTGCTTTGGGCCCTTTGGCCAGTGTGATGATTAAGACTGTGTGTCAAGTTGGCTGGGCCATGATTCTCAGTGTTTATATGCAATCACTCCCATGATGGAATTTGCTGTGAGTAGCCAATCAGCTGAAAGGGAGTTTCCTTGGGGGTGTGGTCTGCATCCGAATATAAGCAGATGGTCTGGCTTTTTGCTCGCTCTGGATCATGCAGCAGCCTCCTGTTTGTCTGACCTTCAGTGCTTGGGACTTGAGCTATCAGCTTATCTGCCTATCTTGAATTCATCGACCTTCGCTGCCTGTGAGTGGGAGTCCTGCTCTCTGACCTGCCCATCTTGGGTTCGCCAGCCCCCGTGGCTAAGTGAATCAGGAGAAGCCTCTATCCTGATCTTGGGACGTTCCAGCCTCTACAATTGCGTGGGCCATTTCCTTGATATAAAGCTTTTTAAAGATATATATATATATATGCTTTACTGGTTTTGCTTCTCTAGAGAACCCAGCCTAAGACAGCCAGCGTACCAAAACAAACAAACAAACAAAAAAAACTGTTGCTGTTGAGTCAAGTAGAACTGCCCCATAGGGTTTCCAAGGAGCAGCTGGTGGATTTGAACTACCGACCTTTTGGTTAGCAGCTGATCTCTTAACCACTGTGCTACCAGGGCACCAAGGATCCTTATTAAGGAAGAAAAATATACGTAGTATTTTATGTGGGGGAAAAATTAGTTTACAAAACAATAAAAGCAGTATGATTCCATTTTTGTAAAAATAAAATGTTTTGAAAACAAGATGACAGTATCAGTTCACTCCTGCTTGCAGTATTCAAAGAAAAACTCTATGTTGGTTCTACTGTTTAGTTCATCCACAGCTGCCCTTTCACCTTCTTCCTCAATCCATTTCAGACACCCATTTTCCTCCAACAAAAACATCATCCTCAGGGATCACAATAGATGGTCCCAAACAGAGCTGGAGAAAAAAGTAGAACAAAATTCTAACTCACAAAAAAAGACCAGACTTACTGGTCTAACAGACTGGAGAAACTCTGAGAGCATGGTCCCTGGACACCCTTTTAACTCAGTAATGAAGTCACTCCTGAGGTTTACCCTTCAGCCAAAGATTAGACATGCCTGAAAAAAAAAAAAGAGACTAAATGGGCACACCAGCCCCAGGACAAGGATGAGAAGGCAGCAGGGGACAGGAAAGCTGGTAACGGGGAACCCAAGGTTGAAAAGGGGAGAGTGTTGACATGTTGTGGGGTTGGCAACCAATGTCACAAAACAATACATGTAATAATTGTTTAATGAGAAAGTAATTTGCTCCGTAAACCTTCACCTAAAGTACAATTAAAAAAAAAAAAAACTGCAATAAAATAAATAAATTAATAAATAAAATTGTTGAAAAACAAATCATTATCCTCTCCCACTAACACCCAGGGGCTCAGCTCATATCTGCAGATGGCTAAGTCAGGAAAGAAGGAGGAAGTAGCTATGAAAGCCTCTGAGATCCTGACCTCAGACGAGCAGACAGGAGGAAACAAACTCTGCAGACCTGATTTAGTGGACACGATCTTCTCTGCTCTCCAGAACTGCCGACAGTGAAGAACGAAGGAAAGATTCTCAGATGCTGAGAACAGATTCCAGGGGTTCTTGGAGGGGCAGGAAGGAAGGGCTGCCTGCTGCTGAGAGAAGCAGCGGTCTCTGGGCATCAGCCCTTCCTCCGAGGCAGCTGGCCTCTGTACTTTGTATATCCAGACCTGCACTATCCAATATGGTAGCTATAAGCCACATGTGGCTATTGAGCAGTTGAAATATGACTAGTCAGAACTGAGATGTGTGTAAAACACACACCTGATTTCAAAGACTTAGTATGAAAAAAAGAATGTAAAGCTCATTAATAACTGTTTATATTGATGACATGTTAAAATGATAATGATTTGGATATATTAGGCTAAATGAAGTACACCATTAAAATTAATCTCACATTTCTTTTCACTTTATTTAATGTGGCTAGAAAATTTGAAGTTACATATGTGACTTTCATTTGTGGTTTGCATTATATTTTTATTTGACAGAGCTGATCTAGACCGTCTACCCCCACGCCGCCCCCCCCCCCACGCCCAACTCTCTTCAGGCCCACAGATTACCCCACCAACCAGTGCTCTCGCTGCCTGGTCTCAGCTTGGGTTTTCTGCACAGTGGCAGCTATGGTGACCCATACTCCCTAACTGCTATCAATTCAGGGGTGTCCCTGCCTCTGAAGCCAACTGTAGAATGTGAGAAAAAGAAATGGCTGGATCTTCATGCAGTCACTCACACTTCCCTCCCCAGTCTATCTCCCTGGCTTTCTTTTCCTTAGGGCAGCAGTTCTCAAAATGTGGCACCTGGACCAGCAGCATTCGCATCACTTGAGAACTTGTTAGAAATGCAAGTTGTGGGCACCATTCCAGAAACTCTGAATCAGAAACTCTGGGGGTGAGGCCAGCAATCTATATTTTAACAAGCCCCCACGTTACTCTGATTCATAGTAATTTTTGAGAACCACTGTCTTGGTGCTTTGTTCCTGGAACTTTGCTGCATAATAGAATCACCTGGGGAAATATGAAAACCCCAATGCAATGCCACACCCCATGTCAATGAAATCTCAATCTCTGAGGATGGGGCCCAAGCCATCAGTTGTTTTGAAAGTGTCCCATTTCACTCCAATGTGCAGCCAAGGCTGAGCTCAATTGTGTAAGGATAGAGGACTCAAGAATATCAGTCGGTCATTTCTCCCACAGCTGGGAAGGCTGCAGCTCCTGGGACAGGCAGAGAGAAGCCTTACTGTGGGGAGAAAATGGTACTTAAAATGAAGTGAGAAAGGGGCTGAACTGTGCGTGCCTAAGCTTAGAAGGTCTCCTTCAGTGTAGGCCAGCCACTGTAATGAAACAGAATTGCACCTTAGATCTTCTGAAGTTGAAACGACAGTGTGGAAAGGAACAGCTTCACTCCACAGCCCATGAGAAGGGACTGGCCAACAGGCTGCTCAAGGGTCAAGAGAGGCCTAGGCCACTTCCATTTTCTGAAGCTCCAGGAATGTTTAAAAAGAAATATACAAATAGGGTTCAAAAACTGTGACATATTCTAGAAATTTACATAAATTAAGGCTTTGAACACCTGTATAAAATTAAAACACACACACACACACACACACACACACACAGACAAGGTAATGTAATCATGTATTTACCAGATAAAAACAGGATTTATTTTAAAAATTCATGGGTGTGGTACCAAAATGGGGCATAAGTTTGAAGTTGTATGATGATTTCTTTCTTTCAATCCTCTCAGCATATCTTTTGATTGTATATAACCCTCTTTGGAGATAAAATTTATATTTTAGAAATCCAAATTTGCAGCCTCTGTGAGTGTGAAATCCTAGTTGAAAGGCCCTCCTTTGCCATGCCCCTGGGACAGGCCTGCTGACCAAGAGGACTCTGGAAAGTGGTCCTAGTGTGGCCCCAGGGCAGTTGGCCAAGTCAGGTAGGGGAGATGGTCAGCATCTCAGTGCCTTGCAGCAGCCTGCCCAGGGTGGGTCCCAGGTATAGGAGAAATAGGAGAAGCCAGGGCTCTGTAGATGCTTCCAAGCAGTGCCAGCTCACCACCCTCCTGGCCTCTGGTGCCACCTTCCTTCGGCTGCTGGCAACAGGAAGTAGAGCAATGACAGTCACAAGACACCTCCTTTTACCTTATTAAGGTAATTGCTCTAGTTTGATACATAGGTGTCTGCGAGGGAGGAGGAGGACATGGTGAGACACTTCACTCGAACAGCACCTGCAGTATTGTGGGTGTATAAAGGCACAAATGCTTCTGTCCCAGAGGCTAGGCTGGGCTCAGGACCTGGATATCACTCTTTAGGAAGAGGAGAAAGCAATCATAATTCCCTAGGTGGTGAGTGCATCAGTGAGGACTAGCAGTTGGTCCCAACAGTATATGCCTCCTCTTCTGGGAAGTGGGCCCGGAGATTAAACTAAAGGGACCACCTGCTGCAAGCCTCAGAGGTCTCTTAGGAGATCCATGGCAAGGTCTGTGGCATGCAAGATGGGCAGGCAGCCAGGGCACTACAGAGCGGTGGGCTAGGGTGGGAGTGGGACAAGGAGGAAACAGTAGCCCTTGTTCTTATTGGCTCTGTCTGAAAATCAATGGCTGCCCAGTCACAGCCTGCCTATTTACTGAAGATACAACACCAAGCCTCTCACCATTCTCTCCCCTAAGCACCAAGTTTCCAAGGAAGAAGGTCCACACCCAGGAAGAGGTGGGTGAGGCTGAGGTTCAAAGTCTAAGGCCAGCCCTTACATCGCATAGGCAGAAGGATCATCCACTCTAAACCAACAGTGTCCTCAGCCAGGGTAAAGTCTGGTTCCTCTGTCTCATTTGTCTCATTGCCTTCCCTCTGGATTAGCAGGTTCCTGAGTTTCTCCAGCCTGTGGAAAATATGAGGGGGGGGGGGAATATGTGGAGAGGGAGGAGGAAGAGTAGGGGGAGAATGAGCACATGGGCTGCCCAGCCCACAGCCACATGGCACCAGGGTGGTAAACACGTGGAGGGAGGCCGTCTGGTGTGTCGAGTCTTCTACATCTCCCCAGCTATAGTTCAGATCTATCCATTCTGGGATCTTTCTGCCCCATTTCACCCAGACTTTAAATTACCCAGACCTAGGTCTGGGTTATTATGTCCACAACTTTTCTCTGGAAATCTAGATTGCAATGTAAGGTGTACATTCTCGGAATCAGATTTCTGAGGACTAAATGCTAGACAGTACAGATTTAACTGTCTGGCTGCATGCCATTTCAGTCAGTCTGTTGGATGAATACACAATAAAGTGCTCATCCAGTTAGCAGTGCACAGGAGACAGCAATAGTCCAGGTAATTAGAACGACCCAGCTGGAGCTCACCTAGTCATGGCTATTTAGGGAAAATAAAGAGTAGAAAGAGAGCTTGAGGAGGTTCGTGGAATCATTCCCAAGGTTGTAGAATTGCTCCTTCACTGGCTGTGTAACTACTGTTTCCAAAATCCACCCCCTTGATTATGTAAGACGGTAGGCCAAACCTAGCAAATCTTAGTACAAGTGCTACAATAACAGTAATGGAAACAATAATGATAGTTAACATTGACCACTTACTATGTGCCAGGCACAGTTCTGATGCTTTGCATGGTTTGTTCAGGGAATATGATCTCGGGAGCAAGGCAAGGGTCACCCTCACTCCAAGGTGGCCCTCAGGATAGTGTCTCCTCTGCTAGTTCTCCAACAGAGACCCATTTTGACTCTTCAACTTCAACATCCCAGTTGAACTCTTGGCCAACAGTGGCAGTAGGCCTACTTCTCTTCATCACAAGAAAGGAAATAGGCCTACAAAGAGTAGCAAGCCTCCTACCCCCACAGCTGCCATTAAATGAGCTAGGCTTTAGGGGAAACATCACTAACAGTGTCTATGCAAGTCTCCAGGGAGCAAGTACTGTTTGTTCATTGCTATTGTTCCTCCAGGGAGCCATAAAGGAAAGTCTCATTTTGTGAAAACACAATACATAAAAAGCCTAAATTAAAATAATTCAGAATATTATTATTGTCTTTCTAAAACCTTCTCTGAGGTACCTTTCTGTACTTAAGTGTATTTAACGTATGATTTAAAAATCAGATTTACCAAAACCTCATCAGCACACATGTATCGCATGATGCGTACCTTTATATGTGCTCTTAAAATGCTAGTTTGCATGAGCCTAAGTTTTCTAGAGGAGTGTGTCTTGTGTGGAGGAGGGAAAGAAGGAAGGAAAAGGAGCATCATTTAGCTGCTGACTGTGCAATGACCGCACAGCTGAACACAGCGTTCCTGGAGAGCCTCGGTATCATATGTGGTCCTCACAACATACCAGATGAGGAAACTGATGCTCAGGAAGGTTAAGTAACATCCTCATTTTCACAAAACTATTAATAGCAGAGCTTGGTTGGCGCTCTAGCTTGCCTGACTCCAAAGACCAGAACTACAGACAAGGTACAAGGCAAGATAAGGTCAAGATACTCTCCACAAATATGCCCTGTGCCTCCCTAACTACTGATGTGATTACAGAATCCTGTCATTTCCTTTCTTTTTGGTCTTCCTTCTCTCTTCATTCAAGTCAGAGTGGGTTTTAGATGTGCCCTAAGTAGAGTCTGCATTCTGTTGCAGACAGCTACTCAGACACACTGAGACAGCCCAGCTGGTAGGTCTGTGAATGTCACTTCTGGAATGATTCTCCAACAAGAAAGCATGGCTTGACTAGAAAGATTCAAATGCCTGCACTGGTCCAAAAGGGCTACAACCCAAAGCTGCTCTGTCTGACCAAGAGGTGTCCTGACTGTGGAGTCAAACGTCGCACCATTGGCTCTTGTACCAAGTCTGAGAGAAGCACAACAGAAAGTTCTCCAGGATGTTTCCCAAAGTTCAGATGAGTTAAATCTCTGCATGGATTCAGCATCCAGTTAAGCCAACTCCAGGCCTGTCATGTCTAACAAATGCAGCACTCAAGCCCAAGACGCCCAAATTGTTACCTCATGTTAAAAAGAACTTAAAGCTGCAAGCAATTAGCACTACATCTGTGAGACTAGGGAAGACAACCAATAAAGATCAGTGACTTAAAATGACTATTTTGGTCCATATGGAAAATTGGTATATTGGGTGTGTGGTAAAATCCTCTCAGATTTTAAACCTTTCATTCTCTTAATTGGGGTTTTAAATGTTACTGTAGGAAAAACAGCATGATTCCTTTACCGTCAGAAGGAAATCTGTCTGTAAGTAAACTAAAAAGCTGTTGGAACCTTCAGTAAGGGAATTAATGTAATGAATGAATTTTGAATGAATGAACTAATTTGCATTAGTGCAAATTAATCAAACTACATAAATTGCAACTTTAGTCAGTCATGGAATCTTAATTCCCAAAGGAATCTTAGAAATTACCTGCCCCAAGACAAGGATTGTGGAAAATAAATGGTCAAGTGGAGTAAAACCTCTTGAATGGAGATGAACAAAGAAATAAACAGAGTCAAGAGGCAGTAAGCATAGTGGTTTGAAAGCTCAGGTGTTTGTACAGGCAGCCCGGGTTTTAAACTCAGCTCTGCTTCTTAAGGGCCATATGAACCTGGCCAAATTGCTGAACTACCTAAGGAATAGTTTACATCTCTGTAAAATAAGGAGGTGCAACATAATATTATTCTGAGTATTGAAGCAGACCATCCATATAAAGGGATTAGTATGGTGCCTGGGACATACCCAAACCCAAACCAAATCCCTTGCCGTTGAGTTGATTCTGACTCATAGTGACCCTATAGGACAGAGTAGAACTGCCCAATAGGGTTTCCAAGGAGCAGCTGGTGGATTCAAACTGCCAACCTTTTGGTTAGCAGCTATAGCTCTTAACCTCTGCGCCACCAGGGCTCCTGGGACACACCACTGCTCAGTAAAGATTAGTTCCACAGAAAGAGGAATTCACGAACAGAACCTAAGTGAATTAGACTGACACACCATATATCTCTGTGGTCTTTCTCTTTCATCTGCCCGTGAAAGAAAAAACAAAATGCAGTAAATCTAAGCACTCAGATTTCTGACCACCAGAGTAGGACACAGTATACAAGATCTTTTCTGGAGTAAAAAAAAATGACCTTCATAGAAAAGACCCACAATTTAGCTGAGAAAGAGGCCAGGTCTGATAAGTGAGAGGGGAGAGTAAATCTCCTCTTTTATAAGGCTAAGTGAAAGCTACCCACAATGATTCTTTTTTTTTTTAATTTTGTTTATTTTGTTGTTGTTGCTGTTGATACACAGCATACACAGTATACACAGCAAAACACCCACCAACTCAACAGCTTCTATATGTACCATTTAGTGACACTGATTACATTCTTCGAGCTGTGTAACCATTCTCACCCTTCTTTTCTGAGTTGTTCCTCCCCCATTAACATAAATTCACTGCCCCCTAAGTTTTCTATCTAATCTTTCAAGTTGCTGTTGTCAATTTGATCCCATATAGATAGTTCTTGAAACAGTATAATACTCAAGGCATATATTTTTTACTAGTTAAGCTAAACCATTGTTTGGTTTTAAGAAGACTTCATGGGATATTTTTGGTTTAAGGTTTAAATAGTTTCAGGGGTTTATCCAACCTTCCAAGCTCCAGAGGTCTGGAATCCATGAGAATCTGAAATTCTGTTATGCGTTTTCCCCCTTTTTATCAGGATTCTTCCATAGACTCTTTGATCAAAATGTTCAGTAATGGTAGCTGGGCGCCATCCAGTTCTTCTGGTCTCAGGGCAAAGGAGGCAGTTGTTCATGGAGGCAATCAGCCACACATTCCATATCCTTCTTCTATTCCTGACGCTCCTTATTCCTCTATTGCTCCAGGTGAATACAGACCAATTGTTGTGACTTAGATGGCCCCTTGCAAGCTTTTAAGACTCTAGGCACTACACAACGAATTAGGCGGTAGAACAGAAGCACTAAACAAGTTATTAGACCAGTTAACTGGTATGTCCCATGAAACCATGACCCTAAACCTCCAAACCAAGGAACCAGATCCCATGAGGGGTTTGGTTGTACACAAGCAACCTCAGCAGCTACTTTTTTTTTGTCATTGTTGTAAATATATCTATCACACAACTTTTGCCAGGTCAACTTTTTACAGGTGTACAATGTACTGACAGCAATTACAATAATTGGCTGTGCAACCCTACCCTTAACAATGCATTATTTCCATCACCGTCAAACGTCCCCCACCCTATTTCCCTCTTCCTCCTGCCCCTGGTAACCACTAATAAACTTTGTTCCTATATACTTGTCTTTTCTTGTCTTTTTATATAAGTGAGGTCATATAATATTTGCCCTTTTGTGATTGACTTATTTCACTCAGCATGTCTTCCAGATCCGTTCATACTGCAGCATGTATCAAGACTTCATTTTTCCTACTGGTTGAGTAGTATTCCATTGTGTGTATGTACCACATTTTGTGTACCCATTCATCTGTTGATGGACATTTAGGTTGTTTCCACCTTTTGACTATTGTGAATAGTGCAGCAATGAACAATGGTGTACAAGTCTCTCAGTCTCTGCTGTCTAGTCTTTTGGGTATATTCGTAGGAGTGGAATTGTTGGGTCATATGGTAGTCCTGGTTTTAGTTTTTCAAAGAACCACCACACTATTTTCCACAATGACTGTACCATTTTGCATTCCCACCAGCAATGGGTAAGGGTTCCAATTTCCCCCATCCTCACCAACATTTGTTATTTTCTTTTTCATCATAGCTGTCCTAGTGGGAGAGAAATGGTATCTCACTGTGGTTTTGATTTGCTTCTCTCTGATGGCTAATGATGCTGAGCATCTTTTCATGTGTTTGGTGGCCATTTGAATGTCTTCTTTGGTGAAATGTCTATTCAAGTCCCTTGCCCATTTTATGATTTGATTATTTGTCTTTTTGTTACATTGTCAAAGTTTTATATATATTTTGCTTACTAGATTCTTTTCAGATACATGGTTTCTGAAGATATTCTCCAGCTGGTAGCTTGTCTTTTCACTTTTTTGGTAAAGTCTTTTGATGGACAAAAGTTTTTAATTTTTATGAGGTCCCATTTATTTATTTTATCTTCAGCTGTTTGTGCTTTTGTTATTCTGTTAGATAATTCATTGTTAAAAGCTAGGCATGACAGTGTTGCCCTTGCTTTTTCTTCTAAGAATTTTATTGTTTTAGTTTGCACACTTAAGCCCTTAATCCATTTTGAATTTGTTTTTGTGTATGGTGTAAAGCATGGATCTTGTTTCATTTTCTGCATGTGGAAAATCCAATTTTCCCAGCACCATTCATTGAAGAGATTCTTTTTTCCTCATTGAATGGACGAAGTACCCTTGTCAAAAATCAGTTGACCATAGATGTGTGGGTTTATTTTTGGACTCTCAATTCTGTTTCATTGGTCTATGTGTCTCTTTTTGTACCCGTACCAGGCTGTTTGATTATTGTAGCTGTATAGTATGTTTTAAAATCAGGAGATGTGAGTCCTCCTACTTTGTTATTCTCTTTTAACATTGCTTTAGCTATTCAGGACCTCTTGCCATTCCATATAAAGTTGAGGATTGGTTTTTCTATCTCTGTAAAGAAGGCTGTTGGAATTTTGATCGGAATTGCACTGATTCTATAGATTGACATCTTAACTATATTAAGTCTTCCAATCCATGAACATGGAATATCTTTCCATTTATTTAAATCTACTTTAATCTCATTCAGCAGTGTTATATAGTTTTTTCATTGTATAAGTCCTTCACGTCCCTGGTTAGATTTATTCCTAGGTATTTTATTCTCTTAGATGCTTTTGTAAATGGAATTGTTTCCCTAATTTCTCTTTCTGATTTTTCACTGCTGATGAATAGAAACCCAGTTGATTTTTGTTTGTTGACCTTATATCTTGCAACTTTGCTAAATTCCTCTATTAGTCCCAGACTTTTTCTTGTGGACTCTTTGGGATTTTCTATATATAAGATCATATCATCTGCGAATAGAGGTCATTTAACTTCTTCTTTTCCAATCTGGATATGTTTTATTTCTTTTTCTTGTCTTATTGTTCTGGTTAGGACTTTTAACACAATATTGAATAGAACTGGTGAGAGCGGGCACCCTTGTCTTGTTCCCGATTTCAAGGGGAAAGCTCTCGGTCTTTCTCCATTAAGTATAATGTTGGCTGTTGGTTTTTCACATAGTTCTGAATATATTGAGGAATTTCCCTTCTATTCCAATCTTCTTTAAGGTTTTCATCAAGAAAGGGTGTTGGATTTTATCAAATGCTTTTTCTGCATCTATAGAGATGATCATGTGGTTCTTTTCCTTTGTTCTATTGATAGCCTACAATGACTCTTGATGCAAAGCTGTTAAGGCTATAGAACTCTAAGCAAATGATTTTGAACAAAAGATGTTCAAAATGAGCTTCTAAGGTGTTCTTTTTAGCCTGGAGATGGAACCAGCGCTGCATTAACAGCAACTGATTTTAAAAAATGTTATGGTTAACATATAAGATATAACTATATGTTCATGTGTCTTTACATCTTGGTATAAGCTTAGTTTAGCCTTTAAAATATAGCACGCTTATTATGCCAAGTAAAGCAGTGTAGAATAGCAGAAGAATCACAGGCTCTATAACAGAACAAATTCTAAAACTGTCCATCGGTACGGTGAGATCTTCGACAAGAAATGTAACTTTAGTTTTCTCATATGCAAAAATGAAGGAAATCTGCCTCATAGGGTTGCTGTGAAGTCCTGGAACTGTGGCTGCCACACAGTCGGTATTTAATAAGCATTCATTTCCTCTTCCCATTTCTTCCACATTTGTTATATTAGTAAGCACATCTATTTTTGAGTGGAAAAAGACAGCTATACTCGCTTGACTCAGTTTCCCCCACCTATAGAAGTAGAGCTGTTCAGACCAAAGACTGAGGAATAGACAGCACCCTATTCAGCAACAACACACCTGAATCACAGACATGGTGCTTGCGAGGAAATTAGCTCTGTAGTACTAATTTCCCAAACCCAAACCTGCAGTGGCAGAAAAGATCCCTGGGACTGGGAGTAAGAGACAAGGGTTTTTATCCCATTTCTGCTACTAGCTAATTCCTTGGCTTTAGGCAAGTCATTTAACCTCCTGTGTCTTTGGTTCCAAACCTATAAAATGAGGGCTTAGACTAGACAACATCCAAAGTACGTTACAGATCTAAGAATACCACATTTCTATAGTTTGGTTCATTCTTCCTGATGCTGTCAAGTTGATTCTGACTCACACCAACCCTATAGGACAGAGTAGTACTGCCCCATAGGGTTTCCAAAGAGCAGCTGGTGGATTTGAACTGCCAACCTTTTGGTTAGCAGCTAAGCTCTTAACCACTGTGCCACCAGGGCTCCTTGGTTCATACTGTTTGTAAAAATGTGTTTCTATAGTTCGGTTCACACTGTTTGTTCTGCTCCAAAAGCCATAGGGACCCTGTTCTATGCCCTCCACCTTGGTTCAGGTCATGTGTTGTTCCCTAAGTTAGTAGCTCTATATAAAAAGCAACTGTACAAACAGAATCTATGTGAGCCAGGGTGCCAGCTGTCACCGTTGTTCCTTCTGCTTACACTGGAGATCAGCTAAAGCCGTGTGAGCTGGGAATAAATGGATCTGCCAGGAAGATGGGATTTTACTGTGAAAATGAGTTTTCTGATTAGTTTAAAGCAGCAAAAAATGCTCTGAAGACTGTTCTATACCTAAATGATGCCACAAGAATTACAAAACAAAACACAACCTTGAATAACTCTGCAGGATTTAGCTCCTGGTGGCTGTCGTAAATTTCACTTAACGTCCAACTGACCCTCCACCCTGGGCAAACGTTTTTAGTCAGAAATAAAAACAAAATGGAGGTACATGCCAATCAGTGGTCCCTATAATCAGACCAATGAGGAGGAGTTTTTGGTTTTACAGAATGTTAAGATCTCACAAGCAAAAACTAAGTATTTGATACATCATCGCAGCTTTAGAGTCTCCCCAACACTTAGCAGTGTTCTGTACCTAACAGACTGGGAGCTCTTTTAAGGCAGAGGTATAACACTCCTTTCTAATACAGTGTTCTGGTATACTGCAGGTGCTCAGTAAGTATCAAATAAGTGAATGGATGGTAGAATGGTGGATGGATGGATGGATGGATGGATGGATGGATGGATGGTTGGATGGATGGATGAACAACCAGGTGGTCAACAAATACTTGGTGAATTGAGTGAATTTAGATAATCACTTGTGGAGACTTGGGTTTTGCTGTAATATCATCCAGAGATTTTTACATTACATATTTTAATTCAGCCTTACACGGTATTTTTAAAAACTATTACTCACCAAATTCTATCAAGCTGACAAAAAAATAGCCACACCCAGACCTACCAATACCATTTCCCCTTTCCTAATCATTCCCATCTTTAATGACTTCCCTTACCCAAGAGAATAGCAGTATTTGCCTACAGCAAACAACTCCTATCTATCTCATAAATACTTATGTACTTAGAACCTTCATATAAGGGAAACAGAAAGGACTATGAGAATAGTTTTAGCTAGATCTGTTGCCTAATATTTCATTGTTCATGCCTGTTTTTAACTAAATTTGGCCAACACTTAGTTTCTTGCTAGTCTTAGCACTTTGATTCCGTTTCACTGAGCTATAGATATGCCTCTATAGAATTATAGGGAAGAGGGAAACACTCACCAGGCCTCAGTGAATCTCCCCTCTGATTCAGCTGGTCAATTTGGGTGTCCAATACATCTCTGATGACACAGAAAGAAATTCACAAGCCCACCCTCCACTGCCAACATTTCTTCTCAGTTTTTCCACATGGCTGTGGAATGAACTTGGTTGTCCGTAAAACTACCAAGGTGGTCATGAGTGTAAGTGTGGACAGGTGTCAGAGAAGTGCCTGTGCTCCTTGCCCTGCCCCATGATGCCCTGAGTCATGTTGCTGGCTGTGAGTCTGATTCAGGACTCCTCTAGTACCAGTTTTTGTCACAACAGGAAGCACTGCCAGAGGACACGCCCAGCTCTGATGAATGAACTGTTTGTGGCACAGCTAGTATGAGACTGATTCACTGATCTTATAGGACGACATGGGCACTCATTCATTCTTTCATTCATTCTAAACTCATCCGTTCCCTACTGGAAATTTTGATCAGCAGATAAGTTGTAGCTTCAGTTTCTCTTGAAGCAAGTATGATGATTTAAGATATTTACATTATTATTTACACCAATTCTATGCTTAAAAATAATAACATGGAGAGATAAATGAATAGTGTGGTTCTATTGGTATACTAAGTGAATTAAAATTTAAAGACAAATTTATTGTGGTCCTTTGTCAATGACAATGATGAATTATCCTGGCTCTGATCCTTAGACAGACTGGCTATTCTAAACTTAGAATTAATCTATGTGATTGTTCTCTGCTGCCTTCCACTGAGGCTTCCACGGCGAGGTAGTATTAATGAGTATATCTATGGATGTTACTAGGGATGATGCTGTCTGACTTTACTAGATGTATAATGGCCACACAAGGGTTCTAGAACTTCGGAGTTCTTCCCCCATTCCCACAGACCTGGATGTTTATATCAGGAATTAATCAGATACAGTCATGTGCTATCAAACTTCTTGTCAGGGATTCCAACCAAGTGATTTCTGACCTCTCTGTCTGCCTCTCTTTTTTAAATGTGTGTTCTAACTGTCCTGTTTTAGACATGTTTTATTATAAACTACTTCAAATTCTTTTTGAGAGGAGGTGGCACGTAAATCATAGTTGAAGGAAAAAAAATCTTCAAACCAAGATAACATTCGCAGAACACGTAAAGCACAGCAAGGAGGTGGTGAGACAGAGGGCAGGCTCCCCTTGGGCCCACCCCACAGGGTGCACCTGTCACTCCCATTGTCTGGCCCTATTCTCTGTAGGCTGAGGGATGATGGAAGAGCCTTTCCGAGGTCTGTTAGGAGCCCCACTCTGCCAGAAGCAGAGCATCTAATTCACTCAAGTCTTGCCCTGCTGACAATTTCACATCACAGAGGGACAAGGATGCAGTGAAAAGAGCTGCTGCTTGGGCCTATTTTGGGCCAATAAGATGGAACTAGATGGATGACAGAGTGGAAGTCACTGGCACTTGGAGAGAAAAGGGACCTTGTCATCCTATGATCTGTAAGAGATAAGGATGGGAATATGAGCAGGTTGTGTTCCTTAGACTGTATGAAAGCAGAACTCCACAAATTCAGAGAAATGAAGGTGTGATTCAATGCAATTAAACAAATGCAGAAGGCAGCGTAACATTGAGGTTAAAGTGCACACTCAGGAATCTGGACAGACCTGAGTCAGGCTTTGCCTTTATAGCTGGGCAAATATCACTTCCCTGTGTGCCCGTTTCCTCATTTGTAATCAGGAATAATAAGACCTACCTTACATGCTGATTACAAGGCTTAAATGAGAATGTTTATAAAACTCTTAGCACAGTGCCTGAACCATATAAATACTCAATAAAGATTAGCTATTGTTGTTACTATGATTGCAGGTCTCCTATGTGTAAGGCACTAGGCTAAATGCTCTGTGATCTCATGGTCAGAGACTCTAATTGTAAGTAGAACTTGATTCTAGAAGGATTGTATGCTCCAAATAATATAATTCTGACTATCTACTCAGACATAATTCTGAGAGGAAGAAGAGCGATAACTATCCAAAGAAATCACTATGTTTCCAAGGACCTTCTATTTTACAAGAACATTTATAAAAGTAGGAGCGAGGAATTTGCAACCAAAAACAGATATAAAGGAGTGGCACAAAATGAAAGAATCAAGTCAAGAAGTGCAAGAGCACAACCAGCTAGGGTTTGGGATTAGTGCATACACAGAACAACAATAAGAGCCACTGGGGTATGTTCAGAACAAGAAAAAGAACAAGAGACAAGTTGGCCTACTGCTTGGGGCAGATGACACAGTTAACTTAGACACAAGTAAAACAGAATTATTCAACTCCTAGTTTGTTTCCATTCTTCTCTATCAAGAAGAATGATCTTTGAGCCAGGAAGGAGAGAAAAAACATGGCCAGCAGGAAATTAAAGTCTGAGATAGTGAGGAGATAGGAGGAGAGCACCTGGCTGCTACATTTAAGTCTCCAGGCTCAGATGAATTACATCTCAGTTTCATCCGTACGTGTACCCAAACACTCACTGCAGCAGAGACAGTAAAATAAATAGGCCTATCCTAGGACCCCAAAAGAACGTGCATTCATGATCACAATATCTGAAAGTAAAATAGCAATATGATAATATATGACAGTTTATGAAGTATGGTATAGTTTCCAGAAACTTGATAAGGGGCAAATGTCCCAATTTTAGGAGCAGAGACTTTGAGCAAAATTCTAGCGCTGATCAGACACCTTGTATTGACCCAGGCAGATGAACGCTGGTCAGTAGAGGCTCACTAAGAAGAAGGCTGTCAGTTCAATCTTACTTCCTCTCTCACATGGTTCCTCAACTGGTAACTCTGTTCCACAGACATTGTATAGTTATGAAATGGCAACAAACATGGTTTCTTAATCTCTTTGTGGACCAGGTAGAAAAATACAGGTTCCATGATAGTACAATTAGGAGCATTGAGAGTGGTTTAACCATATCCTCAAAAAGGACTGGAGAACAGGTTAGCATCAGTCTGGAGAGGTGTTTTAATGGCACATGATTCAGTCTTCAGTGCCTCTCTTTACAGAGAGCAGGAGTGACATGCTAGGACAGAGGAAGTTTGCTGACATCTGCTGGGAGAGAGACCAGGAAGCAGCTGGTAGAATGGAGGAGGGATTAAGAGCACAGGTTGTCGAACCAGAGAACTTGTGTTTGAATCCCAGCTCTACCACTTACTAGTTGTTGGATGTTAGAGAAACTACTTACACTCTCTGACTCAATTTCCCCATCTGGTAAATGGGGATAATAATTGCATCTACCATTGTAGATGAGGTAGATTAAATGAGTTAATATGTATAAATCATTTAGAACAGTACCTGATTATAGAAGCATCCCCACCACCTCTGTCAGGCTGAAATGGTGGAATTTTACAAAATGAAAGCTATAAAGATAAAACATTTACAATACATTATAATACCCCAAAAGGAAAACAACCTAAACATCTAACAATAGGGATTGATTACATATGATGCAGTATAACAGCCTTTAAAATCATGTTATACAAGAATATTTAATTAAAGCAATGAAGAAAAGTGAGTCAGGGTAGAGGAAAGGAGAGTGATGGAGGTAGAGGTGCTGTTTCAGGAAGGTGGTCTCTGAGGAGATAATATTTGATCAGGGACTTAGACAAGGGACTGGGCAATGCAGTGCCAGGAATAGAAAAGAGCAAAGCCCTAAGCAGGAAAGGACTTGGAGTGGAAGGAAGCCTGTGAGGCTGGAGCACAGTGAGCAATGGGGAGAGCAGGAGGAGACGAAGTTGGAGAAGTATCATCATGCAGGGCCACGCAGGCCAGGGGAAGGACTTGGGGTTGTATTTTACATTATATGGGAAGCCACTGGAGGGATCTGAGCAGGAGAAAGTTAGGACTTTAAAAGATCACATTGGCTACTTTTTGGAGAACAGTCTGTAGGGGGTTAAGAATGAGAGCAGGGAAACCAATTTGGAGGACAGTAGTTTAATAGTTTTGCAGTAGTTCATGTAAGAGGCAATGATGGCTTAGGCTGGCAGAAAGTGATGGGAAGTGACAGACTCGGAATATATTTTGAATAGTATGATCCTAGTTTTGTAAACAAGAAACACACATACACATACTGGGAGGAGATATGTGCAGACATTAATAGTGGTTATCTTGAGATCACGCATTCATGGTGACTTTAATTTCCTTCTTTGCACTTTCTGCATTGTTCAAAGTTTCTACAACAACAGGTAGTACTTAACTGATCAGGAAAAAAGTAAAGACACTTTTTAAAAAGAAAAAGTCAATTATACAAGGACAGGCCAAGTAACGTGTGGGTCAGCAACAGCCAAAGTAAAAAGACATCAAGGATTTGACTGACCGTTATTTCAATATCTGTTGACAGTATAAATGGCCAACTATAAAAATAATGCCCCTTAAGACTGCAAGAAATAGGACATAGTGCCCTGTGGGAGGGAGGTGACTGTCCCCTTCCACTCTGCTTTAGTCCAGCCCACTGGATGTATCATGTGCAGTTCTGGGCACCACAATCTAAGATCTAAATGAGATAGAGGAGAACAATCAGGATAGGGAGGGGACTTCACTCCACATACAGTAATAATAGGAGTCCTTACTGCCCACTGAGCACGCACTCTGTGTAGGCACTTTAAAAATGCTCAAAAGATGCTCATTTGAAAATGGAAGGAAAATGTGGCAAATGAACATTTCTGGGGTACTTACGGAGTTGCTGGGCTAAACACTTCACCATACTTTATTGGTCTTATCCTCACCATCACATTTTGAGATAAGTGTTATCTCTGTTTGATAGAACCAAGGAGCTATACAATTGAGTTAAGGAAGCAGCACTGACTCCCTGTGGGCTCTGGAGCTAGACAGACTGCTTGGGTTCAAATCTGACAGTATGTGATCCTGGTCATTTTACCAAGCCTTCCTAAGCCTCAGCTTCCTCCTCTTCCAAAGGGGGATGTGGTACTTATCTCATGGGGTTGTTTTCAGGATTAAATGAGTTAATACTTAAAGCACATAGCACAGTGCTGGGCATATAGTAAGCTCAGTAAGCATCAGTATTACTGTTTTAAAAAGTGCCTAAGATCACCGGTGAGTAGGTGGTGGAACCAGTGGAGAGGAAAAGAAACAGAAGGGCCCTGGGTAGTTACTTCCTAGTAGGTGAAGGTCTGTCATAAGGAAGAAGGGAGAGGCTCATACAGACTTCAGGGAATAGAACCAGGCCCAGTGAAGGAGGTATCTGGTAGGTGCAAGCTGAAATTAGTTAGCCAGATAATGTCAGTTACTTTTCTGCCCAAGTGGACACAATCATGTAGAAGCAGATGTTCCTCGTTGGGGAAGAGTTACTAAGTGACCACCCTCACTCATGATGTTATAAGGTGTTTTTGTCCCTATTGCTCTGGAAAGAGAGTCTGGTAGAGCTATTTGTGGCCTGACAAAGCCTGCCTCTTCCAATATCCCTTGTTATGCAGAGATAGTCTCTGATGAGAGGTGGGACAACTGCATGAAGGACAAGAAGCCTCCTGGGAAGAGATGTTATTAGAATCTTCCTGATAGATTGGATAGATCCCACAAGAACCCCTTTGGGAGAAAATGACCCCAAAGGAGAAACTCACCATGAGAAAAGGGCCAGTCTGGATTACTGGTAGTCTTGACTTTCCAGCAGGGATAAAGAGTTACAGGGGGCGGGTGGGGGGGGCGGTTTCAACATAGATGATTAGAAGAAGGTGGGATGTAGTGGAATCCTTAAGAGAGAGATATAGAACTTCCTGCTAAGGTGAGAAGAAGATGCTCCAGCAATTAACAGGGGAAAAAATATATAGCTCTTATGTGTACCCCCCAAGCTGGTGAAGTACATTCTGTCAGTTGTATACATTTAAGAAGACTTGATTAAGCTCAACATTAAGAGCTTTTTCAAAGTCAGAAATAATAATAGCAGGTAATATTTATTCAGTGCTTACTACATGCCAAACTCTTTACATGCCTTACCTTGCTAATCTTCACAAAACCCTATGAGGTGGGGACTGTTTTTATCATCATTTTACAGATGAGGAAACTGAAGTGGAGAGAGGATAAAGTGGGACTGGACGTGCCCCCTCCACGTGCAAATGGTATTGTGATGAGAAAGACCACACTCAAATGCAGTACACAGAGACAGGGCGGAGTGGCCAGGGCTAGCTAGCTCTACCTGGGGTACAGACAGGAGGGTGGGAAGAGGTAGAAAAGAAAAAAAAAAAA
>NW_004443979.1:9311982-9360738 GCF_000243295.1 Trichechus manatus latirostris
TAGCTGTACTGGACTCAGTCCGGTGAAGGTCTTGGTAGCTGTGGACAATTAGTCCTTTGGACTAATCTTTTCGTTGTATCCTGTTCTCTTCATTCTCCCTTGCTCCCGAAGGGATGAGACCAGTGGAGTATAGAGCCTGTTCTTTTAACCCCTGAACCTTCCACCTCCTTGTAAAAGATGGAAAGGGAGATACACTGCAACATAGTGATGCAGTCAGTGCGATTAGAGTAGACAGGTGGCTGAGTTGGAACAGCTGTAAAGTCCTTTCCAATGCTGCAACACTGAGATGTTACACTTATGTCCTTAAGAATTTGTGCACATCATTTATCTCTACAGTATTACTGTCAAAATGAATTGTTTATTATGGGTAGAAAACAAAGTTAGGAACCATTGCTAAGGAATATAAACCACATATCGAGATGCATTCCTAGTTTGCAGGTCAAATCTCATGACAACCGCTTTCAGAGGAGTAGTATTTGTTTATTCAACAAATCTTTATCATGTCCCTTCTGTGCGCATTGTTCTAAGTACTTAGGATATACTGGTGAACTAAATAGCCAACGATCCCTGCCTCTGTGGATTTTACATTCTTGTGGAAGGACAGAACATAAACGATAAGTAAATTATAAAGAATATTAGAAGGCAATAAGTACTCGATCACAGTTGCAATTTTAAATAAGGTTGGTAGGGAAGACCTCATAAAAAAGTGACCTTTAAACAAAGGTCTGATGCTTAGAGGTGAGAGTCATGTCGGTATCTGGAAGAAGAACATTCAGACAGAGGGAGCAGCCAGTGCAAAGGCCTGAGACAAGAGCCTGCCTGAGTACTGGAGGAGCTACCAGGAGGCCAGTGTAGTTGAGGCAAGGTGAGCAAGGAGGTGAGAAGCAGGAGGTGAGATCCAAACAGTAGAGGGAGGGGTTGCAGGTCTCCCAGGCCATTGTAAAGACTGGCTTTTATACTGAGTGAGATTGCAGGATCCTCTGCAGGGTTTTAAGCAAAGAAGTGACGTGATCTGACTTATATTTAATGTATTAAAATACACTGGAGGTAATATTGTTTTGACTTGAAAATATTTTTTATCACTGAAATCGTTGCTCATGAGGATATGGAGATTAACCTAAACAAATGTCAGTATGATTTGCCGAGAACACCACTGGTCTTGTGCTTGCAGTGGAGGAGAGGGAGTTGGGGGCATTGAGTAATAATAGTTTCATCATTTAGTTCAAAGAACTGCTGGGAGGAATAACCAATAACGATAGCTGTAAAGGTCACTGCAAATATTAAGTGCTATCAAATGCTAACTACTACTTAAAAATAAAAGGACTGTCATTATCTTTGGCCCAGGAGTCAGGACCTCTGGCAGCCTGCACGCCTCGGTAACCTGTTAATGCTTGGGTGCCTTTAAAGGATGTCTCCATCAGCCTGTGCTATCCGGCAGCTATATCCCCCATCTATAGCTCTGCTGGAAGAAACTGAGCTGCTTACCATGTGTACCCTCAACAAAACACAATCCTGAGGGTAGGGGTTAATGAACATTTGTGTGTGTGTGTGTGTGTGTGTGTGTGTTTAAATCATTAATTCTTAAGCTGCACTTATAAGACTAGCTGAAAAGCATTGAGCATTTGAATGAATGACATGGGGACAGATGTAAAAAGCTTTTGCAATGAGTTGTTTACACCAATCCAGCAGGTCATGGAAATTCTGCTCAAGATTTGTTTGTGTGGGAATAACACTAGAATACTAGCTTGCCTGTGCCAGCTCTGAAGTCAACACAATGAACGGCTATTGTTCTGACAGAGTATCCGGCAGTCCATGCCTACATACACTGAAGACAACCTTCCTCTTTAGAAATAACTTCCAGTTACTGTATATACACTTTTCATTGTAACTGGTATACTCAATGTTCTAGATGCTTAGGAAGAGGGAAACTTTATAAAACACTTCAGTTTCTCTCCTAAAAGGATTCTACAACTTCTCTAGTTTGGTAAGTCAGGTCACCAATATTATTGCATTCCTAGCATAATGAGGTATGTTAAAAGAGATTTAAAACAAAAGAAGGAGAAAGGAAGCAAGTTATTAAATACCTGTTAAGCAGCAAACTCTGTGTTATCATTTCACTTCCCCATCACAACCCAGTAAGAATAGATTCTATCCCGTTTTGCAGATGAGGAAACAAAAGCTCAGAGAAATTAAGTGATTTACTTAAGAATACACAACTTGTAAGTGTCAGAGCTGGGATTTGAACCTAATACTTTCTCACTGCACAGACCTGCTGTCAAGAAGGCTGTCATCTAGTAGGTGAAGCAAAACTTACATGGAGAAATTGATTGGCGAAAAACACAAGCAATGCATAATCAAATACGTAAGTCATGTGGTCAAGACTCCCCAGTTCAACTTTACCAACAAGTATAAAGGCCTACAAAGAGCAAGGCCCTAAGCAAAGTAGTTGCAGGGACATTGATGAAGCAGAAATGACTAAAGGAAGCATAAGTTTTCTATCAATGATTTATATGCCTCAGATAATCCCAGATGACTGAGAAGATGGGTATAAGATTGCAGGCCCAAGAAGGCACTGCTCACCTTCTGATGTGCCCAGACTTATTCAGGTTTTTTCCTTAAATAATAGAGTTGCAGTAGGCAGTATCGGGGGGAAGCAGTAAGTCCTAAGACATTAAAGAAAATGCGAATTAGAGATCACAAAGACGGCTAATAGCATCCATAGATAACTATGAAAATAAACCTGCTAATGTTTTATGAATTTTTTAGCTTCTAGGATATCAACTCTTTCTTATTATACACTGATGTCGACTCTGGGAATGGCAACTGTGCTAGTAAATAAACTATAATCCCTCAGCTGCAAACTCAACCCTCTATGTGCTCTCTGGTGGTATTGGGGCTGGGACTCTCTGCAAACCATATTTCTGCTTGGATAGCCAGCTCTCTGTTAGGCTCTGCCAAGAGTGTTAGACGGTGACTGAAAGGCTGGAGAAGAAAGAAAAGACCTGCTTTTCCTGTTAGCTTCCTATTTGTCAGTGACTCCTCAGTTTCACTTCTTCACCTGCAGTGGCAGTTCATTCCAGGAGCAGCAGCTGATTCTAGTTTGCAGTTTTCCAATACCAGCCTCGTAGGGTGCCACCATACACCTACCTCTCAACAAGCTTCTAAATTTTAATTTCAACCTCTTTCCTCGCTCCTCTAGCCCTAGAAGTGGTAGTTCTTCCTGCAGTTACTACCTCTATGATACCTTAACATACTCTTTGTCTTTCCAGTTCTTCAACCGAGTTACCAATTCTTTATATTAAATTCTCTCTGTTAAAATAACTCATGTGGTTTCTGTCTCCCGACTGGATCCTGACTGATATTTAATTTCACTGTTAATTTAAATGAAACCAAATTAGAAAATCTTTGACTATGTGCTAAAACCCAATACAAATGTTTGGAATGGGAATATTTAGTTCATCCCCCACCAACCACATGAAGCTGATGGTCTAAAATCCCTGCCTGCTTTAAGGCCTTTCAATGGCTCCCCATTGCTTACTGGATAAAGTCCAAGGTCCTACCACCAGGCCCTCATGACAGTCTCTGCACTCCCTCCGGACACATCTTCCCCCACCACGCCCCACAAAGACTTTAGCCTTTAGTAAGACCACATGACTTTCAGTTCTCCAAACCCCATGCTGTTTTTCACATGTCTTTGCCCAGACTATTTATTCTTCTTGGAATTTATCCTTCAAAGTCTAGCTCAGATGTCACTTCTTCTAAGAAGTCTTTCCTGTTTCCACTCTCTCTCTAACAGCTAAACACTCCCCACTCTGTACTCCTCGTGCTCCTAAGTCTAAACTTACTCTCCTATCAGATCACGAGCTTCTCTTGAGGCCAAGTTAGACATCAAGGTAGACCTGTCACAGTGCTGGGCAGTCAGCTGGTTCTTAATAAGTGTTTGATGAATTGGAATTACCAGTTATTTTTGCATTATCCAAGTTTCTTGTTGGCCACTGAAGCACATAAATTGAAAAAAAAAAAAAAAAAAAAAAAAGCCCCACTCTTCAGAGAATTTAAAAACTCATTCCCGACTAAATAGAGAATAGATAAGTGGTAACTTTGGTGAAGGGTAAGACAGTACACAATACTGGGAAAGCCAGTACAACTTGTACAAGGAAAGGTCATGGAAGCTCCATAGACACATCTAAACTCCCTGAGGGACTGAATTGCTGGGTGGAGGGCTGTGGGGACCATGCTCTTGGGGAACATCTAGCTCAACTGCTATAACACAGTTTATAAAGACAATGTTCCACATTCTACCTTGGTGAGTAGAGTCTGGGGTCTTAAAAGTCTGTGAGCAGCCATCTAAGATACTCCACTGGTCTCACCCCTTCAGGAGCAAGGGAGAATGAAGAGAACAGGATACAAGGAAAAGATTAGTCCAAAGGACTAATGGACCATGGCTACCAAGGCCTCCACCAGACTGAGTCCAGTACAACTTGATGGTGCCCGGCTACCACCACTGACTGCTCTGACTGGGATAACAACAGAGGGTCTTGGACAGAGCTGGAGAAGGATGTAGAACAAAATTCTAACACACAAAAAAAGACCAGATTTACTGGCCTGACAGAGACTGGAGAAACCCCAAGAGTATGACCCCTAGACACCCTTTCAGCTCAGTGGTGAAGTCACTCCCGAGGTTCACTGTTCAGCCAGGGATCAGACAGCCCCACAAAACAAAATGGGACTAATGAGGCATAGCAGTCCAGAGACAAGGACTAGAAGGCAGGAGGGGACAGGAAAGCTGGTGATAGGGAACCCAAGGTTGAGAAAGGACAGTGTTGACATGTCGTTGGATTGTTAACCATTGTCATAGGGCAATATGTGTACTAACTGTTTAATGAGAAACTATTCTGTTCTATAAACCTTCATCTAAAGTACAAAAAAAAAGAATTATCTATGTGAGATAAAATTATAAAATTGACAACAGCAACTCAAAAGGTTTGATGGAAAGCCTAGGGGGGCAATGAGTCAAAGATAATGGTGATGGAATAATTTGGAAAAGGATAGTGAGAATAGCAGCACAACTGGAAGAACGTAATCGATGTTACTGAATTGCACATGCAGAAATTTTTGAAATGGTGTATCTTTGCCTATGTATATTTTCACCAAAAAAGAAGAAAGGTCCTCCAAGGTTGAGAAGGGAGAGTGTTGACATGTTGTGGGGTTGTTAACCAATGTCATAAAACAATATGCATACTGACTATGTAATGAGAAACTATTTGTTCTGTAAACCTTCACCCAAAGTACAATAAAAAAAATTTTTTTTTTAAAAACAAACTCATTTCCTTTCCCCTTCTGTTTGGATGGAACACTTCTTCATATACAAAGCCACTCTTACATTTTTGCATGAGGTTATATCCTTAGGAGGTGAGGACATAATTTCCTTAACTCAGTGCCAGGGAAGGCCAACATCACCACGAGTGCAAAAGCTGAGCTGATAAAGGAGTAGAAACGGCCATCCAGTCTCTTGGCCAAAAGCAAAGTGGTCATTCTAGACAGGGCAGGCCCCCACACTGCTCAGTAGCCCTCACAATTATCTTCTGAGGTCAAATATGACCCCAAATATGCAAGAAGTTAGGTGATTTTCCCAACTGGAATCTAGAACCCAGCTCTTCTGTGTCACCAGGAAGTTATTCCTAGGAGTTATGGGCCTAAGCATCCTAGTGTAACCAGGAGTCCTTCATGGATTAAAGCATTAGCAACACCTCAAAGTTAACTATAGTGTTAGGGCAACATGATTTTTGCTGTCCCACATCTTAGAAGCCATTTCTCCCACTGCTGGCTCGCCCTTCGTGTGCTCCACCACCTTGGTGAACCCTCAGAGTCAAGGAAGTGGATGTGACAATAGGAGGCTGTGGGAACCTGGAGGCAGGTAGTAGGCAGCCTCAACTCTGACCAAGGCTATTATGTGCTCAACTATATGGAGGTGGGGCTGCAAAGGCACAAAGGAAGACAAGAAACATGGTTTCTCTTTGGCCTATAATCTCTCTCTTGATCTTTTAATACGTAGATAGTAAGCATCTGTTCTTGCATAGGAAAGGTACATGAGTCAGTTTGCTCAGAGATAACTGTGACCTCCCTAAGACAGACAGTATGTTTTTACCCACAGAGTTAGAAGACAGTCATATTTTCACACTTATAGACATTACAAGGACTCAACTGAATCTTACTGAGGATAAATGATTACGCTACCGTATTTCAGGAGTAATTACGTCTGTTGGAGCTTCTGTTGCTTTATTTTCAGAAATCTCTGCTGAACAACTGCACACCTATTTATTTTTTTATCATTCTAATTTTGAAACCTCATATAAACCCAATTATGAAAAATCCATTTGATAGATGTGACTTTGGTATGGTACTAAGCATAACATACAGAATGCATTCAGTTAATGAAAGAAAATCAGATACATTTTTTAATCCAATGTGGTATATTTAAAGAAACATACTAAACCTTTAATATTTTCTCCTTGTGAGGTGAAGAACATATCATGTGGGATATGAACTATTTTGAAAAAGCCATAGGAAAAGGATAATGATGAGATGGTGGTCTACAGATTCACTCTCCATCCTTCTCCACCCTGAGTCCTGCCCCAGTAGATGCAACTGTATAGACTATGTCAAAAGCACTCCTGTGCTTCCTGGCTTCCCACCAGGGTCTGTCAATGGGGAACTCACAGGAGATGGTATTCCCCGTCCCCGTCCCCGCCTTAAGGGTTGCTTCTGGCTAACTGTGTCTTTGACCTAAGGTCACTCCTTTTACGGCAGCCTTCTCTATATTACAGCCACCTCCTCCATCCACTAGGGCCCAGGGTTGGGACAGTTTTGCTTTTCCTAGCCCTGAGTTACTGCACTACCGCTGTGGGCCCCCCTCCTTACATCTTTGTAAATAGTTCCCTTATAAATAAATTCTCATCAAAATATCTTAGTTTGAGTGTGCCATTTCCTTCCTGTTAGGACTCTGAGTAGATAATGTTATATTGGTCAACCGTTGAGGGGAAGAAATATCTTGGTGCTTTATTGAAAGTCAGCATTCCACAGAGTTAGATAATGCGCAGAGGTGCTAGTCACAATATTTAACATCATGCTCCAGTGGAGTCCTGGAGCTTCCATTGTACCAGGAATTAACCCTTTTAAAAACTGCTGAATTATAGAAAGGTATGGAGGGCTGTGGGGGAGGGGGGCTGGGGGAGCCACAGATAGCACTTGGAGGTGTCTGGATCGAAGCTATTTATGAAATAACATGAAAAGGTTTAATGTTTTAACATCTAGTGCATCCTGGCTGAACATTAGTCCAGGTAATATGTCTACCTATCTATTTTCACCTTTGGGTTGGCAGATTTCAACCACATAGCTCATTTCCATGGTTATTTAACATATTTTGGAGGCAGAAATCCAGCCAAAAAATTAGCAAGGAACAGATGTTGCCTTGTACATCTAATGAATGTATGAGGCAACAAATTCTGCATTCCCTCACCCCCACCCCAAATGAACCAAGAAAGAACCAATTTTAAGCCCCTAGCAGAATGGGTGGTGTATTGACAAGCTTGGCATATGAACAAAATTTCAAAGGCTGTCCAGCACTATCAGGCAGTTTTTAGAACTGTGACAGTTGCATCAAAGATTGTGTCTGTGCTAAGCATTTTGCATCCCTTATGACACCCTTTTAATCCTGGACTTTGGTTTCTGAACTTATTTGTTTAAGCCTGTAAAATAAAGCACGGTTTGATCCTTAGCCACACACAAGAAGTTTCTTGCTTCTTTTAGAGCTGATCCTGTGTAATGTAATTGGTTATTCCTTCTCTGAAACATAATCATATCACATATTTTTATTTTCCCTTCTACTGCTTCTATGGTGACACCATTTACATATCTCAAGTGATTAGTCACTAAAAGGGGCCATATGCTTATAACATATACTATCTGAGTTTTTAATCCTGTTAGCTTAAACTATGGACAATTACATTCCTTTCTTCCTCAATATGTTGCAAATGCTGAAAAACTAAACCATCTTGCTAATGAAGCATTAGGTTTAGAAAATGAGACACCTAATAATTTTGCCAGAATTTAAAAAGGTTGTCTTTAGCTATAGGACAATGGTTGAATGTGAAAGAATATCTTAGGAGCTAGCATTTCACAGTTAAAGTGTTAAAAAGCAAAGATGTCACTCTGAGGACCACGGTGCGCCTGATCCAGTATTTTCGATCACCTCATATGCATCCAAAAGCTGGACAATGAATAAGGGAGACCAAAGAAGAATTGATGCATTTGAACTACGGTGTTGGCAAAGAATATTGAATATACCATGGACCGTCAGAAGAATGCACAAATCTGTCTTGGAAGAAGTGCAGCCAGAATGCTCCTTAGAAGAGAGAATGGTGAGCCTTCGTCTCAAGTACTTTGGATATTTTATCAGGAGGGACCAGTACCTAGAGAAGGACATCATGTTTGGTAAAGCAGAGGGTCAGTGAAAAAGAGGAAGACCCTCAACAAAATGGACTGACACAGTGGCTGCAACGAAGGGCTCAAGCACAGTAACAACTGTGAGGATGGCGCAGGACAGGGAAGTATTTCGTTCTGTTGTACATACGGTCACTATGAGTCAGAACCGACTCAACAGCACCTATCAGCAACAATAATAAGCTTTCAAATACCGTTATTCCTTCTTTACCTCATTAACAACTGAAGGCAACAGGGTAACATAACATAATTAGGGAGCAGACATGGGATGCTGTGCATATGTATGTATAAGATGCTTAGGGACATAGGACAGATAAAGTTTCAGAAGAAAATATTCTGATGATCATAAATTCCACAATGCTGTAGGCAAGCCATGTATTTAGTATGAATGTCAATGTCAGCTAATATCCATAGTATAATTCATAAATTATACTTCTGTTTAGTCCTGGATAGTCTGTCTTGATACAGACTATGCTGTTAGAAATTTATTTCTTAAGTTTGTTTCCACGTAAGATTTGATATCAAACATTTGTCCCTATTAAAAAAATTTTATGTCAGGAGCCTTTAATTAAACAATCACCTCTGAAAAGAGAAAGCTAAATAGAAGTACAATTAATTAATTGTGCTAACTATTCTTCCCTGACGACATTAGCTAGGACTTTAAGATCTAATTGGAATAATATCAATAAAACAGAATTATCAAGCTACATCTAGTATTTTTCCATCACATGAAACATTTCCAAAAGAGATGGATATTTAGTGCAAGTGAATTCTTCATAACGTTTCTAAGTGTACTGTATCAACATTCCCTGAGAAATGAGGCAACCCTGAGTCATTGTTAGCCTTGCCTGCCAATGTGTTCCAAAACACACCACACAAAATAAGCAACCTTCTTGGTTTCTAGTAAAAAGTTAGTTGTTCTGGGAATAAAATGTACCATTACCCAACCTCTAAGTGGGAAAAGTCAATCAAACTGCAGTAAAATACAATGTAAAATAGGCAGCCAAGTAAACCCTTGACTTCTGATGCTGCTGACAAGTAGCTGCTGAGCACACACAGAGACAATTACAGAACCCCCCACAACACACTACCTCAGTCAAGTGAATTCCCATTTAGTACTAAGGAGCAGAAGCTATACATTTTCCTCTAAATGTGCTACGCTAGTAAATCTGTGACCAGAAGGCACCAACAACACTGCTTCAGGAACAGCATTGGCTCCTCACTGACACACCACTTCAGTCCTGGGTCTGCCTTTCTACAATGGCGTTAAGGGACTTTCTTTAGGCTGAAGGAGACAGAAGCCTATTCAAAAATATAAAGGTATCAAACCAATTCATTTTCCAAGTTAAAAAAGGTACTGCTGATATTACAGTTTCTAAAAATCCAGATACCGAGCCATCTGGAATCTCAGGTGGACTACCTGTAAGAGATCATGAAGGCTTGGAAGTCAAAGGGACCTGCAAAGTCTTCTGGTGGAATTACCAACCCCACACTGAGATTGCCTCTGTGTCATTCTGGGCTGATGGTCTCGTCTCTTCTTGATTACTTACATAGTTAGAGAAGTTTTTGCAAGATGTCCATAGCTACTTACAGCTGCTTAGGTCAAACTGACAGAAAGTTCTTTGCACAGATCTAAAACTTCCATCTCTGTAACATATACTTTAGTTCTAGCTCTTTGTTTTTCTGGGGAAATAGAAAAAGTCTAATCTTCTTTCACCTTATAGCTCTGCATGAAGTTATTCCTTTAAGCCTTATCTCTTCGATCCAAATGAAAAAATGCTTATTGGCTGTCTCTAGTAGGCCAGGCACAGGGGCTTCAAAAATGAGCATGATGCAGTACCAGACACATACGTAATTAAACTCAGTACACTGGCGTAACTGCTATAACCCACAGTACCGTAAAACCTGCAAAAGCCAGAACCTGTGTAAGGCAGAAACTTGTCAGAGAAGGAAAACTCAAATATTTTCCACCAAAACAAGCAATAGAAAAGTCATAAGACTGTACCCTATCAAAGGCAGAAAACTTGTGAGACCTGGAAAAATAAGGCAGTCCCATTGAATTCCAGCTCTCAGAGGTTCCACTGTATAAAGTCCTTTAGTACCTTTTTTTTAAATGATTTTTTTTCTTTTTCCCATTGCACTGTAAACTTTTTCTCAACAAAGTCTTATATGAATACAGTGCATGATTCAGACTGAAGCAGAGCTGCTCTGGCTGAAGTGGGTGATAGGGCTGTGAACCTCACCTGCTCAGTCCCCCTCTCTTCCCTCTGGAGGCTCTAAAAACACCTCCTTGGAGCCCCAGAGCCCTGTGTAACACAGCGTAAAACCACTGTTCTAGTAACTTCAGAGGACGGTGAAACTAATCTGCTGGTCAGATGTAGAGTGTTGGGGGTAAGGTGAGGGTATAAAGAGCACAGGTAATAGAAAGCCTCCCTAAAATAAGTGGCATTTTTGCTAGATCTTGAAGGGTGAATAGAATGGGGCAGTCTAGTAAAAGGAATAGCTAGAACAAAGTCAAGGAAGCTCAGCATTTTAGCTGTACTATATAGCTGTCTTCACCTCACCAACACCATAAAGGTGTTGGCGAAGAATACTGAATACCATGGCCTGCCAGAAGAACAAATAAGTCTGTCTTGGAAGAAATACAGACAGAGTGCTCACTGGAAGCGAGGATGGCAAGACTTCTTCTTATATACTGTCTGCTACTCAGACCCTTTCAATGATTTTATGGGCACCTAATCCCCACTCATACCTACACCCCACCCCACCCCTGCCTTTAATCGAGCCAGAATGGATTCTGTTAGCTGCAATTAATTCCTAACTTATATAAGGGGATATTTAACGCAAGCTGGATGCAGTCAGGGAAGGCTTCCAGGAGAAGATAATGCTTATTAGGAGGGACCAGTCCCTGGAGAAGGACATCATGTTTGGTAAAGTAGAGGGTCAGCAAAAAAGTGGAAGACCATCAATGAGATGGAGTGACACAGTGGCTGCAACAATGGGCTCAAACTCAGCAACGATTGTGAGGATGGTGCAGGACTGGGCAGAGTTTCGTTCTTTTGTACACAGGGCCTCTACGAACTGGAACCAACTCGATGGCTCCTAACAACAACAACATATAGCTCTATGAGAGCAATGGTTGTTCAGTAGAATTTTCACATTCCATACAGGAGACCTGAGTTCAATTCCTGGCCAATGCACCTTATGCACAGCTACCATCTATACATCAGTGGAGGTTTCTGTGTTGCTATGATGCTGAACAGGTTTCAGTAGAGCTTCCAGACTAAGAGAGACTAGGAAGAAATGTCTGGTAATCTACTTCTAAAAAACCATCCAATGAAAACCCTATGGCTCACAACAGTCCTATCCCCAACCAATCATAGAGATGACACAGGACTGCATCAGGATTGATGCAGTGTTTGTTCCACTGTGCGTGGGTTCACCATGAGTCAGGGTTGACTCAATGGCAACTGAGAACAACATGTTACTGTACATTATAGCCTAGAGAGAGTGTGTGAGAGAGTAGTGTGAACCCAGTTAGAAAACTAGACTCTGGACAGAGATAGAAAGAACTTGAATACCATGATGAAAAAAAATCTGTACTTTTCCTAAAAGAAAAGCCAACAGAAGTTTTTAAGATGAGGAGTGATATGTGAAGATTTGTGTTTAGAAAGTTAAGTATGACGGTGATATGGGCTTTATATCACAGAACAGACTAAAGTGGTAGATAATAATAATTAGGTTATTGCAATTGTTGAGGTGATACGATGAAAGTTTATTGGAGGATATTTTGGAGATAGAATTAACAACAGCTGCTGGCTGGTAGATTAAGGGAAGACACAAAAATGATGCTAGGGTTTCTTGCTCATTCATTCATCATTCAACAAACACTGACTGAGAACCTATTATGCACCAGGATCAATTTACAGATGAATAGTTTTTACCTTCAAGAAGGTTATAATCTAACCAGATGGGAAGGACAGGTAATGAGGCAATTAAGTAGACCATGAGTGATACCTATCACTGCAGAACTGCATATATAACGGTGTGAAAACATAAAGGAGTGAGAGGTAGATATGCATACTGGTTCCCTCAACTCTATTTCAAACCCTTTCTAGCGTGCCTATTGCACATTAGGGACTGGAAAGCTTGAGACTACATTTCCCACTTTCCGAGAGGCTCCAATTCCCCACATGGATCAAGCCTCTGCCAAACAGAAGCAAAGACAGAAAGATATGAAACATGAGTATCAATACTACAAGGCAGAGGTCACCTGTTACTGCTTGCAATGTTTATGCTGACAAGCATAGTTGTTGAGGCATTTGATCTCTTGGTAGTAGTGGTGCCAGTGTCTAGTCCCCAGCTTCATGAGTGCCATGCTGACATTGTCTTGGTGGAGGCAGGGTGGACCTAGAGCTAAGAATTGTGGTGGCATCTAAGAAGCAGTGGTCCCATGGTGGGCCAGTTCTGTGGTGTTACTTTGGGAGTCACTCCTGAAAACTCGACTTAGAGCCTGCTACTCAGACCCTTTCAATGATTTTATGGGCACCTAATCCCCACTCATACCTCCACCCCACCCCACCCCTGCCTTTAATCGAGCCAGAATGGATTCTGTTAGCTGCAATTAATTCCTAACTTATATAAGGGGATATTTAACGCAAGCTGGATGCAGTCAGGGAAGGCTTCCAGGAGAAGATAATGCTTAAATGAGTCTTAAAGGATGACTGTATTTCGGTCAAATGGAGGAGGAAAAAGCATTCCAGGCAAAGCCAGGAGGGTGAGGAAGAGAGAGGATGACATATTTAGAGAAATGTATGGTATTTACAAACGAGAATGCTAGGAGTTGAAGATAGAAGGGCAGACAAGAGTGCATTCATGAGGGCCTTATGTGTCAGGCTAAGCAATTTGAGATTTATTCATAGGAGTTATTGGAAATTGTAAGCAAAGAAACAATTAACAGATTTGCATGTTAAAAAGATATCTCTGCAGAACTGTGAAATGTAGCTTGGCACAGCTGGGGAGTAAAAGTGGGAGACGTCATCTGGAGGAAATTGCAATAATTCTGGCAAGAAATATTGAATATTGAGAGATTAGCTAAGAGACAGCAAGAATGGAATGTTGGGAAGAGATTTGAGAAGTATGAAAGTAGCAGAATCTCTGAGACTTCACGACCATCTAGATGCTTAGACAAGGTGAGGAAGATGGCATTGTCAAGGGTGACACTCCATTTTTTGGCTTCGGCAATGGGTGAATGTACGATGGTGCCATTTACTTAGACATGGAATAAGGAATGGAGAGTGTGTTTGGTGGGTAAGAAGAAGAGTTCAAATTTTGACATGATAAATTTAAAGAGCCTGTGGCACAACTAAGTAAAATTATAAGTAGGCTTTGGGATAGATGAGTTTGGAATTCAAAGTTCAGTTTGAAAGTCCTCAGTGTAAGTGGACATTGAAGACTTGGGTAGCAGGATTGTAGGGAGAATGTGTAGCCTGAAAAGGAGGTAGATCCTGGGGAAAAGATTCATAAGATAAGCACAGAAAACGAGAAGAAGAGGGGGCCAGAGAGATAAGAGAATGAAAAGAAAAATAATGTCTTGGAAGTCCACAGGACAGGTTTGAAGAAGGAAGACATGGTTCAATGTCAGATTCCCAGAATGATCGACAAAAGAAAAAAAAAATTGGTTTGCAATACCCTAAGCAAACTCACTTTAAGGGGAAAGTTGTGCCATGTATTTACGTAAGCACTAGAGCAAGGGAGAAAATATCAAAGGCTTTTTCTTTTTTTTCCCAAGAAATTTCACTGTGAAGGGAAGAGAGATAAGGTAGTTGCTAGGGGGAAGACATAAAAGATGAAAGTTATGTGCTTTTTTAGATTAGAAGGACTTACACATTATTGAGAATTTGCTATACGGCAGGCACAGTTCTACGTGCTTTACATGCACGAATGCATACAATCTTCCCAACTACCCTATGAGATAAAAAACAAAAAACAAAAAAACCAAACCTGTTGCCATCAAGTCGATTCTGACTCATAGCGACCCTGTAGGACAGAGTAGAACTGCCCCATAGGGTTTCCAAGGAGTTGCTGGTAGATTCAAACTGCCAACCTTTCGGTTAGCAGCCATAGCTCCTAACCACAGCGCCATATGAGATAGGTACCATTACTCTGTTTCACAGAAGAAGAAACTGAGCCACAGCAAAGTTAAGTAACTTGTCCAAGGTCACAGAGTTAAGCAGCAGCAGAACCAGAGTCGGCACATGGGCAGCCTCAGTACAGGGCTATATGGGTAACCACTGGGCATTACTACCTCTCACATCTACAGGATGAACAGAAAAGAGGGAAAGGTTGAAGACGCTAGAGGGAGTGGCATTCCCAAGGAGCCTAAATGAGACAGAGTCCTTAAGTGGGAGACAAGAGGTGAGGGTGAGTATAAATGAAGAAAAGCTGTAGCTGTGGGAGTCAGAAAGTACATGTTGTTTGCACCAGACCTCCATTTTTTTCAGTCCAGTAGGAGGTAACAATACCTACTCAGTGTGAGAGAGAAGGTGGTAGGGTAGAGCCCTTGAGATGAGCTATGACGGGCTGAAACAGCTGCTGAGCAAATGCGAGAGGGAACGGAGAGGGTCAACTAAAGGACTGATGAGCTGTGCTCGGCCACAGTTGAGGCTGGAGCCCACAACATTTTACCATCCTCGCTCTGCCTGGGTGTGATTTTACTGAAGAGAACTCCACAGCCTGCAAATGGTTAGAGCAACAGAAATTGGGAGTTTTTGAGTATGAGGAAAGGTAAGGAAATTAATGATATTGGAAAAAGATAAAAATATTAATTTAACAAACACTAGCAATTACTATGTGCCAGGCACTGTTGCAAACATTTCTAAATATTAACTCATTTAATAATTATCAATAGTAATTGCTTCTAATTATTGTCTTTTCTATGAGCTAAATGCTTCTTTGAATCTCATGCACTCTTCATAACCTCCCAAAAAGGAAGTTACTATTCTCATTTTATAATCAAGCAAAGTAAGGTTCAGACAGATTAATTAATTTGTCCAAGATCACACAATTTGGTAAGAAGTGGAGCCAGACTTTGAACCTATGTCTGCGTCTTCAAAGTCTGTGCTTTCCACTACATCACATTTTCTCTTATAAAATGAGGTCACGAATCAGTGTTAAGGCTAGAGAGAGGACGTAAAGCCAAAAGGGGATGATTGATTGGCAGAAATGGAGGGGCATAGGATGGAGGTCTCAGTGTGTTCTGATGGACAAATAGAAGGGGAATAAACCAGAAGAGTAGAAGGTTGGGGCCAGAAATTGGTATTGCTGATGGAATACCTGTATCAGAACCAACTACGGAATTATAATCTCTGGAGGAAGAGCCAAAAATCGACATTGTTTTTTTTTTTCATTTATTTATTTTATTGTGCTTTAGGTGAAAGTTTACAGAGCAAATTAGTTTTTCATGAAACAATTAATACACAAATTGTTTTATGACATTGGTTGCCAACCCCACGATGTGACAGCACTCCCCTTCTCAACCTCGGATTCTCCATTTCCATTCATTCAGTTTTTCTGTTCATTCCTGCCTTCTCATCTTTGCTTTTGGGCTAGTATGCCCATTTAGTCTCATATACTGGTTGAACTATGTGTGTTATTGTTTGTTTTATATTGTTGTTGTTAGGTGCCATCAAGTCAGTTCCCACTCATAACAACCCTATGCACAACAGAACGAAACACTGCCCAGTCCTGCACCATCCTCACAACCGTTGTTATGCTTGAGCCCATTGTTTTGGCCACTGTGTCAATCCACCTTGTTGAGGGTCTTACTCTTTTTGGCTGATCCTCTACTTTACCAAGCATGATGTCCTCCAGGGACTGATCTCTCCTGATAACATGTCTAAAGCATGTGAGATGAAGTCTCGCCATCTTTGCTTCTAAGGAGCATTCTGGCTGTACTTTTTCCAAAATAGATTTGTTCCTCTTTCGGCAGTTCATAGTATATTCAATATTCTTCGCCCACACCAAAATTCAAAAGTGTCAATTCTTCTTTGGTCTTCCTTATTCATTGCCCAGCTTTTGCATGCAGATGAGGTGACTGAAAACACCATGGCTTGGGTCAGGCACACCTTAGTCTTCAAGGTGACATTTTTGCTTTTTAACACTTTAAAGAGGTCTCTTGCAGCAGATATGCCCAATGCAATGCTTCGTTTGACTTCTTGACTGCTGCTTCCATGGGTGTTGATTGTGGATCCGAGTAAAATGAAGTCCTTGACAACTTCAATCTTTTCTCTGTTTATCATGATGTTGCTTATTGGTCCCGTTGTGAGGATTTTTGTTTTCTTTATGTTGAGGTGCAATACATACTGAAGGCTGTGGTCTTTGATCTACATCAGCAAGTGCTTCAAGTCCTCTTCGCTTTCAGCAAGCAAGGTTGTGTCATCTGCATAACGCAGGTTGTTAATGAGTCTTCCTCCAATCCTGAAGTCACGTTCTTCTTCATATAGTCCAGCTTCTTGGATTATTTACTCAAATAAGTATGGCAAAAGCATACATCCCAGACGCACACCTTTCCTGACTTTAAACCACTCAGTATCCCCTTGTTCTTTTGAATGACTGCCTCTTGATCCATGTACAGGTTCCTCATGAGTACAATTAAGTGTTCTGGAATTCCCATTCTTCACAATATTATCCACAATTTGTTATGATCCCCACAGTCAAATGCCTTTGCATAGGCAATAGAACTCAGGTAAACATCTTTCTGGTATTTTCTGCTTTCAGCCAGGATCCATCTGACATCAGCAATGATATCCCTCTTTGCACTTCTTTTTCTGAATCTGGCTTGAATTTCTGGCAGTTCCCTGTCGATGTACTGCTGCAATTGCTTTTGAATGATCTTCAGCAAAATTTTACTTGCATGTGATATTAATGATATTATTCGAGAATTTCTGCATTTCGCTGTGTCACTTTTCTTTGGAATAGGCATAAATATGGATCTCTTCCATTCGGTTGGCCAGGAAGCTGTCTTCAAAATTTCTTGGCATAGACAAGTGAGCACTTAATAGTGCTGCATCCGTTTACAGGCCTGTCGAATCTTTGGCTGAAGGGTGAACCTCAGAAGTGACCTCAGTACTGAGTTAAAAGGATGTCCAGAGGCCATACTCTCAGGGTTTCTCGGTCAGACCAGTAAGTCTGGTCTCTTTGTGTGAGTTTGAATTTTGTTTCACATTTTTCTCTAGCTCTGTCTGGGACCCTCTCTTGTGACCCGTCAGAGCAGTTGGTGGTGATAGTTGAGCACCATCTAGTTGTTCTGAGCTCAGTCTGGCAGAGGTTGTGGTAGTTATTGTCTATTAGTCCTCTGGACTAATCTTTCCCTTGTGTCTTTGATTTTCTTCATTCGACTTTGCTCCAGACAAGGTGGGACCAGCAGATGTATCTTAGATGGCTGCTCACAAGCTTTTAAGACCCCAGATGCTACTCCAAAAATCTACATTCTAATAGACTCTCTGGCAAATATCATACACACGAAAGTAAGAAAACTAGAGACTTGAACTGATTTTACTTTTCATCAAGATAACACATGAGCAAGTCAAATAGTACAGAAGACCTTACAAGCTACTGTCCCCTTCTCTACCCCCAGTGGCACTACCTAATGGCAAACTCTTTTAATATTTTCATTCTTCTGGTAGTTATTTATCTCCTCTGGATAATTTGCCAAATAAAATTAAGAAACTATTTCTTAATTTATCAACTTTTAGTTTTTATTGACTTCCTGATATGAAAGATAAGGATTTTGTTTATACTACCTCATTTCTTTCTCCTCTTCTCTGTTATATTTTTTTAGTTTTTTCTATTGATCATTACTGTAACATTAAATAATATTTAAATTTGTTTCTTTGCACATAAAATTTGACATCTTGTCTTGACCTTTCCTACTCCCATCTACGTTCCGTCTTATGTCACCTACATTTTGACTTTTACATTGACAAATCATTTACATTTAAACTCTCTCCTGCAACCGCAACAGGTCTTCTATGTTTTGTCCACAGGATGATGATAAAAGACCAATTAAAATAATTCAGATAATAATGACTATGTAAAAATTATTTAATGCGAAGCCAAGCAGTGTGTTAAGATTACATTCTTCCTCTTCTGGTACAATGTCCACAAATTCTAGGCTACTTAAAAGGAGAATATTCCTTGTATCATGATCAAACAGATATATTTTCTTATATTCTACAAGCTGCCTAAATTTCTGCCGCACTTCAGCTTGCTTCATATTTTGAGCATGTCTTCCTTGTAAATTTTGTCCACTAACCTGCTTATTTTCTCTGGAAGTTTCTAATTTCTAATTTTTTTTTTTTTTGCATTATTTGTATTTATCACAACTTCTACTTTTTTCCAAGTTCTTAATCATACTTTCTGTTCTACTAAAGTCTTCTGGGTACCACCTCAGATTCGCTTTACTACCTCTTTCTTTTTCTCTCTTGGTTGCCACTCCATCCTTACCAGTTGCCCTTCTTTATTGGACTGGGATTAAACACCACCATGGGCATGTTTCATCTGGCTTCCCAAGAGGCTGCCAAAGCACAAGAAATCCAACACAGAAGTGCAAGAAAGTTAGCTCCCTGTGTAATAAATAGAAACAAGAAATGGAAAGGAATATCACAGATATATTTCCCCTTCTATCTCTTTTCCATGGACTACTCTGAGGTGTGGTTTCACTGATATGATCTGCTGTGTCTCTTTGCAATTTGTTATGATGTGATAGCCAGCATGATGATATATCACAATGCATTGCTTTTTATCTTTCTTTGACTCACTTTCCTGCTTCTTCATCCCACGGCCCTGGGCTTACATCTTTCAAATAAAGTGTTAGCACCTTAATCCCTGCCTTAGGTTACGCACTGTAGAAAACCCAGACTCTTTTTTCCAGAGACCTCCCCAGATTATTCCTTTTCATAGCATCTTGTTCTTGATTTAAGGCTGTAATAACATTCCAAATCTCTGTGAAATTAGTTGAGGGTTTTTTGTTTTAGTTTACTTTTTTTGTTTATTTAATCTATTTCTGACTGACTCTTCTAGTGACATTTTTTACATTTTTAATACTGTTCATTCTTTTTCATGCTTTTGTTTTCCTTCATATGCCTGGTGCTTCTTAGTTGTCTGTTCATATTTAAGACAGAAAAACTCAGTTGCTATTGTGTAAGTAGGTCTGTTGCTGGCTAGATTTCTCCTTTAGGATAGAATTAAGACTGGCAGTTCTGTATGGTGTAGGAGCAGGAGAACTGGTAGGTTGTGGACTACCTCAATGTCAGGAGGAAAGTTTTATTCTCGGGAACCAATATCCACACCAGAAGCCTACTTTTCTCCCAGCAGTTCACTAGTTTTCTTCAAAGAAGGGTGTTACACCAGATGGAGTGGACAGATACAGTTAATCCATATTAACTGTAGGGTGATATAGTTAAAGGTACATCTATACAAATCTTCAATAGACTGCTGCCATTTTCAGTTCCACTATTCACTCCTATCTTCCACAGGATGTGCTGACTCTCGACCCAAAGCCTCCACTAGGCAGGTGGCTCCCTCATCCCCTGCAACTGGTGCTAGGCTGTTGTCCTTTCCCTGCCTCACATCCGTTAACTCACTCTCGATCACTCTCCATCTTCCAGAAACTTGTTGAAATCTTTCATTCTTTTATGAGCCCCAGTTCCATTATCTCCCCTGTATGGGTTTGTATCTTTTGTACTTCTACACCTTTATTTTATGATCTTTGGGAGTAATAGAAGACAAATGTGTGTGTCTAGTCAATTTTCATGAAACATATCCTGGAACTCATTTCATAAAACCAGGAACTCTACTCTCGTAGTTGGTTTGCATCTCATTTAGTTCCAATTCCCTCTTAATTATGTTTGTTCTGCCCTTTTTTATTTGAAGACTATTCTAGATAGAAAGTGTGTTAAGCAATTTTTCTTTGTCATCAAATTATAACATGCTGTTCTTTTTGCATTACAATGTTCAAAGCATTTTTTCACACATCTCAGCACATTGTAGGTACAATTATTGGATGTTTGTCCCACTCTTGAGTATTTATCCTTGGCAATGTATCTCTCCTTTCATATTTAATCAGCCTCTTTTTCAAAAACAAAGTAATACCTACTTTTTAAAAGTAAAAGCAAAAGGTTGAATATCTCATTTTCAAAGACAGTGACTACTGCTCTATAAGCTAGTACCTAAGAGAGGCAGTTTTTAAACTTTCAGTCCTCTGTAATGTGAATATATAGCTCTGTGGTCAAGATGGTGGTCAGCTTTGGAAAAGGACCATCTGTGTTCAGATCCTGGGTTCGTCACTTACTCAGTGTGTGATTATCAAGCTGTTCACCCAACTGGTTTTCCTTTCCTCCTGGAGATAAAACTAGATTCGATTTTCTAGCCTCCCTTGCAGTTAGAAGTAACCACATGACTGAGTTCTGTCCACTGGAATGTGCGGGGAAATTATACGCACCACTTCCAGGGCTGGCTCATAAAAACCACAGTCTTCCTCTATCTCAATTACCCTGGTTGCTGCCTAGATGTGAATATCCAGGGTAACCTTCAAAGCCATGAGTTGGAGGCAGGAGGGCCTCTATCAGTACATGGGATGGAGTCCCCCACCCTCATTGGTGCTCCCAATGGGATTTTACACGATTAAGAAATAACCTTTACATGATTAAGGAATAATGTTCCTTTTGTTAATCCAATGAGATTTCAGGTTTATGTTATAGCAGTTAGTTTTACCCTAACCAATATCTTCTCTAACTCTTAGTTGCCTCTTCAGGATAACTCTAGTACCCACCATCATTGTGGTTTTAAGAGGATTAAGAGAGAAACAATGAATATAAAGTGTGCTAATGCATAGTGCCTGGCAAATGTAACAACACAATAAAGGTTCATTATTATTATTCTGTGAAATCTGTTGTTAATTACTATTGTCTGTTTTATAAGAAATAATTGAAGACTCTCATGCACATTAAAATGTCCACTTTCTGCTGCCTGAAATTCCACCACTCATTTTGTTAATCAATGCTCCCTTTTAATATTCCCCTTTTAAGAGTAACTTCTCCATATTAAATTATAAAATTAACAAATGTTTATATTCTCACTGCAAAAAAAACTATAAATTATAAAACTTATAAAGAAGCAAATATTGATCATCTATAATTCTATCATCCAAAGATAATCATTCCTAGCATTTTGGCATATGCCCTCCCAATTTTTTTAATCTATTAATATGGGTGTTCATATATGTACATATATATGCATATATATATATATCTATACACACACATATAATCAAAACAGAAATAATGCTAACATATAATTGAATATCTTACTTTTCCAACTAACATTTTACCTTGAACAGTTTCCTATGTGTTCAAATATACTTTGAAAAAGATAATATTTGATGGGTGCATATGGGTGTATAACAACTTACTTAACTATTGTATGGATGTATCATAATTTATTACTATTCCTCTATTGTAGGATATTTTTGTTGTTTCTAACTGAGTAAACAATTCTAGACTAAACCTCCTTCTACATAAATCTCTGGCTATGTCTCTGATTATTTGCCCTTTCTGCAACATTTGCCTTCATATGAGCCCCTTATAAACAGAATTTTCAAAAATAATTTTTGACCCAAAAGATAATATAATAACTGATACTTATTTCTTCTTCATTTAAGTTTTATATACGTCTTTGGGAGGTCTTTGTTTTGTTTTGTAGTTTTAAAAACAAAAATGCCCTTGGAAAAGTCTATAGATCTTATCTCTGAAGCCTTTGTGTTAACACATTTATCAGATTGTTTTATTTGAAGGAAAAACAAAACAAAACAGAACAGGATTGTATATAAATCCTAGTAGTTAGAGGTAAAAAGGAGTTGTGGGGGTGGGCGGAAGAGGAACAGGAAGTGGAAGTGAGGTTAGCGATAAAACCTCTGCCTACTTTACAATTCTATATCAAAGGGAAGCCTGCCCTTCTCGTATTGTCTCAACTATCACCAGTAGATGAACTGTATTTTTTCCTTTTATACTGACTCAGACACAAAAAGAAAGTGAAGCATTAACAAGCTGGGATCTTGCTTAATTGAGTTGTTGCTGAGCATATAATAGCATTAACAACAAGAGTAAACAATGGCGTCAAGGAAATACAAACCTTGCATTGGTCTTCCTGTTTATTGAATGGCTTGGGTTAGTGTCTGTAGATAAATTAATAATGATTCTGCCTTCTTCTGTCTCTGGCAGCTAAATCAATGCCTGCTCTTTAAAGCAAGGGGATGCTATATTCCTCTTCTACATGTATCTTGGCAAAAACGTTTGGAAGTGCATAGGAATGCGGTTTGCAGCTTTCTTCGAAGGTTTCTATGAATCACAATTATATTCCCACAGCTGGAGTAGACCACATGAGTTTGAGACTGGCATGTGCGGCACAGCTGTTATTCAAGGGAAATGCTCTTTTATCTCATTTGCATTTATTTCTGAATTGTTATCTGTCCTCTTGGGTGAAGGTCTAGTCACAGATATTTAGTGGAATCACCATGTGGCTCTGCTTTCCCTTTAGGCTTCCACCAAAGTGTAACATTAAAACAATCGACACACACCTGCCTTTCTGTCTTTACACAAAGGATGGTCATTCTCAATAACATCTCTTCAAATAAAAAGGGCAACAATATCAGGTACAATTAGGGTCCCAGCAGGAAACAGATGGCACACTTAAATTCAGATAATGAAGAGACCATTTACAAAGGTGTAGGCAAGGTGTGACATCCCAAGGCAGTGACTAGCCCTAGGCCTGAAGAGGGCAGTTACCAGACCCAGAAAGGAAATACTCATGTGGAGATGGCTGCCTTGACTAACCAGCTCTGTGGAGAAGGAGCCCGAAGAATAAACACCCTGGCCTCATTCCCCCATTTCCCCTATCTCCTGCTGGGATTCGTATTGGTCAAACCCAACCAGAAGCCAGAGGATGGAGTAGTCTCTACAAGTCACTCTCCCAGGGCAGAAAGTGGGGAAGGAGGAGGCTAGAGAGTGGATATGGAGAGACACATGGGAGATGGCTGGCAAAGGGGGAAGACAAAGAGTTCAGCTTAGGATGTGCTACAAAGGAGAGGTCTGTTAGACATTGAGACGAGATGCTGGGTAGGCAGCTGCATCTAGGACTGCAGTTCAGATGGGAGGCCTGAGCTGGAGAGATACACTTGGAACTCAGCACACAAATGCTTTTTAAAGCCATGAGACTGAATGAGATCATGAAGGGTGTGTGAGGAGAGATAAGGACCAAGGGCAGAGACCAGACTTTCCAAGCTATGCGGCTGGGGAGAGGGAAGGCTACAAATTCCGCCACCCCAGAGTCAGGCGGAGGAGTGTTTGGTAGCTGGAGGGCAAGTGAGCAAAGAGTGAGCACCGTGAGGGAGTGAACGTCCGCCAGCATCACATGCTGCTCACTGGTAGACTGAGATGAAAAGTAAGACAAGGGGCATATTCGGGAGAATGAGAGCAAAGGAGTGGAGATAGTGAGCATGATCAACTCTTTTGAGGATTTTTTGCTGCAAAGAGGAGAAAAGAAATGGGAGGAAGTTGCTGGCAGGGAGAGTGGAGTCAAGAAAAGGCTGAATTTTTTTAAGAAGGGAGAAAGAACATTAGGTTTATATGCTGAATAATCCAGGAGAAAGAGAAAAAATGATGGCAGAGAACGAGGGGACCACAACCACCACGAGCACACGGCCCCTAAACTAGGGGGCAGCTGCCACTCAGCCCCAGCCACGTGCTGCCATGTCTCTGGTTTCTCAAGAGAAGCCAGAAATTCAGCCTTTTTCTTTTTTAAACATGAGGTCTCCAGATATTTAAATGTTGGCAACTAATTTTTAAAAATTCTAAATTCTCTTGGGTCCGAGTAAAACTCATCTGCAGGCTGCCAGCTGGCAACCTCCGCTATACTGCAAAGTTTATCCCCCCCCATAGTTACCAGGTGTTTTTAGGGAACTGTTTTAGGGACCTCTGAAGAACACTGGCTGATGAATCTCTAAAATCTTTAGACTTGTAAGTGCCCCTGCGGTGGTGCCTGGCCAGAGTGGTTAATGATACGGTCATTGTCCCCTTCGTAAAGGGCAGGGGAAATGAAGTTGCCAGAGCCAGCCACATATCCTATACTTAAGTCATCACAGTTAATACTTACACTTCACTTATGCCCTTTACCTCCTCCCGCCTCATCCTCACTAAGGAAACTTAACTATTATATGCAGGCCAATGCAAATAAAGGTCACCAAGAGACACTTTGCAGCCAAGCACCGAATGCTGGCATGTGGTAGAAGGGCTGCTCGTTTGTAGGCTCCTGGCTAATAAAGGAAATGCCAATCAAAGGGGGCCTTCCGGCCTGGTCTGAAACTCAGAAGGAACCGTAGCTGTCAGCCATGGTCCCAAGCAGAACAGCGCTTGGCTTTCCGAGACTTCCCGAACCTGCACAGAGAAACTGCAGAGGCTGGTGAGTCAGCCGTCCTTCATTGACCTGGGGAGGACACAGTGCCTGCCAGAGGGGAGGGAGGAGGCCGACTTCAATCACAGAACTGCCTCCCTCCAGAGGTGGGAGTGAGGAGGAAAGCTGCCTCTGGTGGGCTGTTACGTCCTTACGCTCCTAAGACTGGTCTTTGTAATAGGGTTAAAATCCTAGACCTTTGCAATTTTCACCCCATGAATACAAGCATTAAAAATGCTTCTCATAGGGAGAGTGTGGCCATGTTGTGGGTTTGTTAAGCAATGTCATGAAACAATATGTGTACTGACTGTGTAATGAGAAACTATTTGTTCTGTAAACCTTCACCTAAAGTACAATCAAAAAAAAAAAAAGCTTCTCAGGCCATGTCGGTTTCTCCGAGTTGTGCCTGCCTCCGCCTGGAAGTATAACATCAGCCCCAGAAAAGCTGTCTGTTTTTTTAATTTTATTGTGCTTTAGGTTAAAGTCTACAGCTCAAGTTTCTCATTTAGAAATTTATACACATATTGTTTTGTGACATTGGTTGCAATCCCCGCAATGTGACGGCACTCTTCTCCTTTCCATCCTCGTCCCTGTGCCCGTTCATCCAGTTTTCCTGTCCCTTCCTGCATTCTCCTCTTAGCTTTTGGGCAGGAGTTGCCCATTTGGTTTTGTATATTTGATTGAACTAAGAAGTACATTCCTCACGTGTGTTATTGTTTGTTTTATAGGCCTGCCAAATCTTTGTCTGAAAAGTGAGCTTCAGCAGTGGCTTCAGTTCTGAGATAGCAGGGTGTCCAGGGACGATAGTCTTGGGGGTTCCTCCAGTCTCTGACAGACCAGTAAGTCTGGTGTTTTTTTGTGAATTTGAATCTTGTTCTACATTTTTCTTGCACTCTGTCCGGGACTCTCTATTGTGATCTCTGTCAGAGCAGTCTTCTCGGCTTAGGCTGGTGGAGGCTGTGGTTCATGTGGTCCTTTAGTCTTTTGGGCTAATGTTTTCTTTGTGCTTTGGTTTTCTTCATTCTCCTTTGCCCTGGACAGGATGGGATCAATAGATGTATCTTAGATGGCCACTCACAAGCTTTTAAGACACCAGATGCTACTCACCAAAGCAAGATGTAGAACATTTTATTTATGAGCTATGTTACGTCAATTGACGTAGATGTCCTCTGAGACTATGGTCCCCAGCCCTCAGCCCCAGCAACTCTGTCCCTCAAGGTGTTTGGATGTGTCTAGGAAACTTCTTCCTTGTACGCATATGGATGTTATCCTATCACTGATAGCACTGTACTTCAGGATAAGTCCTGAAATGTTCTTTTTGACGATGAATGTGATTCCTCCTCAATTTGTCATTCCTGGCATAGTAGACCATATGATTGTCTGATTCAAAATGGCCAATATCAGTCCATTTCAGCTCACTGATGCCTAGAATATCTATCTTTATGCAGTCCATTTCATTTTTGATGATTTCCAATCTTCCTAATTTCATGTTTTGTATGTTCCACGTTCCAATTATTAATGGATGTTTGCAGCTGTTTCTTCTCATTTTGAATCATACCACATCAGCAAATACCAAAAAAAAAAAAAAAAAAGAAAACAAATCAAACCCATTTCCACTGTGTACATTCCAACTCATAGTGACCCTATAGGACAGAGTAGAACTGTCCCATAGGGTTTCCAAGGAGTGACTGGTGGATTTGAACTGCCGACATTTTGGTTAGCAACTGAGCCCTTAGCCACTATGCCACCAGGACCACCATCAGCAAATGGAGGTCCCAAAAGCTTGACTCCACCCATGTCATTAAGACTGACTCTACTTTGAGGAGGCAGCTCTTCCCCAGTCGTATTTTGAGTGCCTTTCAGCCTGAGGGGCTCATCTTCTGGCAGTATACCAGACAATGTTCCATTGCTATTCATAAGGTTTTCACTGGCCAGTTTTTTCAGAAGTACACCACCAGGTCCTTCTTCCTAGCCTGCCTTAGTCTGGAAACTCCAATGAAACCTGTCCAGCATGGGTGACCCTGCTGTTATCTGAAATACTGGTGGCATAGCTTCTAGCATCACAGCAGCACACAAGCCACCACAGGACGACAAACTGACAGACATGTCAGTTTAAATTTATGCACCAAATGCTAATGCCAAAGATGAGGAAATTGAAGATTTTTACCAACTTCTGCAGTCTGAAAATGATCAAATATGAAGTCAAGATGCATTGATAATTACTAGTGATTGGAATGAAAAAGTTGGGAAAAAAGAAGGATTGGTAGATGGAAAATATGGCTTTGCTGATAGAAACAACGCAAGATAGCATGATAGAATTTTGCAAGACCAACGACTTATCCATTGAAAATACCTTTTTTCAACAACATAAACAGCAACTATACATGTGGACCTCACCAGATGGAATACACAGGAATCAAACTGACTACATCTATGGAAAGAGACAATAGAGAAGCTCAATATCATTAGTCAGAACAAGGCCAGGGGTCAACTGTGGAACGGACCATCAATTTCTAATATGCAAGTTCAAGTTGGAGCAGAAGAAAATTAGAGCAAGTCCACGAGAGCCAAAACGCGACCTTAAGTATATCCCACCTGAATTTAGAGACCATCTGAAGATAAGATTTGACACACTGAACACATTAGACTGAAGACCAGACCAGTTGTGGAATGGCATCAAGGACATTATACATGAAGAAATCAAAAGGTCGTTGAAAAGACAGGAAGTAAATAAAAAACCAAAATGGACGTCAGAAGAGACTCTGAAACTTGCCCTTGAATATAGAGTACCTAAAGCGAAAGGAAGAGATGATAAAGTAAAAGAGCAAAACAGAAGATTTCAAAGGGTGGATCAAGAAGACAAAGTAAAGTATTACAATGAAATGTGCAAAGAGCTGGAGTGAGAAAACCAAAAGAAAAGAGCACACTCAGCATTTCTCAAGCTGAAAGAACTGAAGAAAAAACTCAAGCCTCAAGTTGCAATATTGAAGGACTCTACAGGGAAAATACTGAATGACACAGGAAGCATCAAAAGACGATGGAAGGAATACACAGAGTCATTGGACCAAAAAGAACTGGTCAACATTCAACCATTTCAGGAGGTAGAACTTAACTGTGCTCATGAGGAACGTGTACATGGACCAAGAGGCAGTCGTTCAAACACAACAAGGGGATACTGCTTAGTTTTAAGTCAGGAAAGGTGTGCATCAGGGTTGTATCCTTTCACCATACTTATTCAATCTGTATGCTGAGCAAATAATCCGAGAAGCTGGACTATATGAAGAAGAACACGGCATCAGGATTGGAGGAAGACTCATTAACAACCTGCGTTACGCAGATGACACAACCTTCCTTGATGAAAGTGAAGAGGACTTAAAGCACTTACTGATGAAGATCAAAGACCACAGCCTTCAGTATGGATTACACCTCAACATAAAGAAAACAAAACCCCTCAAAACTGGACCAATAAGCAACATCATGATAAACGGAGAAAAGATTGAAGTCAAGTATTTCATTTTAGTTAGATGTGCAATCAATGCCCATGGAAGCAGCAGTCAAGAAATCAAACAAAGCATTGCATTGGGTAAATCTGCTGCAAAAGATCTCTTTAAAGTGTTAAAAAGCAAAGATGTCACTTCAAAGGCTAAGGTGTGCCTGACTGAAGCCATGGTGTTTTCAATCACCTCGTATGTATGGGCAAAGACCTAGAATTTGAAACTGAAAGGGAAGAACGTGCTTGGCATTTCTCAAGCTGAAAGAACTAAAAAAAATTTCAAGTCTTAAGTTGCAATACTGAAGGATTCTATGGTGAAAATATTGAAAGATGCAGGAAACATCAAAAGAAGATGGAAGGAATACACAGAGTAACTGTATCAAAAAGAATTGCTTGACATTCAGCCATTTTAGGGGGGAGCATATGATCAAGAACTCATGGTACTGAAGGAAGAAGTCCAAGCTGCATTGAAGGCATTGGCAAAAAACAAGACTCCAGGAACTGACGGAATAACAACTGAGATGTTTCAATAAACGGATGCAGCGCTGGATGTGCTCATTCATGTACGCCAAGAAATTTGGAAGACAACTACCTGCCCAACCAACTGGAAGAGATTCATATGTGTGCCCTTTCCAAAGAAAGGTGATCCAATAGAATGTGGAAATTATCTAACAATGTCATTAATATCACATAAAAGTAAAATTTCACTGAAGATCATTCAAAAGAAGTTGCAGCAGTACATGGACAGGGAACTGTCAGAAATTCAAGCCAGATTCAGAAGAGGACGTGGAATGAGAGATATCATTGCTGATGTCAGATGGCTCTTGCCTGAAAGCAGAGAATACCAGAAAGGTGTTTACCTGTGTTTTATTGACTATGCAAAGGCATTTGAATGTGTAGATCATAACAAATTATCGATAACATTTTGAAGAATGTGAATTCCAGAACATTTAATTGAGCTCATGAGAAAACTGTATGTAGACCAAGAGGCAGTCCTTTGAACAGAACAAGGGGATACTCTGTGGTTTAAAGTCATAAAAGGTGTGCGTCAGGACTGCATCCTTCCACCATACTTACTCAATCTGTATGCTGAACAAATAATCCAAGAAGCTGGACTATATGAAGAAGAACGTAGCATTAGGATTGGAGAAAGACACGTTAATGACCTTTGATATGCAGATAACACAACCTTGCTTGCTGAAAGTGAAGAGGACTTGAAGCACTTGCTGATGAAGATCAAAGATAATAGTCTTAAGTATGGATTACACCTCAACATAAAGAAAACAAAAATTCTCAAAACTGGACCAATAAGCAACATCATGATAAACAGAGAAAAGATTGAAGTTGTCAAGGACTTCATTTTACTCAGATCTGCAATCAACACCCATGGAAGCAGTAGTCAAGAAATCAAATGACACATTGCACCGGGCATATCTGCTGCAAAAGACCTCTTTAAAGTGTTAAAAAGCAAAGATGTCGCTTTAAGGACTAAGGTGCGCCTGACTGAAGCCATGGTGTTTTCAATCGCCTCATATGCATGTGAAACTGGAAAATGAATAAGGAAGACCAAAGAAGAACTGAATACTGACTATACCATAGATTGTGAGAAGAACAAACAAATCTGTCTTGGAAGAAGTACAGCCAGAATGCTCTTTAAAAGCAGGGATGGTGAGACTTCGTCTCATGTACTTTGGACATGTTATCAGGAGAGATTGATCCCTGGAGAAGGACATCATGCTTGGTAAAGTGGAAGGTCAGCGAAAAAGAGGAAGACCCTTAAAGAGATGGACTGACACAGTGGCTGCAACAGTGGGCTCAAGCATAGCAAAGATTGTGAGGATGGAGCAAGACTGGGCAGTGTTTCTTCTGTTGTCTATAGGGTCGCTATGACACGTAACCAACTCAAAAGTGCCTAACAACAACAGGAAACTTCTAAGACTTTGCCTTGGTCAAGTTGCGCTGACCTCCCCTATATTGTGTGTTGTCTTTCCTTTTACCAAGTTGACACTTCTCTACTATCTAGTTAGTGATTTGCCCTCCCCATCCCACCCTACCCTCGTAAGCATCAAAGACTGTTTGTTTCTGTGTGTAAACCTTTTCTTAGGTTTTTATAAGAATGATATCATACAATATTTGTACTTTTGTGATTGACTTATCTCACTCAGCTTAATGCCTTCCAGATTCATCCATGTTGCGAGATGATTCACGGATTCATCACTGTTCTTTACTGTTGCATAGTATTTCATTGTGTGTATGTACCACAGGTCATTAATCCATTCATCTGCTGATGAGCACTTAGGTTGTTTCTATAAAAGCTATATTTTTCATGCTTTCCTCTCATTTAAGAATGAATCACTGAAGTTCCAGTTGGGACAGAAACAGTTTTCATCTCTGAAGTATTCTTCTCTAACTCACCTTTAGTTCAGTCCTATGGAGAACAAGACAGGAAAAATGTTCCCACTCTTCTGTCACATTGTTCAACTCTAAAGCATACATGTCCCTCCTCCTGCCCATCCTACTAAAACTTGCCTGGGGACAGTCCCCAAAACCAACAAACCCACTGCTATCAAGTTGATTCCGACCATGGCATCCCTATAAGACAGAGTAGAACCGTCCCATACGGTCTCCAAAGCTGTAAATCTTTAGAGAAGCAGAACTGCCACATCATTCTACTGCAGACTGGCTGGTGGGTTTGAACCGCCAACCTTTTAGTTAGCAGCCAAGGTCTTAACCACTGGCCACCAGGGCTTCTCTGGGGAAAGTAGCGAGGGTAAATAAAAAAGGGGGTCTTGAGCAGGCCAAGGAGAGGGGAGAGAGTTCTCCTTCAAGGACACTTTTAAAGTTCTCCAGCAGGGAGGCTAAAACATCTTTCTCTGCTCTAACTGAGAAGGAAGCTGGGTGAACATTTATCTAAAGCCCCCTGCAAGGGGAGGATCCTGGGAAGATGGTAGTAGTGGCAGCATAGTGTTTCAATCTCTCCAAATCACCACATGAAAATAGACAGAACAACAAGATAGCAAGCTCCAAAACCCATGGACAACATTTATAACAAAACTAGATGTTCAAGGTATCCCATGGACTCCAAAATACAAGTGGAGACAAACTACCAACACTCACCTGCATGATAGCCCACCTATGCAGGAGGAAGAGGGAAGCAATGGACTCTGACTCACAGACTTGAAAACAGGAAAACCACAGAATAGTCAACAGCTATTCACTGGAAAATAAGGAGGATGAATTTGAGAACAGCAGCTGACGCTGGGAAGATTTTGTCCTCTCCAATAGCCAGTCCAAGGGGCTTGTGGTAAGAAAGAATGAAGGGGACCCTATGAATTCCCAACACAGACTCACCAGAGCCTTCCAGAACAGGACTGCTGGGGGTGGATTCAAAATTGAGCCAAATAGGGATAACAGAGACAAACGGAAGAGAAAGTTCAGACCAAGACAGGGGAGGGAAACAGAGCCATTTCACAATCCCAAAAAATTAATAGATGGAGACATTAAACATCAAAGCTGTTACTATCATGAAAAGAGAGACAACCAGGTATCATGTGCCTATTATGGTCCTGAAAAACACCTTGCAAAGGGAGTAAATGTAAGTCTGATCCAGTCTCTGGGTCCAGCTGCCAACTTTTAGGAAATACAGAGGACAGAAGAACACGTTGAATTGCACCAAGAGACTGCAATCAGCAAAATCCAGACTTTGGGAAACTCTAAAGATCAAATGGCCTCGGTTTTCCCATACACAATTTGTAAGGAAAAGAAAGGGACAGAGAGTGAACCTGTAAATTAAAGAGACTTAAAAGACTCATTAAAAAAAGGGGGCAAGACTAAATTATAGTGCTAGTGTTGCACAGATGGAGGATAACAACATAAAAATGCACCAAAATGATTATGACAAAGTCACGATATGGTTACTTTTGTGGAGAGGGGTCTGTGACTAGAATGGGGCACAGGGAAGGGGCTTCTGGGTGGGTGACAAACTTCTATTTCTTGACTTGGTGGTGGTTTCAAGAATGCTTGCCTCAGAATAATTCATTAAACCACACAATTATTTTCTCTGGTTTTGTATATCTGTGTTTTGGTTTCCAATAACAAAAATAATAAAACAAAGCTCCCTGTAGCTTAATCAAATAGTTTGGTCAAAGTGGCTGCCGAAAAGGCCTCTAGGATGAGAGTTAAATTTTAAAGCTTGACTATGAAATTATATGCGTATGCAAATAAACAGCCAGAGCTGAGGTCCCTCAAGTTCCATCAAAGGTAAAACTTACAACAGGGTTCTAAAAGATAAGGAATATAACAGAATATCCCATTCACTCATAGATCACTGGGTAACGGAAATAATGTAATTCTCTGTATACTGGGTTAGGGTTTAGTGCTCTTCTAAATAAGAAAGTAAATAGAGGGATTAAAAAGAAGAATGGAAAAGAGAAGAAAAGAAGCAGATTCAATTCGGTGGCAGGTTGGGCCTCTGAGCTCCCACCTCAAGGGCTTCCCACCCTTTGGTGGTGGGAGCAGAGTCTAGTGTGAGGTCAGGAGATGTGAGCAATTCTCCAAAGAGACAATGGTGTCTGACCAGCCAGGAAGCAGGATGGCCCTTCCCAGGATGCTGAGGAACCCAAGCACATTCTGTGAGTTTCCTCACCCTGTAGGGAAGATTACTGAACCCTCCTGACAGAACTATTCATTAATATACCAGATAATTACTATTTTTATGTCAGAAGATACACAGAGAGAGCTTTAACTGAGACAGGTCAGGAAAGCTCAAACTAATGTTTCAGATACCTTTTGAAAAGTGTTGTAAGTGGAGGAGGACTGTTAGGGGGGTGTGTGACCTTCTGGAAAAAGCAGCAGAGCTTGTTGCAGCCCTCACTGTCAAATCCTTGTTTCATGTAGAGCTGTGGTCAATTCAATTGGGTGTACTGTGCTACGGTTATCTAATTCTTGATGATTTAATGGCTTTCAAAAATCGTAAAACGGAAACATTTTGTCCTATTAAAAAGAAAATTTCCCATAACAAAAGCTTATTAGTCACTAGAATAGATTACAAAAGGAAGTTCTGCTACCTCCTTCCCATGACAGCCATCTATTCAGAATCCCCTAGGTGCAGATACACGTGGAGACAGGTCCAACAAATGTCCGGGTATCTCCCAAGGAGATGATGATTGCTCTGTTCCATCGCTGCACAGGGCTGCTAGCCATCAGAGAAGAGCATGGTGGCTGGAGCATGACCTGTGTCGGAAAGATTTAAGTTCAGATCCTGGCCTTTGTCACTTACTACCTGTTATGGACTGAACTGTGTCCCGCAAAAACGTGTGTCAACTTGGCTAGGCCATGATTCCCAGTATTATGTGGTTAACCACCATTTTGTAATCTGATGTGCTTATCCTGTGTTTGTAAATCCTACCTCTGTGATGTTACTGAGGCAGGATTAAAGGCAGTTATGTTAATGAGGCAGGACTCAATCTATAGGATTAGGTTGTATCTTGAGTCAATCTCTTTTGAGATATAAAAGAGAGAAGTGAGCAGAGAGAAGAGGGACCTCATACCACCAAGAAAGAAGAGCCGGGAGTGGAGCATGTCTTTTGGACCCGGGGTCCCTGTGCTGAGAAGCTCCTAGACCAGGGGAAGATTGATGACGAGGACCTTCCCCCAGAACCGACAGAGAAAGAAAGCATTCCATGGGAGCTGGCAGCTTGAATTTGGACTGTTAGCCTCCTAGACTGTGAGAGAATAAATTTCTGTTTGTTAAAGGCATCCACTTGGGGTATTTCTATTATAGTAGCACTAGATAACTAAAACACTGCCTCTGTGACCTTGGGCAAATTAATTAACCTCTCCAAATTTTTATTTTCTCAGCTGTAGAATGAGGGTGGTAATCACATCTGTTTCATTAGGTTGCTGTGATGGTTGAACGTAATGACGGATGTAAAGGGCAAAATACTCGACATTCCACAAAAGCTCAGTACATGTGAGTTATTATTAACAGAATCATTGTCACTGGAAGGAGGGTCTATTAAGGAACACGATATTTTAGACCAGTGACTTGCAAATTGAGGTCCTCAAACCAGCAGCATCAGCATCACCTGGGGACTTGTGAGAAATGCAATCCCCCCCACCACACCTAATGAATAAGAACCTCTGAGGGGGAAGCCCAGCAATCTGTGTTTTAACAACGCCTCCAGTGATTATGAGGCACCCTAGAGTTTGAGAACCACTGCTCTAGAACCATCATATGCTGAAGCCTCTTGCAAACTTTAGTAGCCAAAGGAGCACTTGAAATCTTCAAGAAGGCTGCTAAATGTTTGCTTTTTTATTGACTGAGAACAATGACCTTGGAATATAGCCCTCATTCTATCAGCCTATGGCTGGAGAGAGAATCCCTGTCTGCTGCCCCGCTAGCCTTTTATATACATTGAGGGCAGAGATTGTGGCTTGTCATCTATGTGTCCCCCAGCATCTCACACGCTGTCTGACAGGTGTAGTAGACACTTGATAAATATTAATTGCCTCAACAATGAATGAACAGTTAGGAGAAAGGCCGGGGATGATTATAGCTTTCAACCAACAGATAAATTCACACCTAAGGCAATCTAATTTACGATTTTGTAAAAAAAAAAAAAAAATTTGCTTTTTATAACTTAGGGAGCACTCATTTCCTTGGCTTAGTACTTAGACATATTTATTAAAATGAGTGACTTCCAATTGAAATAGGAAAAAAAAAAAGATTAACAATGATTTTTAAAACCTCAAGTAACTAAATACTCAATGACATTAAATTTGGGACAGTACTCATATAGCCCTGAGGTTAAAGAGGCAACCAAAAGAAAACAAACTGATACAAAGGATTTTAATTGTTGTTTTAAATGCAATTCTGAGAAAAGAATAAAAAGAGAACCTACAGTCTGGGAAAAAATTTTGGGGCATGACAGGTCAGACAAAGGTCTAATCTCTATAATCTACAAGAAAATCCAACAGCTCTACAACAAAAAGACAAACAATCCAATTAAAAAATGGGCAAAGGAAATGAACAGACACTTCACCAAAGAAGACATTCAAGCGGCCAACAGAGGATATGCTCGAGATCACTAGCCATTAGAGAAATGCAAATTAAACCCACAATGAGATACCATCTCAACCCAGCATTACGGGTACAAATCAAAAACACTGGAAATAACAAATGTTGGACAGGCTGCAGGGAGATCAGAACTCTTATGCACTGCCGGTGGGAATGCAAAATGATACAACCATTTTGGAAAATGATATGGCGCTTCCTTAGAAAGCTAGAAATAGAAATACCATATGATCCAGCAATCCCACTCCTAGGAATATATCCTAAAGAAATAAGAGCCATCATGCAAATAGACATATGCACACCCATGTTCATGGCAGCATTGTTCACAATAGCAAAAAAGATGGAAACAACCTAGATGCCCATCAACAGATGAATGGATAAACAAACTATGGTACATACACACAATGGAGTATTATGCAATGAGAAAGAACAATGATGAATCTGTGAAGCATCTCATAACATGGATGAAACTGGAGGAATTATGCTGAGTGAAATAATTCAATCACAAAAGGACAAATATTGTATGAGACCTCTACTGTAAAAACTCATGTAAAAGTTTACACACAAAAAGTAACAATCTTTGTTGTTTACAAGGGATGGAAGGGGTGGGAGGGAAATACTAAATAGATAATAGATTAAGTGGTAACTTTGGTGAAGGGTAAGACAGTACACAATACTGGGGAAGCCAGCACAACTTGTACAAGGAAAGGTCATGGAAGCTCCACAGACACATCCAAACTCCCCGAGGGACTGAATTGCTGGGCGGAGTGCTGTGGGGACCATGGTCTCAGGGAACATCTAGCTCGACTGGCATAACACAGTTTATAAAGATGATGTTCTACATTCTACCTTGGTGAGTAGCGTCTGGGGTCTTAAAAGTCTGTGAGCAGCCATCTAAGATACTCCACTGGTCTCACCCCTTCGGGAGCAAGGGAGAATGAAGAGAACAGGATACAAGGAAAAGATTAGTCCAAAGGTCTAATGGACCAAAGCTACCAAGGCCTCCACCAGACTGAGTCTAGTACAGCTAGATGGTGCCTGGCTACCACCACTGATTGCTCTGACCGGGATCACAACAGAGGGTTCTGGACAGAGCCAGGAAAGGATGTAGAACAAAATTCTAACACACACAAAAAGACCAGATATACTCGCTTGACAGAGACTGGAGAAACCCCGAGAGTATGGCCCTCGCACACCCTTTTAGCTCAGTGGTGAAGTCACTCTCAAGGTTCACCGTTCAGCCGGGGATCGGACAGCCCCATAAAACAAAATGGGACTAATGAGGCACAGCAGGACTGGAAGGCAGAAGGGGACAGGAAAGCCAGTGATAGGGAACCCAAGGTTGATTAAGGACAGCGTTGACATGTCGTGGGGTTGTTAACCATTGTCATAGGGCAATATGTATACTAACTGTTTAATGAGAAACTATTTTGTTCTGTAAACCTTCATCTAAAGTGAGAATAGCAGCACAACTGGAAGAACGTAACTGATGTTACTGAATTGTACACGTAGAAATTTTTGAAATGGTATATCTTTGGCTATGTATATTTTCACCAAAACAAAAAAGTCCTCCAGGGTCGAGAAGGGAGAGTGTTGACACATCATGGGGTTCTTAACCAATGTCATAAAACAATATGTGTACTGACGGCTTAATGAGAAACTATTTGTTCTGTAAACCTTCACCTAAAGTACAACTTTAAAAAAAATGCAATTCTGAGGTTAGGTCCTGGAAATAAAGAGAGTGCAATGACTGTCTCCATCTGTATGTACATATATTTTATAGTAGAAGCATAAATGATTGTTCACATCCTGAAGCATGACAAAATCCAGATTAATCAAAGAAAGAGAAGTAGATTATACTGAATGTAATTTATTAAGGCAGGGAAATGGTGAAGATCTGTTTTAGGAAGGTTTCAATACTATATTGCAATTAATCCACGTATCTCATTAAACTCACATCCCTGTTAAAGTTTAACGCTACCATATTTAGAAAATAAGAGTCATAGTTTCCTTTATGAATTAGTACATAAAACTAACAACTGCAATTCCAGGAGGTACAGGAAAATAATTAAATGCAGTTTGGTAACCATTCCATACCTACAGACTATATAAAAAAATTAAAGTAATAAAAAATAAAGTGTCAGAGGTAGTAACGCCAGGATCATCCATATTTATCTTGCTTCCTGTATTCAACCATCTATCAGTGCAAATAGCCCTCAGTAAAAATGAATGGCTTTATCAATATTCTTAGCAAAACATATTTGGTTTCATCAATGTAAGATCTATTGCTACCACCCTTGAAAGTTTGGTCTCCTGGCCCAGGGACACTGCCTCTCTTGGACAGCTGGTACTGAGAAGGAATGAAAAGCATATGTTATCTGGAGCAGCTCTACACTTTAGAGAGAAATAAAAAGAAAACTGGATGACTGACAGCAATTCCTTGGTGGTATCTGATGAAATAATGCAAAGTTAACTAATGAAGTTATAGGGATTTGGGATCCATAATTTTCTTTTTTACTTTTGGCTTAGGAGTAAGGGGACACCTTTCAGGCACCAAAGAAGCACCATGGCGTTAGTTTGTAAGGATGCAGAGGAAGATAAGGGGCAAACCAAAACTTAACTTGCTCTCAAGAACTTAATGGACTCATTCATTCACTCATTCAGTTCTCTGTAATATTGTACTTATGTGTACATTTAGAGCTACTTCATATTTAAAATGTAGAAAAACAGACTTCTATTTTTCTATGCATTCTATTGACTTTTTGGTGACTGAAAACTCTTCAAGGAATTCATTCATATAAAACATTTAGAAGACCTCTGTTCACTCTCCAATCTTCCTGAAATTAATGAAAATAGTTTTAAATTTTCCTTTTAAATATCATAGCATTTCTTCCCTTTATTTTTGCACTAAAAAGATTATTTATACCCTACAGTAATGGTATTCACAATTGTGTGATAATGGAAAAATTGCAATCCCCTTATTTAAGAGAGTCACATGCCTGCTGAATCTTTGTAGTGTTAAGGAGAACACACTATTCTAACATTGGAAGTCAGGAATTTGGGAGCTGAAGAATGCAAGAAGTACCCAAGAAAGAGCTTCCACTGCTACCAGCACGTCAATGACTCCCAAAGCACTATCTGCAGCCCAGTCCCCTAGTCCCCCTTCTGAGCTCAGCCCTGACACTATCACTTTGAAATCAAGCCTGTTTCAAACACTCAGCACTCAAGTGTGTGCCATGCGTGCACATGTGCACGCACACACACACACACACAAACACACTTGGCATTTGTTGTTATGAATTCATGAAATGACCTTTTAAGAGTGGGCCTTGGTGCAGGAGATGAGCCAGGTTCTCAGTCTACAGATACATTTGGGAGATACTTTCTTCAATGCCTGTTTCTGATGTCAACCAATGCTGCAAATGGCAGCTGACAATTCCAGACCCTCCCAGATGCCTGCACTGCAGTTAGGGGCTGTCCTCTCTACCCTCTCTTCTTGTTGACTAGCATTTGAAGGAGCAATTACATTACCTGCTTAGATTAACCGATGGATAAACAAACAGAATCTTTTCGAGGAAATTTATTTAAGTTCTGCAGAAACTGTACACTGACCCAAACAATAGAACTGGTGGTTGGTGACTTTAGAGGTGTATTTGCCTCACTATTAGCTCACCAGTTTTCGGGTCCTCTCTTACAGTTACTGTTCAGGAGTGAACTTCAGACTATCAGTAGTTGGACAAAGATGGCAAGATACTACCATACGAAGAGACTGATAGACTGTTGAAGCTGCCACATGCTAGCACCTGTCTCTGTTGGTGTGTATGGAATTCCTGCTGTAACAAGAGTCTTTCTAGTTACACATAATAAATCTCCTCTTGTTTAAGTGTCTGGCATTAAGTAAGCAGCACTGTTCATTTGATTTTAGCAAACCTGTAAGACAAAAAGTAAACTCACACAGTCTGAAGAAAAGGGAGTAAGTCAGGCTGTATAATCTAGGCCTAATAAAAACCCTTGAAGAGGTCACAACAGTTACCCATGTTCCACAGTGTTATGGATTGAAATGCGTCCCCCAAAAATGTGTGTCAACTTGGCTAGGCCATGATTCTCAGTGTTGCGTGACTGTCCACCATTTTGTCATCTGATGTGATTCCTATGTGTTGTAAAACCTACCTCTGTGATTAATGAGGTGGGATTAGCAGCAGTTATGTTAATGTAGCAGGATTCAATTTACAAGATTAGGTTGTATCTTGAGTCAATCTCTTTTAAGATATAAAAGAGAGAATCGGGCAGAGACACAGAGGATCTCATACCACCAAGAATGAAGAACCAGGAGCAGAGTACATCCTTTGGACCCAGAGTCCCTGGGCTGAGAAGCTCCTAGACTAGGGGAGGACTGATGACAAGGATCTTTCCCCAGAGCTGACAGAGAGAGAAAGCCTTCCCTGAAGCTGGCACCCTGAATTCAGACTTCTAGCCTCCTAGACTGTGAGAGAATAAATTTCTCTTTGTTAAAGCCATCCTCTTGTGGTATTTCTATTATAGCAGCACTAGATAACTAAGACACACAAGCACTTGAGACTTAACATGGCCAAAACTACCTATCATTTTCCTCCTAAAAAATATCCTGCTCCTCCTTCTGTTGCCATCTTTTCATGACTGGTATCATCTGCCCAACCACATGTAATCAGATCCCATGTCCTACCACTTCTAAATTCTCTTTAGGTTCCTCGCCCTGAGTTGTTGGGCCAGCTGTAGGAGTTGAGACTGGACATTTAGCAGGTGGGGCAAGTTGAAAGATGTGTAATGGACTACCATGGAGGGCAGCAAGTGGAGTCAGAAGGCAGGTGGTAATGGCCTCTGTCCTTCAAAGAGTTCTAGGTAGTGAGCTAATCATTTCTGGTCCATATGGTTGAGTACCTTTGACTGGCAGGGACCCAAACTGTGTCTCCCACTCCACGGAGACCAGAACTGACTGAAACACTTATTTTTGTACAGTATCTTGGTATGCCGGAGAGTGTCAGGGAGTTCCCTTCAGGATTTGTAATTGCTGCAAGAATTAGCTGACTGCTAAGAGGCAAGTGGTAAGAACCACAGGGTGTTAGATGTGGAGCCCCCAAAGTCTCAAGAGACTCTGCAATTCTGAACAGGCTATTACCTAGCTGAGCCACAGGTACAGGAATTGGATACAGGTCTCTCCAACCACCACCACCTCCCTGTGTAGAGCACACACTAGAACACATGACCTTGAAGAGCACGAAGGTCAAAGTGAGCATGTGGACAAAGTGAAAAACAAAAGGTAGAGAAAGGGAAAATGGAGCAAAGAATCAAGTGCCAGGAAAGTCAAAAGGGAGAAGAGGCAGGTTCTCTGGATGAATTTTGAAGACAAAGAGTATATGCCTGTGGGGCTTTTTATCTGTTCCAACATTCTCTTATATGGCCAGTTAAGGTCATTTAAATGGGTAGGACAGGGAGGAAGACCAGGAAATTGAGATGGTTCTTGCCTGAAAGCCTCGATTTTCACTGTGAAGTAACAGATAAGTTCATTTGCTAAGAGACGGGGTTGGGTAAGGGGGTTCCACAGAACTGTACAGGTTTGAGATACCCTTTCCAGGAATGGGAAATAGAACTGACCAGGGACACACAAGTACTGCCCAGCAGCCCCTGGGTCCAGTTGAAACTGGAGACCACACATTTTTTAAAGCACCATGACACTTGTGTTTGTGATTTTCTTCAGTATTGCTGAGCAGTTTCAGGAGGAGAGAAAGCAGATCACTGGAGTCATTCGAACTCTGGCATTAACAAAGCAGGTGTAGTGGTTACAAAAGGGAGTGAGGGAGAAGCAAACTGAACCAGTCACTGTGTAGGTCTAGGCTGGAGAAGAAAGGAAGGTAAGTCAGGAGCTAGGGAAAGACCAGGTGAAGAGACATCAAGGCAGTGGGAGTCCAGATAAGTAGCTTAGTGAGGGGACAAGAATGTGGGAACAGGTAGGATGGTGAGTTATTACACTCCGAAAGGTAGGGGAGTTTCTGATTTCAGATGCAGAGTCGTTCTGAATGAGAACAAAGTCACAGGAGTGGAGGTGGAGAATGTGGAAACTGAAAAGGCTTTTGAGGCTAGGGTGTTGGATGGGCTGTCCCCAGGCACCTTGGAGCAATGCACTCAGCCTGAGGATGGGGTCGGAACTGAGAGAGAAGACCCTGAGCCAAAATGTCAGTAGACAGGGAGCACTGCTTGCTAAAATTCTCCAATAAGCTCCTCACCATTTTCAGTCTAAAGTCTAACTCCATATGGCACAAATGCCCTTCATGGCCTGGCCATTAGCATGTTCTCAGCTCACCTCTGCTCCACCCCTGCCCACCGAGGGCTTCAGCCATGCAACCACCTATGTCTACGGTCTGGGAGCAAATTAAGCTTTGGTTTTCAAACCTGTGTACATTCCATTCTTCTTACTTCGAATTCCACTGCTCACCCCACCTCTCTCTCCTCTTACTGACGCCTTCAAGCTGAAAAGGGCTCTTGCCTTGACCATAAAAAAAAACCAAACCTGTTGCCATCAAGTCGATTCCAACTCATAGCTATCCTATAGGACGGAGTAGAACTGCCCCAAAGGGTCTCCAGGAGTGCCTGATGGATTTGAACTACTGACCTTTTGGTTAGCAGCCACAGCTCTTAACCACTGCACAAGCAGGGCTCCGTTCTTGCCTTGACAAGTACTCCTAATAAACCAAAGACCATCTGGGCAGTAGTGTCGTAAAGGGTCATGGAAATTTCTTCCTATACTCAGTCATTAGTTGAACCTCGACTGAAACGAACTACACTTTTTTTTTTTTGGTAGAACTGCAGGTTCCAGAAAATCCTTAGGTTTTAAGCTGCTCATTCTCAACCTCAACTGTATTAATTATTGGCAAAGATGATGATGAACCTCTACAGGTGGCAAGGGGTGGACTCACCTTCAAGCACTTTATTTTTTGCATATCATTGCCCGTTGCCATCTCTCTGCCAGACTTCCAGTTTCAATTGTTCAGTGCTGATGATACATGCTTTTGGCATTGATTTTTTTTTTTTTTTTTTTTTTTTTTTTTACCATTCTTCATCTTCCCCTACAGCCTCTCTCTGGAACTTAGTGCTTTATTTAAAAAGTGATAAATAAAACATGAGCCTGGTTTTAACTTTTTAAGCATGAGGTAGTTCAATAAATACATGAGTGGATAGATGCTAATCAATTATACTCAATTCATGGTTTTCTAACTGGTACCTAGATCGGAGACCCTAACAGTAAACTTTAAGAAACCAGGACCTCTGATGTTTTCCTTGGCCTGAGAAAAACTGACCCCTCTGACTCATTTTCTTTCCTCCATGAAAATTGCAACGGGGTAGTGTGCAGTCCGCCGGGGCCAAGCCCCAGCCTACCGCTTACCGGCGGCCCGCGGGCCGCACGTGCTTGGCGGTGATGAGCTTCGACACCGACGCCCTCCTGGGCGCCCAGTTCAGCGCCGCTACACGGAGGCAGAGGCCTGCACTGCGCGCTGGGCTGCAAGGCCTGGCTATGAGCCGGTTAGTCGAGCAGCTTCCATTCACTGGCGATGGTGTCCGTGAGATCCGTGCGGGCCTCTCCGGGCCGTTTCCCCGGCGCGGAATCGCTGGACACGCTGAGCAACGAGCCGGTGGGCTGCATGCCGACGGCGCGTGCAGCGAGAAGCAGCTGCAGGCGCTGAACGACCGCTTCGGAATAATACATCCAAAAAATGCGGCCGCTCAAGGCCCACAACCACCTGCTGGAGAGCGAGGTTGCGGCGCTGCAGTAGCAGCAGGCGACTACACCTCCCTGGGCCAGCTGTGCGAGCGCGAGGTGTGCGAGACGCGTGGCCCCCCTGCTGCGCCCGGCAGGAGCACCTGTCTAGGACACCATGCACATGCGCCAGCGCGTCCACCACGAAGCCTGGCAACTCTAGAAGGCCCCGGCGGCGTGCACCGAGCTAAACAAGGCAGAGGCTGCAGGAAGAGGGCGGCTATCTGCAGCGCCACCACCAGGAGGAGGCAGGGCAGCGCTCTGCCAGATCCAGCAGAGAAGGACCTGGAGAGATGCCAGCAGCACCGGAGAAAAAAGACACCAAGGAGGAGAAGGCCATACAGGCCAAGAAGCCTGAGGAGAGCCCCCCAAACGGAGGCCAAAACCAGGGAGAAGAACAAGACTCCCAGAAAAGAGCCCAGCTTGGAGGCCCCCATACTCCCCTACGATGGACAATTATGATAGTTTATGTAGCCTAATGTGATATATGCCAAAATGCAACAGGCAAACACTTGACGATAAAAACTGCCCCCTCCTTTCCACATAAGTGCATTTTATTTCCTATACGTGCAACCCACAGATGACGGAAGCAATGAAAGTTTAGACATTTATGCTTGAAACGTCTTAACCTGTTCCCAAATGCCTTCTGTTTTTCCAAAGGAGTGGTCAAGCCCTTGCCCAGAGCATTCTATCCTGGAAGAGCTGGAATGGGTGGGGCTGGGTACTGGCTACTGAGTCATGCCAGGATGCACTTTGCAACTGAAGTCCGCTTCCAATTTCTTCTATGTAAGAAAACCAAATGTTTATAAAAGGAGGGGGATTGTAGGGGGATGGGAAGAGATTTTAGGGGACTGGAGCAATTCCATTCCGCATAGCTACCCTTGTGTGTTTGTTCATCTTCCCAAACTATTGCCTCCAAGTTTTCCCTAGTATACAGACAGCAACATCATTACATAGTTACGCCTATAGTCAAAGTCTTCCACAGATGACCCTTCTTACAACTAAGCAAGCTAAAACTCTGAATGGCAGAAATAAAGTATGATTCCTTTCTTCCTTAAACTAAATGCCCTGCTTCCTTAGTTAACTTCTAATTCACTGTGAAATTGAAAACATAGCCTTTTTCCTGATGACCAGATGGCCCAGTAAATTCAATCACTTCAAGCACTCCACACTTCCTCTCCTCTAACCTCCAAAGTGGGGGAATCAAGAGGCAAACTCCTCATTCCTCCCAGATGCCAACCCTTCTTGAGTACTTCCCCCAATCACTTTTACAAAAAACAGATACGCAATGAGCAGTGGAGTTGGGAGGAAGCTATAAAATAAAATAAAACAAGAAACCTTCCAGAGGAGGGGTAACAGTGAATGAATATGAATAAAAGAAATGTCAAAATCATATTCTTGATTAATATTTAATTCAACAAAACACCACTTAAACTTATTGTAATTTATATGGCATAACTGTTTGGATTAAAATTTCCCTTCAAATTCATCTCTAGTACTCCAGAAAGTAAAGCAAGGAAATTCTGAATTCTGATGGATAATGTAGGGTACTCTATACATACTCTTACCCACATCAGTTGATAACCACTTAATATTGCTGATTGTTCCAGCTAATAAAGGTTTGTCATGATTCCTGAGTTTCTTTGGGATCTTTAATGATCTTACCTAAGCAAACTGATTGAACTTTCCAAAGCTGTTTCTTCAAATGTATGAAAAAAATATTGGGAAAGGAATTCATGCTGGTAAGGTACTTTCCAGCACAGATAACTATACAAAGAGGAAATTATTCCCACAATTTGGTCTCTCCAATCATTAGGCAATCAACCTCCCTTCCTCAAACCAATTTTGGAGATGGTGACTAATGCTTTTATTTACATGGGAACTGATAACTCCACTTATGGCTTAAAATAACATTTTAGGGTTGCTACAAAGTGTCAAGGAAAATTCATTTGCAACAAGGGTTATTATTAACAGAGTTGAGGAGGGAAACCAAAACTGAAGTGGCAGCACCTATTCTGTGTTTGGGAAATAGGCTCTCAGAAACTGTGCAAGCAAGTCACATACACATTTGTTTCTGAAAGCTCAGGACACTAAAGCATTCTAAAAAGTATGGCAATCAAGCCATCATTCAGAAATAAAAGTGGTATACAGGTTCCAGCCTAAACACTCAGATGGTGTATTTTCCTACCTTCTCAATACTTCCTTTTATGAAAAGTAACTTGACTAAATAGCTACTGTGTCCTATTCTTTACTAACAGTAAATAGCTATTATGAATCTTTATTTTTGATAACTCACTGAAACTGTAATTAATCAGGAGCCTTACAGAGACACAAAAAGCTTATTTATATGAAAATTCCTCACTAGAAAGAAATACAAGAAATCTGCTTCAGCAGTGAAAAAAAAACTTGCTAATTCAAGACAATAAAAACTTTCTCTTTTCACCATAAATGCACATATAAACTAATAAAAAGTTGTGATACTTTTGTTTATTGGTGATTTTATGTACAACATCTATAAAGATTGGTTAGTGGTAGGGGAGACTAAGCAATATTAACTGTTTCAAGCAACAGTTACTCCTTAAAGAACAAGGAGATAGATTTAGAGCAATGCTTCCCCCACCCTGCCCCCCTTTCATAAACACATCGAGCCAGGAATTTGAACTAGAGAGTCACTGAATATTTTTTTAAACTTTCTAGTCAGTAAGAGAAAAATTTCCTTGGTGCAAATGAGCAAACATCACCTAACATTCCCTAGACATTCTTCAGCAAGGAAAATAGTGTGTAATAGGAGAAAAGGACCACAAATTTAATTCCTAAAATAAAACTTTATGCAATCACAAGAAGGATTTAAATCCTTTCCACCCCTCCTCATCCCTTGCAGGAAAATGAAACAATCTCTGGGCCACAGGAAATAACACAAGTTTTAGAAAATCCCCACGGTATGAGAGAAAAAACTTCAAGTGGATCTCTGAGTCCCATAAATGACGTAAAGGACAACAGATGTTCAAATACTAAGGTACTCCAACATGAAGTAACTGATTTGTTCTGGTAAGAGAGGCAGCTCCATCCAAGGCTCATGAAAATAGGACAGTAAGAGAGTCACGTATACAACACTACAATCAAGACGTCTGCACACAACTAGCTCCTATCTTCATTTTGTGTGAAGCAATGACAGCAAGAAGGCCTGAAGAATGGAAGGACAGAGGTGGGGAAGGAGAAAAAGTTGTAAGACTACTTTATTTTAGAATGTCAGTAGATGCTAGTAAAAATTAGTAGAAACATGGGCATGTCAATAATTGGTGGAGCAACTTAAGAAAAATCACCAGCCAATAATAACTCTGGATACAATATATAAATATGCAAAAATTTAAATCATAACAGAATTAGGCAGAAGAAAAAGTTTATAGCATTTTCATTAAATTTATAGATATCAAGAGAATAAATCCTATGATTTATACTTTCTCCTTAAAAGTACTTTTTCTTAGGAGGATATTTTCGGTATTGCTGTCCTATAGGGTCGACTTAGGGCACATTAGTAGGCAATCGTTTTTTGTAATCCTGCCAAAGATTTATCAAGTGAGTCTTTCTCAGGATGATAGGTCAAAAAGAGCAAATTAGGAAGAATTTCAGATTTTGTAGAGATTTCTCCCTTGGTGGCTTTAATGTAAAAGGAGATTGCACAAAACCTTCTGAAGACCACCTCTGTTGTAATACTCCATAACCACACCTTGAATTTAACAGGTCATAAACAGTCCACACAGAGAAGCCTTGGAAGAAAGGCTGGGTGATCTACTTCTGAAAATTAGTTATTAAAAATCTTAAGGAGCAGGAGGCAGGGCCAAGATGGTGGAGTAGTCAGATGCTTCAGGTGGACCCTCTTACAACAAACACCTGAGAAAACAAGTGAATTGATTATATATGACAATCTAGGAGCCCTGAACATCAAAGGCAAAGTTGAGGAACCGGACTGAGTGGCAGGGGGAGGGAGAGATGCTTTGGAAGCAGCGAGGAGTTGCCAGACCTGACCCGGCGAGAGCCTGAGCCCTTCAGGCCTGATCAGTTCATGGGTTAGCAGTGAGGTAGGCAAGCAGCGGTGCTTGGGAGGCGCATTCTGCACTGGGAGAGACCCAGCAGCAGAGAGTCTACTCAGCCACCTAGAACCAGTGAGAAGCAGCCCTGGATCGGCGAAAGATAAGTACTTGCGTACGGCCTACCACACGGATCAAAAACACCCACCTTAGGGAAAAACCTCTCTCCCATTTACCTCCCTGCTCCCTGCTCTGCACTGGGTCCTGGACCGGCTTTAGCAACTGCTGAGTCCCCTGGGCCAGAAGTAGGATCCGTCACACGCTGTCAGCCATTCTCTCAGCCTTGGAGAGTGAACAAATTAACAAATGGGAAAAAATAAACTGCTGGCTCCCCTAAGCCAGAAACTCAGTGTAGGCACAGCTCCTTTGCCTAGGCACAGGCATAAGGGATTCACAGACTTTGAGTGCCTTGCCCCCTGCATAGACTTGTGTGGGCCCATTTCAACAGCATAGGCCCTCTTTACTGCAGTACAACCGGGTATATACCTGAAGTCTAACTTCAACTGTTTCAGCTGTGAAGTGGAATGTTCATGACGTTTGACACTGCTCTGCCCATTAAGGAAGGTCTTCACCTACCCACATCAGGGGTCTGAGGACTGGTGGCTTAACCCATGCCACCTAGCCACCTACGATAAGGGCCCAAGAGTAAGAGGTGCCCCCCAGTCTTTACAGCCCACAGCATTGGGTGCTCATAGTCCGGCTGCAAAACCCACCCACCTACATACTCTAGGGAACAGGGACACGCCTTCTTCCTGGACACTTGGGGGCGGCCGTCAGCCCCCTGCCTTGCTCAGAGTGTGTCCCCCTGCTGCAGCCAGATGCCTGTGCCTACACCAATCACCCATGCCTGTCTAGGACTGTAGGTGGGAGCCTACACCACACACTTGGTGGCTACCTACCTGGGCACCTGAGCTGAATCCACACAGGAGGAATGGGCAGACTCCTGAGCTCACATACCTAGTAACTGATCTAACCACCTGCTGACAGAACATTAGAGCTTCAAAGGTGCCAATAATCAAACTAGGTCACACGAGCAGCCTATCTGGGCATATCAAAACAAGAAGCTAACAGTAAGCAAACAAAAAATAAATAAATATAATAATTTATTGACGGCTCGGAAACAACAGTCAATATCAAATCATATAAAGAGGCAGTCCATGATGGCTTCAGCAAGCTCCCAAAATAAAGAATCTAGAAATTTTCCAGAGGAGGAAAATTCCTTGGAATTACCGGAGGCAGAATACAAAAGATTAATATACAGAACTCTTCAAGAAATTAGGAAGGAAATTAATCAAAATGCAGA
>NW_004443979.1:9360838-9364279 GCF_000243295.1 Trichechus manatus latirostris
AAGATTAATATACAGAACTCTTCAAGAAATTAGGAAGGAAATTAATCAAAATGCAGAACACATGATAGAGGAAATAAAAAAGATTAGAGAAGAGCCTAATGACAAATTTAACAGGCTGCAAGAATCCATAGAGAGACAGCAATCAGAAATCTAGGAGATTAACAATAAAATTTCAGAATTAGACAACTCAGTAGAAAGTCATAGGAGCAGAATTGAGGCAATGGAAGTTGGAATTAGTGAGATTGAAGATAAAGCACTTGACAGCAACTTATTTGAGGAAAAATGAGATAAAAGGATTAAAAAAATGAAGAAAAATCTTAAGGAGCACAGTTCTATGACACACATAAGGTCGCCATGAGTTGGGATCAACTCGATGACAACTGGTTTTTTGTTTTTGTTTTTAAATAGGATAATAAACCGCATTTAGTAAATAAGAAACGTAGTTTTACATGACTTTTTAGACTATTGGGTTTTGGCAGCAGTAATTAGGCAAAACGGGCTGTTTGATCATTTACAGTGTCAAAATTCATATTTCATTTCCTTTTGCCCTGTCATTTGCAATCCCACTGCCACCACCCTTTCCCAGGCACTTGTTCTTGATGCCTGCATTCCTGTAATGGTTTTCCAGTTGGTCTCCATGTCTAACCTGGTATTGTTATTAAATGCCCCTCCCCCAATTCTCCCAACCCCCAGCCACCCACTGCCACATTTCCTACATATGGCTGAATCAATATTCTAAAAATACTGTTTCCATAACTCACTCTCACAGTTAAGAATTTATGAGTGTCAGTTTCTTGGTAACCTTCCAGAGATAGCTGATACATGCACATACAAGTATATATGCATGTGTGTATATGTGTGTGTGTATGTGTGCATGTTTTAACACAAATTGTAGCATTCCACACATACTTTTTTCCTTTTAACAATATAACCCAGTGATCATTCCATTATAGAACATATGGAGCTGCTTCACTTTTTTTTTTTAATAGCTGCATCAAACTTCATTGCACGGATGTTCCATACCTTATTTAACAAGACTCTGTGGAAGAGAAGTGGGTGGTTGAGTGAGTATAAATGAAAGGGGATGTCCATTTTCTTCCAAATTTTATTTTTAAGGCTATATTTCATACACATAAAAGTATACGTGCAACAAGTGAGTTAAGAAACAAAATAATACCCATGATTTCCACCCACTGAACTTAAAAACTAGAAGTTTACCAGTACTGAATCCATCCTTCTGTTCCTTTCTTGCCCTATGCCCGTCTCTCAATCTAGAAGTAACCTTTACCTGATTTTATGTTTATTATTCCCTTCTGTTTTTTGTTGTTGTTATTATTTGTTTGGTTCGTTTTGGTTTTTAACAAACAGAAAATTATTTTCTCTCAGTTTCGGAGGCTAGAAGTCCGAATTCAGGGCACCATCTCTAGGAGAAGTCTCTCTCTCTGTCCACTCTGGAGAAAGGTCCATGTCTCTCTTCAACTTCTATTCCTTGGCTCCTTGTTGATCTTCAGTGGCATGCATCTATCCTCCCCCATCTCTGTCTTCTTGCTGCTTTTTTATGTGTTTTTTCACTGAGTTTTTTTTTTTAAATTTTATTGTGCTTTAGGTGAAAGTTTACAGCACAAATTAATTTCTCATTCAAAAATTTATACACAAATTGTTTTGTGACATTGGTTGCAATCTCCGCAATGTGTCAGCATTCTCCCCCTTTCCCTTTCTACACCGGGTTCCCCATGCCCATTTGTCCAATTTTCTTGTCCCTTCCTGCCTTCTGACCTCTGCTTTTGGGCAGGTATTGCCCATTTGTTCTCATATAGTTGACTGAACTAAGAAAAACATGCCTTATGTGTGTTATTGTTTGTTTTATAGGCCTGTCATATCTTTGGCTGAAAGGTAGACTTCAGGAGTGCCTTCAGTTCTGAGTTAGCAGGGTGTCCATCAGCCATAGTCTCAGGGTTCCTCCCGACTGTCAGAACATTAAGTCTGGACTTTTTCTGTGAATTTGAATTTTGTTCTACATTTTTCTCCCGCTCTGTCCGGGACCTCTATTGTGATATGTATCAGAGCGGTCGGTGGTGGTAGCCAGGAATATCTAGTTCTTCTGGTCTCAGGCTGGTGGAGGCTGTGGTTCATGTGGTCTATTAGTCCTTTGGGCTAACAGTTTCCTTGTGTCTTTGGTTTTCTTTATTCTCCTTTGCTCTAGACTGGATGGGACCAATAGATGTATCTTAGATGGCTGCTCGAAAGCTTTTAAGACCCCAGACGCTACTCACTAAAGTAGGATGTAGAACATTTTCCTTATGAACTTTGTTATGCCGATTGAACTAGATGTCCCCTGAGACCATGGTCCCAGCTCTCAGCCCCAGTAACTCGGTCCGTCAAGGTGTTTGGATGTGTCTAGGAAGCTTCTATGGCTTTGCCTTGGTCAAGTTGTGCTGACTTTCTCTATATTGTACATTCTTTCCCTTCACCAAAGTTGACACTTGTCTACTATCTAGTTAGTGATTTCCCCTCCCTACCCCTTCTCTCCCTCATATAATAAAAGGTTATTTTTTTTCTGTGTGTAAACCTTTTCTTATAATAGTGGTCTCATACAATAGTTGTCCTTTTGTGATTGACTTATTTCACTCAGCATAATGCCCTCCAGATTCACCCATGTTGTGAGATGTTTTGCAGATTCATCATAGTTCTTTATCGCTGAGTAGTATTCCATACCACAATTTGTTTATCCATTCATCTGTTAATGGGCACTTAGGTTGTATCCATCTTTTTGCTATTGTGAATAATGCTGCAATGAACATGGGTGTGCATGTCTATTCATGTGATGGCTCTTATTTCTCTAGGATATATTCCTAGAAGTGGGATTGCTGGATCCTACAGTGTTTCTATTTCTAGCTTTTTATGGTGGCACCATATAGTTTTCCATAATGGTTGTACTATTTTACATTCCCACCAGCAGTGCATAAGAGCTCCAATCTCCCCACAATCTCTCCAACCTTTGTTATTTTCTGTTTTTTGATTAGTGCCAATAATGTCCAGGTGAGATGGTATCTGTGTTAAGAACTACAGCTGCTAACCTAAAGGTTAGCAGTTTGCATCCACCAGCTGCTTCTTGGAAATACTGTGGGACAGTTCTACTCTTTCCTATTGGGTTGCTATGAGTCAGAATCAATTCAATGGCAGTGGGTAATCGCTAATGATCGCGAGCATTTCCTTATGTGTCTGTTAGCTACCTTATTGTCTTCTTTGGTGAAGTGTCTGTTCATATTCTTTGCCCATTTTTAAATTGGATTATTTGTGTTTTTGTTGTTGAGGTGCTGAAGTATTCTGTAGATTTCAGAGATTAGACCCCTGTCGGATATGTTGTAGCCAAACTTTTTTTTCCCCAGTCTGTAGGTTCTCTTTTTATTCTTTTGGTGAAGTTTTTTTTTTTTTTTTTTT
>NW_004443979.1:9372095-9399037 GCF_000243295.1 Trichechus manatus latirostris
ATTTGATGTTCTAGGGTTTCAGGATTGTTGATTCTCTGTTTGGCTTAGTTTTTCGGATCTTTGTTGTGGAGGGACGGCGTGGTGCTTCTGCCTAGACCGCCATCTTGCCGGAGTCCTCCTGGTGAAGTTTTTTGATGAGCATATTAAGTGTTTAATTTTTAGGAGATCCCAGTTATCTAGTTTATCTTCTGGTGTTTGTGCATTGTTAGTTATGGTTTGTATTCTATTTATGCCATATTTTAGGGCCCTTAGAATTGCCCCTATTTTTTCTTCCATGATATTTATCATTTTAGGTTTTATGTTTACGTCTTTGATCCATTTTGAGTTAGATTTTTTGTATGGTGTGAGGTATGGGTCCTGCTTTGTTTTTTCAGATGGATATCCAGTTTCGCCAGCACCATTTGTTAAAAAGACTGTCTTTTCCCCATTTAATGAACTTTGGTCCTTTGTTAAAGATCAACTGACCATAGGTGGATGGATTTATGTCTGGGTTCTTGATTCCATTCCATTGATTTCTGTGTCTGTCGTTGTAGCAGTACCAGGCTGTTTTGACTACCACGGCTGTATAGTAAGTTCTGAGATCAGGTAGTTTGACGCCTCCTATTTTGTTCTTTTTCTCCAGCAATGCTTTGCTTTGCTTTCCATATAAAAGTTGGTGATTAGTTTTTCCATCTCATTAAAGAAAGCTGTTGGTATTTGGATCAGGATTGCATTATATCCGCAGATCACTTTGGGTAGAACTGATATTTTCACAATGTTCAGTCTTCCTATCCATGAGCATGGTATGTTTTTCCATTTATGAAGATCTCTTTTGGTTTCTTGCAGTGGTGTTTTGTAGTTTTCTTTGTATAGGTCTTTTACATCCCTGGTTTGATATATTCCTAAGAACTTTATCTTTTTAGGGGCTATTATAAGTGGTATTGTTTTCCTAATTTCCTTTTCATAGTTCTCTTTGCTGGTGTATAGGAATTCAACTGATTTTTGTATGTTGATCTTGTATCCTGCTACCCTGTTGAATCTTTCTATTAGTTCCAGCAGCATTCTTGTGGAATCTTTGGGGTTCTCTAGGTATAGGATCATATCATCTGCAAATAGGGATAGTTTTACTTCTTCCTTTCCAATATGGATGCCCTTTGTTTCTTTTTCTTGCCTTATTACTCTAGCTAGGGACTTCCAGCACAATGTTAAGTAGGAGTGGTGATAAAGGGCATTCTTGTCTTGTTCCTGTTCTCAGAGGGGAGTGCCTTCAGCCTCTCTCCATTGAGAATGATGTTGGCTGTTGGTTTTGTATAGATGCCCTTTATTATGTTGAGAAATTTCCCTTCTATTCCTATTTTATTGAGACTTTTTATCAGGAATGGGTGTTGAACTTTACTGAACGCCCTTTCTGCATCGATTGATATGCTTATGTGATTCTTTCTTTTGTTCTATTTGGTGCATTGTGTTGATTAGTTTTCTAATGTTGAACCATCCTTGCATACCTAGTATGAATCCTACTTGGTTGTGGTGTATTATTATTTTTTATATGATGCTGAGTTCTATTGGCTAGAATATTGTAGAGAATTTTTGCATCTATATTCATGAGTGATATTGGTCTGTAATTTTCGTTTTTTTTGGTGTCTTTGCCTGGCTTTGGTATCAGGGTTATGCTGGCTTTATAGAAGGAATTTGGGAGTATTCCTTCCTTTTCTATGCTCTGAAATAGTTTGAGTAGTACTGCTACGAGCTCTTCTCTGAATATTTGGTAGAATTCTCCAGTGAAGCCATCTGGGCCAGGGATAATTTTTTTGCTGTTGAAAGTTTTTTTAATTACTTCTTTGATCTCTGCTCTTGTTATGGGTTTGTTCAGATTTTCTATCTCAGTTTGTGTTAGTTTAGGTAGGTAGAGTGTTTCAGGAAATTTGTCCATTTTCTCTACCTTCTCAAATTTGTTGGAGGACAATTTTTCATAGTATTCTGTTATGATCCTTTTTATTTCAGTTGGGTCTGTTGTAATGTCCCCCATCTCATTTCTTATTTGGGTTATTTTCTCCCTCTCCTGTTTTTCTTTTGTCAGTTTGGCCAGTGGTTTGTCAATTTTGTTGATCCTTTCAAATAACCAACTTTTGTTCTTGTTGATTCTTTCTACTGTTTTTGTGTTCTCTATTTCATTTATTTCTGCTCTAATCTTTATTATTTCCTTTCTTCTGGTACCTGTGGTCTCTTTTGCTGTTCTCTTTCTATTTGTTCGAGTTGAAGGGCTAACATTTTGATTTTAGACCAGTCTTCTTTTTTGATGTGTGTGTTTATTACTATAAATTGATCTCTGAGCACTGCCTTTGCTGTGTCTGAAAGATTTTTGTATGATGTATTTTCATTTGATTCTAGGAATTTTTTTATTCCATCTTTGATTTCTTCTATTACCCAGTGGTTTTTAAGCAAGGTGTTATTCCATTTCCATATATTTGGTTTTTTTTTCCTTGCTCTTCCTGTTATTGATTTCTATTTTTATGGCATTGTGATCAGAGAGAATGCTTTGTATTATTTCTAAGTTTTGGATTTCATTCAGGATTGCTTTGTGGCCTAAAATGTGGTCTATTCTGAAGAATGTTCCATGTGCATTGGAAAATAATGTATACTTTGCTGCTGTTGGGTGGAGTGTTCTAGATATTTCTATGAGGTCAAGTTGGTTGATTTTGCCCTTTATATCTTCTGTATCTTTGTTGAGTTTCCTTCTAGATGTGCTATCCTTTACTTAGAGTGGTGTGTTGAAGTCTCCTATTATCATTGTGGAACTGTCTATTTCTCTTTTCAGTGCTGTTACAGTTTGTTTTATATATTTTGGACCGCTGTCATTGGGTGCATAGATATTTATTAAGGTTATGTCTTCATGGTGCACTGTCCCTTTAATCATTATATAACGTCTTTGCTTGTCTTTTACGGTTGATTTTACCTTAAAGTCTATTTTATCTGAGATTAGTATTGCCACTCTTGCTCTTTTTTGGTTACTGTTTGCTTGATATATTTTTTTCCATCCTTTGAGTTTTAGTTTGTATATGTCTTTGTGTCTAAGGTGTGTCTCTTGTAGACAGCATATAGACGGATCATGTTTTTTATCCATTCTGCCACTCTCTGTCTCTTTATGGGTGCATTTAAGCCGTTTATGTTCAGTGTGATTATCAATAGGTATGAGTTTATTGCTGTCATATTGTTGTGCTTATTTTTTGTGGTGCTAAAGTTTTCTTTGTTCCCCTTACTTGCCTGTGCTCTACGTTCCTTTTGGTTGTGGATTTTCTTTTCATTTCTTTCATTGTTATAGATTTTCTGTTTACTGAGTCTTTATGTTTTTCTTCTTTTTTATTTTGATGAGTAGGTGTGTTAACTTTGTGGTTACCTTGAAATTTACCCTTATCGTCCTAAGTTTGAACTAGTCTTTTATGACTTGATATTGTCTTCACTTCCGCCCCATTGGAAAGTTCTATACCTACACCATTTATTCCTCCTTTTATTGTTTTGACGTTGTCATCACTTATAGATTGACATCTTTGGTTCCCTGTTTTAAGTCTTTTAGCTTTATTATTGAGAGTTCTTTACCTAGGTTGGTGTCTGGCTGATGCTGTCCTGTGTCCTAGACTCCAGTTGTTGTCTGATGGTTTTGGTTGTTTAGCCGAAGGACTCCCTTTAAAATTTCTTGTAAGTTTGGTCTGTTTTTCACCAATTCCCTTAACTTCTGTTTATCCAGAAATGTCCTAATTTCACCATCATATTTGAGAGAGAGTTTTGCAGGATATATTATTCTTGGTTGGCCTTTTCTTCTTTCAAGGTTTTATATATATCATCCCATTGCCTTCTTGCCTGCATAGTTTCTGCTGAATCAGAGTTTAGTCTTATTGTTTCTCTTTTGTAAGTAACTTTTTTCTTGAGCTGCTTTCAGGATTCTTTTTTTTCTTTGGTTTTTCTTTTTCTTTTGGTTTTGATACAGAAACAAGTGTGTGAACCATAATTAAATCCATTAGGCACAGTGTGAGAAATAATGTTTAAACAACAGTTTTAACAGCTGTGATATCCATTTTCTTCAAAATATTTTTTCATGTTTGAAACAGATATGGTTGAAACTAAGTCATTGTTCCTATCTCATTTCACAATTAAAAAATGAAAATTATTATTGCTCGATGTGATTATGTGATTATGATATGTCTTGTTGACTTTCTTTTGGGTTCTAGCCTATATTGGGTTCATTGATCTTTTTGGATGGTCAGTTTTTAATCTTTCATGGTATTTGGGAAGTTTTCTGCCAGGAAATCTTCAACAATTCTCTCTACGCTTTTAATTGTCTCCCCCTGTTCTGGAACCCTGATCACATACAAATTGTGGCTCTTGATTGTGACCCACATAATTCTTAGATCTTCTTTATTTTTCTCCATTCTTTTCTGTAACTTTTCCTCAAAGTGGCGTCCATGGATTTTGTCTTCAGTCTCGTTAATTCTGTCTTCCCTTGTTTCAAATTTGCTCCTAAACCCTTCTATTGAATTGTCCATTTCTGAAACTTTGTTGTTTAGCTTTTGGATTTCTAGTTATTGTTTTTGTATGATTTCTAGTTATTTATTTATTTTGACTTTTGTTCTTGTATTATTTTCCTGAATTTTTCTATTGCTTTATCTGTGTTTTCCTTGATTTTGGCTGTTTTTGTTGGTTTTGTCTGCGTTTTCCATGATATCTGTCTATTTTTCCCCTAGTTTTGTCTGTGTTTTCCTTGATCTCTTTCCTAATCTCTTGGAGAGTCCTAAATATTAGTCTTTGAATTCCGTAGCAGGTAGTTCCACTGCCTTTTCTTCTGTTGGTAGGTTATCTGATTATTTTGGTCACTTGCAGGGGCCATCTTGTCCTGCTTTTATATCTGTTTTGATATTGTCTGCTGTTTCCAAGACATTAAGGTATTATTTCCTTTATTTATTGATTGTATGTTTGTTTGCTTTGTCCTGATTTTTTGTTTTGAAATGTTAGGGTGGGTGGGCCAGGCATTCTTTGCTGTTTGCTCATCTGTGGGCATGACAGCTCTCACCAGCTTGTCTGGGTGGGCAGGGCAGCAGTGGGCAGGGCAAGCCTGCTTCACTGTACACTGGTTTGGTGAGGTGACTGATGGTGGACTAGGTGGGCACTGTCTGCCTCCTGATGTTGGTCCAGCGGTGTGGGAGCATTCACAGCCTCTCAATAGATGGGCAGGGGTGTTGGACAGGGAGTAGTACAGGCTCACTTCCCACTGTTCAGCAGCTGGTTGAGTGGTGGGAGGGGAGGGGCAGTGTGGGTCTGGTGCAGTGGTGAGCTTGAGCACTGGGGATTCTCTAGCCATGGCAGCATGGCAGGGGCCAGCAGGAAGGCGGGAGGGAGGTGGTGTGTGGGGCTAGGTGGGGCAGGTTCAGTCACAATAAGGTCTTTCAGTGCAGGTATGTTGGCTTTCTCTTGTACTTGATCTAGGTGAGTAACTACGACAGTGAACTACAAGAGAAAGCCAGTGCTTCACAGAATCTATTTGCAAGGGACTGAAAATAAGCTCAGGGATTTAATCCCAGTAGTAATCAGAAAAATGCAAATCAATACCTTCAACAGCAGAGACAGCCTAATAATATATTCTCATGGTGGCGTACAATGTATCTGTAGCTTTCTCCATCTGAAGAGATAAAGAAACAAGTATGTGAACCATAATTAAATCCATTAGGCACAGTGTGAGAAATAATGTTTAAACAACAGTTTAACAGCTGCAATATCCATTTTCTTCAAAATATTTTTTAATGTTTGAAACAGATATGGTTGAAACTAAGTCATTGTTCCTATCTTACTTCACAATTAAAAAATGAAAATTATTATTGCTTGATGTGATTTCTAAAAGACAACTGATGGTATTGTAAAGACTTAAACTGCAGTTTAAAAATTACTAAAGGAATAGAGTATAAATGAGCTGAAACAAAAACTAAAAACTATGGAACTTTAAAATATCTATCAAAGATTAAAAATAAGAATAAAGAGCAGGACTGACCGGGATCACAATAGAGGGTCCTGGACAGAGCTGGAAAAGGATGTAGAACAAAATTCTAACTCACAAAAAAAAAAAGACCAGATTTACTGGCCTGACAGACTGGAGAAACCCTGAGAGTATGGCCCCTGGACACCCTTTTAGCTCAGTGGTGAAGTCACTCCCAAAGTTCACAGTTCAGCTGCGGATTGGACAGCTTTATAAAACAAAACGGGACTAATGAGGCACAGCAGTCCTGGGACAAGGACTAGAAGGCAGGAGGGGACAAGAAAGCTGGTAATAGGGAACCCAATGTTGAGAAGGGAGAGTGTTGACATGTCATGGGGTTCTTAACCATTGTCATAGGGCAATATGTGTACTGACTGTTTAATGAGAAACTATTTTTTCTGCAAACCTTCATCTAAGGTACAAAAAAAAAAAAAAGAATTATCTATGTGAGATCAAATTGACAACAGCAACTCAAAAGTTTTGATAGGAAGCCTAGGGAGCAGTGAGTTGAAGATTATGATGATGGAATAATTTGGAAAAGGATAGTGAGAATAGAAGCAAAACTGGAAGAATGTAATTGATGTCACTGAATTGTACGTGTAGAAACTTTTGAAATGGTGTAACTTTGGCTATGTACGTTTGCACCAAAAAGAGAGTCCTCCAAGATCGAGAAGGAGAGTGTTGACATGTCGTGAGGTTGTTAACCAATGTCATAAAACAATATGTGTACTGACTGTTTAATGAGAAACTATTTGTTCTGTAAACCTTCATCTGAAGTACAATTAAAATATATATATATATATGAAAGAATAAAGAGCAGGAAAAGAATTTTTAAAAACATTTTTTCTCTTCTTTTACATCGGAGGCCTTTCTTTTGCATTAAACATAATTTATCTACTAACCAAGTTATCTTGTGTTACCAACCTGACATTCATGTGGAAAAAAGCCAGCTACTTTTCAATTAATAAGTTGAAAGTATGGCACGTCACCATTTATACAGGTCATCCAATTTCAGTTTTTAACAAGGTGCTCAAAGTGTTGATATACTTTAAACTGAAGATTGGGTTTAAATGTTATTTAAATAAGGGTTTCTGATTAGGAAAGTAGTGTATGACCAAGTTCTAGTATCACTATACTCTGGGTAACCTTTAATCCAAATTATTTGTTAATAGTTTTAAATGTGAAAACAATTTGCTCTCTCAGATCACACAATAAAATGTGGCAAAGTAAGAAACAATTGAATTGGTTGCCCTCCAAGTTTCAACCTGGACTCCAAACATCAGCAGTCGCTCAAACTAACTAGCAAAAGGAAGAGAGAATGCACATCTAGTTTTTCAGTAAAGTATCCTTAGTTTTTTTTTTTTTAAGACCTCAAAAAAAAAAAAAAAAAAAGAATTTGAAAATAACTGTATACAGAAAATGCAACATTTCAGGCATTTAAAAAGGATTAACTTCTTATAGGTGCACCTAGGTGGTGCAAACGGTTAACCACTCGGTTGTTAAACAGGTTGGCAATTCTAACCCACCCAGAGGCGCCTTGGAGGAAAGGCTTGGTGATCTGCTTCTGAAAAGTCACAGCAAGGAAAACCCTATGGAGAACAGTTCTACGCTGGCACACATGTGGTCACCATGAACTAGAATCGACTCAATGGCAACTAGTTTGGGCTTTTTTTTTTTTTTTTTGGGAAGTTCTTACAAAAATACTATTCTGAAAAATATAATTCAATATCAGAAAGCAATGCATTGATGCATCATTCTTTTTTACAGCTTTATTGAAGTATAACTGATGTACAATATATTGTACATAAAGTGTACCATTTGATGAGTTCTGACCTATTTATATACGTGTGAAACCATCACCATAATCAAGGTAATGAATATTTCCATCACTTCCAAGTTTCCTCACTTCCCTTTTAACCCACCCCTCCCTCTGCACCCTGACCTTATACCTGTCTCCATGCAACTACTGATCTACTTTGTCAAGTAATGTTTGCATTTTCTAGAATTATATGTAAATGAATTATATAGGTTGTATCCTTTCTTGCCTGCCTCTTTCATTCAGTATTATTAAGACTCATTCACGTTGTATCAGTAATTCATTCCATTTTATTGCTGAGAAGTATCCGATTGTATAGACATAACAGGTATATCTTTTGATGGGCATGTGAGTTGCTTCCAGCTTTTGGATATTATACACAAAGTTGCTAAGCACATTTGTGTAAGTCTTTCTGAAGATACATGCTTTCCTTTCTCTTGGGTGAATATCCAGGAGCAAAATGGTTGGGTTACATGGTAAGTACATCTTTAACTTTTTAAGAATATACCATTTTGTTTACCAAAGTGGTTGTACTATTTTATATTCCTACCAACAGTGTATGACAGTTCCGGTGGCTCCACACTGTTACCAAGTCTTGGTATGGTCAATCTTTTTAACCGTAGCCTTTATAGTGACTATGTAGTGATATCTCATTGTGGTTTTAATTTGTATTTCGCTTATGACTAATGATGTTGAGCATTTTTTCATGTGCTTATTATTGGTTAATGGTATCTCTTTTTTGATTAAGTGTCCATTCAAATTTTTCACCCACTTTTAAATTGGGTTGTCTTATTATTCTTAGGTTAAAAGAATTCTTTATATATTTTAGATACAAATTATTTGCCAGACATATATTTTGCAAATGTTTTCTCCAAGTCTGTAAGTTGCCTTTTAATTTTCTTAACCATGTCTTTCAAAGTTTTAATTTTGATGAAGTATAAATTATCAATTTTTTCTTTTATAGTTATATAGTGATTTTTGTGTCCTATTTAAAAAATATTTGCCTATCTCAAGATCATGAAGATTTTCTCCTATTTTCTTCTAGAAGTCTCATAGTTTCAGATTTTACATTTAGGCCTATGCTCTATTTTGAGTTAACTTTTGTACATGTGTAAGGTATAGAGAGAGGATCATATCTTTGGAATGATGTTTAGTTACTCCAGCATCATTGCTGAAAAGATTATCCATTCCTCACTGAATTGCCTTGACATCTGTCTTAGGCTGGGTTCTCTAAAGAAGCAATACCAATAAAGCATATAAATATTTATAGACAGATGGATTTATATCAAGGAAATAGCTCATGCGGTTGTAGAGGCTGTAACGTCCCAAGTCTGTAGGTCAGCACAGAAGCTTCTCCTGATACACGTAGCCATACGGGCTGGCGAACCCAAGATTGGCAGGTTGGAGAGCTGGGCTGTTGCTCATAGGCTTTGAAGATCGACAAATCCCAAAATCGGCAGGCAAGACTGCAGGTAATCTGCTAGCTCAAGTCCAAAGAACTGGAGGTCAGATGAACAGGAGCCAGCTGCAGGATCTAGAGCGAGCAAAAGCCCTCAAGCCCTGCCAGAACTGCCAGAATATCCACCCACACTCGATGCAGGCCACATGCCCAAGGAAACTCCCCTTCAACCGATTGGCTACTCACAGCAGATCCCATCACGGGGGTGAGCACATACCAGATCTCAACTGGAAAGTGATCATAACATCACACGACTGCCAAAACACTGAGAATCATGGTCAGCCAAGTTGACACACAATCTTAACCATGACAAGATCTTTGTTGAAAATCAAGTTATTATATCTGTGTGTGTCTATATCTGAACTCTCTAGTTTGTTTCATGGTTCTAAATATCTATATTTATACCAATACCACACTGTCTTAATTATTATAGCTTTATAATAAGTCTTGAAGTCAGGTAGTGAAAGTCCCCCAACTCTAATCTTTTTTTCTTTCAAAATTGTATGGGCTATACTATACCCTCTTTATTTCCATGTAAATTTTGGAATCAGGTTGTCAATTTCAACAAAAAAGTCTTCTGGGATTTTGACTGGGATTGCATTGGATATAGATCAATTTGGGGAGAATAGATATCTTAACAACACTGTGTCTTCTAAACCATGAACATGGTATCATTCCCCATTTCTGTGTTTTCTTTCATCAGTGTTTTATACTTGTAAGCATAACATGTCTTGCACATATTAGATTTATACATAAATATTTCATGGTTTTGTGACATTATAAATTGTACCTTTTTCATTTCAATGTCCAATTGTTCATTACTAGTATATACACATGAAATTGATTTTGTATATTGACCTGGTATCCTGCAACTCTTTTTCATTTATATATTTATATATAATAAATTCATTTATTATAGTAGCTTTTTTGTATACTTTTTGAGATTTTCTGTATAAACAATCATGTCATCTGTGAATAGAGAAAGTTTCATTTCTCCTTTCCAAGCTGTATGACTTTTGTTTTTTCTACTGCACTGGATAAGACCTCCAGTGTGATGCTGAATAAAAGTGGTGAGCCTGAATATCCTTGTCTTGTTCCCAGTTTTAGGGGAAAGCAGTCGGTCTTTCACTATTAGGTAGGATGCTAGCTGTAGGTTGTTTGTAGATGCCTTTTATCAGGTTGAAAGAGTAATCTTCTATTCCTAGTTTGCTGAGAATTTTTATCATAAATGAACATTGAATTATTCCATATGTTTTTTCTGCATCTATTGAGATAAACATATGGGTTTTCTTTGTTGAGAAAAAGTCTGTTGTTTGCATTGATTAATTTCCAAATGTTGAACCAGTCTTGCATTCCCAAAATAATACCCTATTGGTCACAATGTATTATTCTTTTTAGATAATGCTGAATTCAATTAAATAATATGTTGTTGAGGATTTTCATGTCTATGTTCATGAGGGATATTGGCTTGTAGCTTTCTTGTACTGTTTTTGTCTGGTTTGGGTATTGGTGTAATGCTAATTTCATAAAATGAGTTGGGGAAGAGTTTGTGTAAAACTGGTGTATTATTTCTTCCATAAATGTTGGATAGATTTTGCAAGTAAAGGCATCTAGGGCTGGACTTTTCTTTGTTGGTTTTTAATGACAAATTACATTTCTTTTAGTGATTTAGGACTATTGAAGTTCTCTATTTCTTCTTGAGTGAGCTATGGTAGATACTATCTTTCAAGGAATTTGTCCATTTCATCTAAGTTGTCAATTTTGGGGGTATAAAGTTGCTTGTAAAACTCCTATCATTCTTTTAGTATCTGTAGGATCTTAGTAATATTCCGTCTTTCATTTCTGATATTGGCAATTTCTGTCTTCTCTCTTTCTCTCTCTCTTCTCTTAATCTCTAAATCTAACTTCTAAATTGAGGTTTGTCAATTTTATTGATTTTTTCAAAATACCAGCTTTTGATTTCACTGCTTTTCTTCTCAATTTTATGGATCTTGCTCTCTATTATTTTCACTCTTTTGTTTGCTTTAGATTTAATTTGCTCTTCTATTTCTAGGTTGTTAATGTGAAAGATTACTTCAAAGATTTGAGAGCTTTTTTCTAATATAAGCATTTAATACTATAAATTTCACTCCAAGTACTGCTTTAACTGAATCCCACAAATTTTGTTATGTTTTGTTTTCATTTTCAGATAGTTCAAAATATTTTATAATTTTTATATTGTTTCCTCTTTGACTCATGGGTAATTTAGAATTGTTTTATTTCCAAATATTTGGAGATTTTCCAGGTATGTTTATGTTAATGAATTCTATTTAATTCTGTTATGGTCACAGAAGATACTTTATATGATTTCAATTATTTTAAATATTTTGAAGTATGTTTTAGGGCCCAGAATATGGTCTATCTTGGTGAATGTTCCACAAGCACTTGAAAACTGTATTCTGCTGTTTTGGAGTGGAGTGATCTGTAAATGTTGGTTGTTAGTATCATTCAAGTTTTCTAATCCTTACTGATTTTCTGTCTTTGTTCCAGAGATAGAACGTTTACTGAGAGAGAAGTGTTGAACTATGGATTTCTCTATTTTTACTTCTAGTTCTATCAATTTTTACTTCCTATATTTTGAAGGTATTTTATTAGGTGCATATGCATTTACGATTGTTACATACATCTTCTTGGATAATTAACACCTTCATTATTATGTAATGTTTCCCTTTATCCCCAGTAATGCTCCTTCTTTTCAAGTCCACCATGTCTGATATTATTATAGCAACTCCAGCTTTCTTTTGATTATTACTTGCAAAGTACATATTTTCCATCCTTTTACTTTTAACCTGTTTGTGTCTTTATATTTAAAATGAATTCTTTTAGACAGTACATAGTTGGGTCTTTTTTATCCAATCTGACAATCTCTGTCTTTTAATTAGTATGTTTTGAACATTTAAATTTATTGTAACTATTGATATGCTTGGATTAAAATCTGCCATCTTTATATATATATGTATAATTTTATGTCATTGTTGAGAAAAAATCTGCCATCTTATCAGCTATTTTCTATTCATTCCATCTGTTCTTTGCTTTTTTCCCCCTTTATTTCTGCTTGCTTTTGGATTAAATTTTTTTTTATATTTCCATTTCATCTCCACTAATGACTTATTATTCAACCTCATTTAAAAAGTTAGTAGTCATTTTAAATTTACAATCTATAGCCTTGATTAACCACAATCTACCTTCAAATAATATACCATCCCTCGTATAGTGTAAGAACCTTATAATAGTATGCCGCAAATAGATCCCTTCCATCTTTTGTGCTATTGTTTTCGTATTTTACTTTTATACATGTTATAAGCCCACAATATATTGCTATTATTTTTTGCTTTAGACAGTCAGGTATCTTTTTGAATGATTAAAAATAAGACAATAAGTATCTTTTATACCTATCATTATTTTAACCATTTTCAGAGATCTTCATTTCTTTGTATAGATAAAAGTTTCTGTTTGGTACCATACTCCTTCTGACTGAAGAACTTCCTATAACATTTCTTGTAATATAGTCTGCTGTTAAGGAATTTTCTCAGATTTGCCTGAAAAAGTCTTTCTTTCTTGAATGCTATTTTCATATAGAATTCTGGATTGACAGTTATTGTTTGTTTGTGTTAATTTTGGCACTTTAAAAATGTCACTTCATTGTCTTATGGCCTGCATACAGCAGGTCTTGTTTTTGTTCCTCTGCATGTAATATAAGTTTTTTCTCTTATATCCTTCAAGATTTTCTCTTTATCTTTGTTCTTCTGAAAGTTTCAACACAATGTATCCAGATTTTTAATATCTCACTTGGGGGTTTCTGAGCTTCTTGAATTCCTTGGTTTGATACTTTTTATGATTATTTTTTAAAAATTCTTAGCCATTAGAAAAAAAAAATTAGCCATTATCTCTTTAAATATTTTGTCTGTCTGTCTTCCCTCTTCTCCTTACGAGATTCTAATCACATATAGATTAGACTTTTTGATATTATCTCCATCTCTTGCATAATTTTTTTTTTTTAATTCTTCTCGTGCTTCAGTTTGGGTAGTCCTGTTAACCTATCTCAAGTTCACTGACTCTTTCCTTATCAGTAGAGTCTACTGATGAGCTAAAACGCATTATTTATCTGTTACGGGATTTACAATAGAATGGATAATTTGTCTATATTCCAACAATGAAATATCCTACAGCAAAGAACATGAACAAAACACAACTACACACAAAAATAGAGACAGATCTTAGAAACAGAGTTAAAGCTGTCAGATCGAAAGAATACATACTGTATAATTCCATTTAATACAAATGTCAAAAAATAGGCAAAACTATAATATTCAGGGATACAGGCTTAGGTGTTAAAACATTTGGTAAGGGATGGAGTGGGTAGTGATTGGAAACAAACACACTGGGGTCTCTGGGATGCTGGCAGTGTTCTACTTCTTAACTTAGTTGGCAGTTACATGGGTGTTCACTTTGTGATAATTGAGCTGTACATATATGTCTTCTGTGCTTCACTGTATATGTATTATACTTCACAATAAAAAAATAACCCCCTCGCCCCCCAAAAAAGCTTCTAGCCATTGGGGAAAGTATTTTTAACTAGAGATGCTTCAAATGGAGTGATGGGACTATACGAACTCTAAAATACGCTTCAGTGCTAACTTTCTAGGATTCTATAAAGGTAATTTGTGTTTTCTTGGGATGTAGTGGAGGTGGAGGATTCTTCCCCTGTTTGGAAGTGAGAGACAGAGAATTCAAATAAAGGTAAAAATATTACATCTATTACTTGCAAAAGCTAGATCAGAGGATATATAACCACGATGGGCTACAAAATCCCTACCCCTAAACCAGATAGAGTTGCCCATCAGTCTGAGGCAGAGATAGCCAACTTCAAGCTTCTCTGCTGGAGTAGAGCCTACCTCAGAAAGCTCAGGATATGGCTGAAATCAAACAAATGTAGACAGGAAGAAATCCACCCATCAGATGAGTCACCTCATCTTCCCTGAAATAGAGTGAGTGAGGAAGCAGAGATAAGCTAAAGATATTCCCCCCATACTTTTCTCTCCTGGATAGTGGCATGGAAATTCCCTATATCCTATGGAGATGTGAAGAATGAGGAAGAAATATTACCTCCTAACAACAGGCAGACTAGCTGAGCTTGAGAGTCTATCTTTGAAGTCAGCTCTTTGAAGCTTAGCAAAGGCTGCCATAGGCCAAATTTTAGAATAAGTTTAGTTCTTGCTTTTATAACTACTTTCCTTTCTTCCACTTCTGAACCTACATATAAACTCCAACCACCATTTTTTCAGTGACCCCTCAAAGCATCTGCAGAGACTAGTCAAGTGAAGGAGAAGAAGGCAGAGGAATATATATGTGTATCTTCTCTAAGACATATATATTATAAAGATCATCTTTCCCATATCTCCATGAGGTATATTAAATTATGGCACAAAATCTTTGGTACCACTGGAACTTAAATAATTTTTTTTCCAGGGAAACTTAAGCTTGGTTCAAGCACTTACTTTTGATATTCAGAAGAGCTCAATGATCATCTATATTGCAAAAAAAAAAAAAAGGACAACAAAAGACAAATATCTGCAAATTAAAGTTATTACTTCTGTCTCAGAGTAACGAATTATAACTATAGTGTGTTATCACAAATACTTTTATTCATGATATTAATTAGTATGGACAATTTGATTCCCTAGGGAATTTCAGTTCAGTTACAGAAGCACACGTCTCTTTTTTAAATTAAATTTTTTAATTTTGAGATAATTGTAGATTCACATGTAGTTGTAAAAAATAACGAGACCCTATGTACTCTTTACTCAATTCTCCCAACACACCACAATAGTAACATCTTAAAAAACTATAGTACAATATCACAACCAAGACATTGATATAGATACAGTCAAGGTATAGAACATTTCCATCGCCACAAGGTACCCTCACGTTGTCCTTTTATCGCCACACCCACTTAACTCCCACCCTCACCCCTCCTAAACCCTTGGCAACCACTTATCTGTTCTCCATCTCTATAATTTTGTCATTTCAAGAATGTTACATAAATGGAATCATACAGTCCACAACCTTTCAAGATTAGCTTTTTCATTCAGCAGAATTCTCTGGAATTCATCCTGGTTATTGCATGTATCAATAGTTTGTTCCTTGTTATTGCTGAGTAGTATTTCATGGTATGGATGTATCACAGTTTATTTAACCATTCACCCAACAAAAGATATCTGGGTTGTTTTTGGCTATTACGAATAAAGCTTCTACGAACATTCACGTATAGGTTTTTGCTGTGAATATAAGTGTGTGAACTTTTTTTTGTTTGTTTTTATTGTGCCTTAAGCAAAAGTTTACAGCTCTAGTTGTCATACAAACATTTTTACACACATTGTTATGTGACCCTAGTTGCTCTCTCTCTAATGTGACAGCACACTCCTCCTTTCCACCCTGGATTTCCCATCTCCATTCAACCAGCTCCTGTCCCTTTTTGCCTTCTCATCTTGCCTCCGGACAGGAGCTGCCCATTTAGTCTCATGTATCTACTTGAACGTGAACACATTTTTAGCAACATGCAACTCTTTGCCTAATTTTCTGGCTTCTTAACTAGATTGTGAAGGAGGTCAAGATATTTGCCAAACTGCATTGTTCACAATAGCAAAAAGATGGAAACAACCTAGATGTCCAACAACAGATGAATGGATAAACAAACTATGGTACATACACACAATGGAGTACTACGCAACAATAAAGAACAATGATGAATCTGCGAAGCATCTCAATCTGGAGGGCCTTATGCTGAGTGAAATAAATCAATCACAAAAGGACAAATATTGTATGAGACCACTACTATAAAAACTCATGAATAGGTTTACACATAAAAAAGAAACAATCTTTGATGGTTATGAGGGAGGGGAAGGGAGGTGGAAAAACACTAAATAGACAATAGATAAGTGGTAACTTTGGTAAAGGGTAAGACAGTACACAATCCTGTGGAAGCCAGCACTTCTTCTTCAGGGTAAGGTCCCCACAGCCCTTAGCCCAGTAATTCGGTCCCTCAGGGAGTTTGAATTATGCCAAACTAGCTCAATTGGCATAACACATAGTTTATAAAGAAAAAGTTCTATATTCTACTTTGGTGAGTAGCGTCTGGAGTCTTAAAAGCCTGTGAGTGGCCATCTAAGATACTCTGCTGGTCTCACCCTTTCAGGAGCAAGGGAAAATGAAGAAAACTAAAAACACAAGGGAAAGATTAGTCCAAAGGACTAACAGACCACAACTACCATGGCCTCCACCAGACTGAGTCTAGTACAACTAGATGGTGCCCAGCTACCACCACTGACTGCTCTGACAGGGATCACAATAGAGGGTCCCTGACAGAGCTGGAGAAAAATGTAGAACAAAATTCTAACTTAAAAAAAGACCAGACTTACTGGACTGACAGAGACTGGAGAAACCCTGAGAGTATGGCCTCCAGACACTCTATTAGCTCAGTAATGAAATCACTCCTGAAATTCACCTTTTAGCTAAAGATTAGACAGGCCCATAGGACAAAACGAGACTAAAGGGGCAAGGACAAGAAGGCAGGAGGGAACAGGAAAGCTAGTAAGATAGAACCAAGGTCGAGAAGGGAGAGTGTTCACATGTAATGGGGTTGGTAACCAATGTCATAAAGCAATATGTATACTGTTTAATGAGAAGCTAGTTTGTTCTGTAAACCTTCATCTAAAGTACAATTTAAAAAAAATTTGCCAAAGGTCATAGGTTGCCTTCTTATATCTGAGAATTAACTAATGACTCACTCTTACTAGTACTTGCAGTTTTACAACTGTCCTGCTATTTGACCTTGTGAAGTCCCTGACTCTTCTGAGCCACAACTAGACAAGTACATGTTTTTCAAAGTGCATTCTTTGCAATATGAATCCCATGAAATGTTCTTTTTAAAAAAAGAATTCCATGGTCAAATGCCCCAAAAAAGTTTAGGAAATGCTGAATACTACATCCTTCTTTTGAAATTAACAGTGCACTTTGGTTTACAAAAGGAAGGATCCAGTATCTAGCTGCCCAAGTTCAAATCCTAGCTCCACAGAAGAATAATTTTCAGTAAGACACTTAACTTTTCCATGCCTCAGACTCCTCATCTGTAAAATGGAAATAACAATAGTACCTGACTCATACTAAAGGAAGATTAACTACAAGGTCATACAGAAAGCACTTGATAAGTGTTAGCTATTATTATTATTGCCATCATAATCAGTCATCACCAAAATCATCATCATAATCTTTTTAAAAATACACGTCCAGGCCCCACTCTTAAAGACTCAGATTTGTTAAATCTGGGATAGAGTCTAGACCAGATGAAGAAGCAGAGATTCATCTCTATTAAGAACTTGTCCAAGATAGTATTAGAAGCAGGATTTAAACCCAGATCAAAGAGCCTGGTGGGGAGGTGTAACACTTGTGTCCGAATTTAGTAAATCCTATAAATGACCAACTCTATTGTCCTACAAAAAGAGCACAGTTCTCTTCTGAACTGAGGGTTGGGCTTGTAACATCATAAACTCATGATTCCTCAGATGGTAGTTCAATAAAATAAACTGCAGTTCTGTGCAGCTGGACTTGGTACACATCAAATTTCTAAAAAGATTCCTACATGTAGCAGTTAGCATTGTTACATAAAAATTTTATTTTTAAATGATTGTTTAGCAAATTAACCCTGAAAATAAGACATTATTTCCTTAGAAATACAAGAAAACAACTATGATTCCACCACCACCCTGCTGATATTCAAAAGCCATCTTGCCAAGTTCCACAACACTTGAAGAATCATTCTGGAGGAGGGGGCAATCTTCTCACCACTTCTTCAGCAATCCTCAGGTACGCTTTGGCCTATAAAAGAACAGATTCATACTCATTTGTTCTATATTTCTTCCCATCAGGAACTGAATGGCTTATGAAAATCCTGTTTGACACAGATGTCCACTGAATTTGACAGTAAAAGGGCCGAGTGAGATGAGGAAATTCAGTAGAGAGAAGATACTGCTATGTGCATTACAGGTGGAGTAGGGGGAGAAAATACTTTAGGGTAACTATTTGAAAGATGGTGGTGCAGTGGTTAAGAGCTATGGCTGCTAACCGAAAGGTCGGCAGTTCGAATCCACCAGCAGCTCCTTAGAAGTCCTATGGGGGAGTTCTACTCTGTCCTACAGGGTTGCTACAAGTTGAAATCGACTCAACGGCAACAGGTTTTACCTGAAAGATGACTTTCTGAAAAATATTTAGTACCAGCAGTTAACTGTTTTTCAAACTCTAATCCCATGTCAGCAAACTAGCAACCCAGTCTAGTTACAGAAAATTATGCCTTCTTCCACTCATAAATTGATATCCTGAGGTAGATACTGCCAAAACTTCTTTGGCATAAGAGCTGTTAGTCATTTGAAGGAGGGCTATTTACTACCACCCTAGGGTTTATCTTTGGAAAACATTTTCATTTCCCCTGAGAAAAGTGTGTGATACCAGCACTGAGCATCTACAGGCTCCTTCACCTGATAGACTTGGGTACCAAGCAAGCATTCCTGGTTCACCTGTTACACTCTCCATCACCAGGGCCCCCAGTGCAGAGCAACAGTGAAAGCAGCTTCTAAGCCAAGGAATGAGCCACAGACTGACCCAGTGCTACCACGTTCTAGTTAGAACAACTGTCATGACATTCGCATTTTAAGAGTTTTTTTAAACAACTGCAGCCCAAATATTAACTTATTTTCCCTATTTTATTCATAAAAACTGTAAAGCACAGTAAGATTTTCTACAACCATAATTTACACAGTTATATAATAACAGCTATGTACATACTACTACTAATAATAATGATAAAGATAAAACCAAAACCAAACCCGTTGACATTGAGTCGATTCCGACTCATAGTGACCCTACAGGACAGAGTAGAACTGCCCCATAGGGTTTCCAAGGAGTGGCTGGTGGATTCGAACTGCCAATCTTTTGGTTAGCAGCTGAGCTCTTAACCACTGCGCCACCAGGGCTCCAATAATAATGATAATAGCTAAGATTTACCGAGCATTTAATATTTGCCAAGTATTTTTTATTCCCACAGCTACCCTATGGGTAAATTCTATTACTATCCCCACTTTATAGACAAGAAAATCAAGACTCAGAAAGGTGAAGAATCTTGTCCAAAGCAGCTGGTAAGAGATGTGCTGGGCTTTGAACCTAGCCGGGCCAACTCCAGACTCTGTACAGTAAAAAGGGCTGTTTGAGGTCTGTTTACCGCAACTTGGTGAAGCGCTTTAAGTGTGTTTCACACATTCTTCATTTTTAGAGACTACACTGTTATGGGCTGAATTGCGTCCCCCCAAAATATGTGTTTTAAATCCTAACCTCTATGCCTGTGGTTACAGTCCCATATGGGAATGCGTTATTTTTGTTATGTTAATGAGGCAGGATTAGTGTAGGGTATATCTCGAGTCAATCTCTTCTGAGATATAAAATAGATCAAACAAGCAAGCAGAGCAGAGATGGGAGAAGAGAGAGCCGCCAAGCCACGTGAAGGCGCAGAAGCTCAGAAGAGACAAGGACACTCCTCCAGAGCTGACAGAGAAAGAAAGCCTACTGCTAGAGCTGGCAACCTGAATTTGGACTTCTGGCCTCCTAAGCTGTGAGAAAAGGAATACGTTTGTTAAAGCCACCCACTTGTGGGATTTCTGTTATAGCAGCACTAGACAACCAAGGCATAGAATTTAGCCCCAACAGCTGAATAATGTTTTATTTTACCAGATAAATGTTAAAATTTCATTTAAAGGTCATTTTCTTTTAAGAACAGCTCTCTGTGCCAATCACTTAGTTGTTAGGTTGCTTTAACAGTCTCTTAGGTGTGGCAACGAGAGATGAACACAAAAGAGTTCCATAAAATAAAAGAAATTTTATTACTCACAAGTCCTAGAGTTAGGGTCACAGCACTCCTTGAGAGACCACACGGGAAGAAACACACCATGGTGGGCTCAACCAAGCAGGAGGGGAACCAGAGAGACAACCTGTGGGCTGAGGCCTTTATTGGGGTTCTCAAAGAGTGGAAGTGATTGGTCTTTCTGAATGTCACTGGGTTAGCAGGGCATGAAATGAGGAACGAGGCCTTATTACTAGTGTGCACTTGGGTGTAGCTATGAGAGGTGCTTTTTGGTTCCCCTGAGATGCTGGGGGATGTTGAGGCAGCAAAACCTATTTATTTTGGCCTGACTACGTTCTCAAAACATTAACAAGGCTTTAAAACTTTTTTACTGAGTACCTACTATGCAGTAGTCTCACACGATTAAGTAATTGCACATGACTGAGTAGTTTCACATGATTAAGTAAGCGTTATGGGCCCAATTTAATAGACGAAGAAACTGGGAATAGTTAAGAAAAAGTGTGCTCAAGGTCACAAAGTCAGTAAGCTGGAAAAGATTCAAACCTAGGTCCAAGTGATTCCAAAGCCCAGCTTTTTCAACCACATCACATGCTATACAGTAAACCCAAAATGCCAAGTAATTTTAATTCTAATGCTTAGCCTAAAAATGATTTCACTCTATGACAGTTAACAGAAATAATAGTTTTTGTTTAAAAATGGAAATAACATATATTTATACAGAAATGTTTCTCTTAAATCTAATGTTTGATTTTTACCCATGTATCTTTATAAATATCTTTTATCTCCTAGTAGCTTTCCTAGGTGTTAAAGCCTAATATTCTGTGATGAAAATTTACAGTTCACTAAGGCAAGCTGAGACATGACCATTATTCTGTAATCTTTTAGTACTCACCTTGGTTAAATTAGAGGCACAAACCTATCAGATGACATAAAATACTGAATGAGTCCAGAATAATATAATTTGCTACATTTAACCTTTGTTTTTTAACAGACTATCTCCAAGCTCAGACTTCCAATACATGACACTCAGAAGTAATGGTTAGATTGTCATTTGCTGAAAAACTACTAAACATGCTTACTTGAACAGTTTCAGTTTCTACAAAACTGTTGAGATTGAATTTTTTCAGCCAAAGCAGTATCATTTCAACAAGTGTGCAAGGCATTGTGCCGGGATATCTGTGGGGCATAATGACAACAAAAGAAAGACAGAATTGCCCATGAGTGAAGAGTTGAGGCCTTGAAGTCAGACAGACATGACTTAGTCTTGGCTCCATTACTTATTAGCTGCGAGGCCTTACGCAAGTTATTTAGCCCTTCTAAGCTCAGTTTCCGCATCTGTGAAATGGTTATCGTAATAGTACCTATCTCAAAGGGTTCTGAGGAGTATATTAAATGAGAATAAGGCAATGTGAAGTACTGGCACAAAGGAAGCAATCAATAAATCATAGTAGCTGCTGCTATTATTATTATGTCCTCAAGGAATTTATAATCTTATTGAAGAGCTCATACGGACATGTCCTTTTGGGCACTTTCCGTTCTCTGAGGAATAATTAAGTTAAATCACTCCCTTTTGTTTAATCCATAACTAGCAAAAAGGCAACACACACACATCATATGTAAAAGATATGCTTTAGATTTTTTAAACTATTAATACTCTCTTCTTTCATCAACTCAACTCTATATAGATTCTCTTGTCTTTTATTCAAGAGCTTTTTACTGGGTCATCTAGCTGCACAGATAATACAGCTGGATCCTATTTGTCTGCTCTATACGGTCGCTATGAGTCGGAATCAACTCCATGGCAAAGGTTTATTTATTTATTTATTTTGGTATCATTAACAAGCAATAAAGAATGGATGGTAATCAAAGTGCAAGGAAGGTTTATGAAGAGTTTTTTTTTCTTTGCCTTTGTTTTTAAAGATTCGAAGTTCTAATTTATCATGCAGTCATTTCATATTAATACTACAACACGATAACTTAGAAATTACACGACAATAAAGTTTCCACTTATATTTGAAAGTCTTTACCAGGAATATCTTATAGCACACCTCTCTGCATGCTAACATTAAGAATTTTACTTGATAAAAAGGATAAAACTACAAAATTACCACTCAGTCATAGGCCCATTACTGGTGTCCTGGATTCAATCAAATGCAAAAGTAATTTTAATTAAACAACAATTATAATCACACCAGCATGAGGCCATGCTACTGAATCTAAGAGTCTGACTTCTAAGTGTCGACTTCCTTTCTCTTTCTCTGGTATTTTACACTATCCATATTTAGTGTTTCACTTACTCTGCTTTCCTCAGGGATGCACATGTGCAGACGGCTTTGTCCATTGGCTGAGTGGCCTGTAGGTGCTCTTTACTCGGTACTGCAATCTCTCCCAACTTTCCCAATGATATCTTAAATTCATCACAATTTACACCTTTAAATTAATCACTGCCTTTTCTGTGTTGCCTCTTCTGAAAGCTACAAGTTCCTGGAAGAGTTAAACCCCTAATGCTTAATTTTAAAGGATTTTACAGGCAAAGAATGAGCGCCCTGAAACCAGGTGTTGGGAGGAGGGAGTGATGAAGATGGACAAGAGAAGGTAGAGTAAGAAGGAAGACAAAAAGCTATCGATGACATTTTTACTAATTAACAATTTTGCCTGTGTATCAGTTTCTAGGGAGAAAGATGTGGCAGTCTGCTTCTGTAAAGAATACAGCCTTGGACACTCTGAGGCAGTTCTACTCTGTCCTATAAGGTCACTATGAGAGCCTGAATGGACTCAGGGGCAATGGAATAATCAGTCTCTAAAACCAAACAATAAAATATGTCAGTCTAAAGGGTTAGTGATTAACACTAAGTTTATAGGTTCCATCTCAGTAACTTTTGCAGAAGTTTATCATGTTGGCAAGTAAATGCTTCTTTTACTATTTAAATGAAGACAGGCAAGTAGAATGGTCATTAAGTTTCCATGAATACAACAGGATTTGTTAAGAGGACTGTGACTAGTTTCTGAGAACACATTTCCATTTGAGTTAGTAGGGGGGAAGAGAAGAGGGTTATCAGGAGGTAAGATTTATCACAAGACCAGCCAAAAGGATCTGGATTCCAGGACTCAACCACAGCTTCCTTGGTTCTAGGAGTTAACATCTTTAACACTGAAGCTGGAAACTCTACTCCCATCTCACAATGAAAATTCTTGTACTCTGATTTTTAAATGCCACCAAAGAGTGACATTTATTTGATGTTACATAAATGGAAGGGCATTAAGTAGACTCAGAGTCCATTAATAAAAGGAAGAAGAACAACATTTTAGTGTCATGACATCTTATATAGAAGCTTCAGAAGACAATAAATACTCTTATTTGTATCCTACTTGACATTTTTCAAAGCATTTTCACATTATCATTTCATTTAATCTTCCTCATTATGATATTAATTTACAGATGGAGAGAAAGGTTCAGAGAGGTTAGGAAACTTGCCTAAGGTCACACTTTAAGAAAGTGGCAGACTCTTGGTAGTGAAAACCCCAAGATTCAGATTTAGCACTTTTCCTTATATGCAGTGATTCTTATCACTTTTTTGGGCGGGGGGGCAGTTAGAAACCTCTTTGAGAACCTAACAAGCTCTTATCTAACTCCCCAGCGAAATGCACATTCATGCATTTTGATATAATTTCCAGGGATTCTCAGACCCAGGTTCAGATCCGTGGATTATGGCCTGCTGCTGTGCATCCCAACAGCACCTGAGGGACAGAGTTGGCTCATGCTCTTCTTTAGTTCTCTGTGATATTACGAAAAGAAGGTGAAATGAAAGCTAGTCTATATATACAACACACAGATGCTGAACTAATTTTGCAATTAATTAGGAATACTACATTGGGAAGAGATTGCATGTGCTGTGGTATCGGAGCTGGCTGTGGATCTCGCCTCTAGTACTTTCTTGGGCAAGTTCCTTAATGTACATGAACCTCTGCTTCTTCATCTGAAAAAAGAAGATTATACCTATCTCACAAAGGTGCTATGAGAATCAAATAAGATAATGTATTTAACACACCTAAGCACTATACCTGCCTCTTAGAAGGAACTGGAAAAATCTTAGCTATTAATATAGGACACCGAAAGTGATGTAACGGAAAGAGGCCAACATATGGAAGAAACAGGCTTGCCTTTTAATCACATCTTACTATCTAATAGCTCTGTGACCCTGGAAAAATTATTTAACTTCTTTGAGCCTCAGTTTTGTCATCTGCAAAAGGGGGACTATGTATATATTGTATTAAGTTGTTGTGAGAATATAAATAATGTAAATAAAATATCTAACAGCACCTGGTACACTGTAAGTGCTGTTATTATTATTTGGAAGAGGATTAATAATAATGAGTGCTACAATCCGGAGCCTGGTGGCGCAGTGATTAAGAGCTCGGCTGCTGATCAAAAAGTTGGCAGCTAATTCACCAGCCGCTCCTTGGAAACCCTATGGGGCAGTTCTACTCTGTCTTACAGGGTTGCTATGAGCCAGAACTGACTCGACGGCAACAGATTTGATTTTTGGTTTGGGATACAATCTAAAAGGAAGAACTAATATCTTTTATGGAAGTATGGCACCACTGTTTTTTCCTTTTCATGGTCATGTCTAAATCTTAAAATTGATCAGAAGTCTTCATCTTCAAGGCTGACGGTGTGGTATATGAAATTTTCACTATTTTTGCAGAGACCTCACTAGCCCAGATCACAAAAGTCCTAAGACTCTCCTAAGACATTCATAAATGTCACCCAACAAGAGTAAAACAATGAGTCTAATATTTATGCAAACATAAATTAGATTATAAAGACATGTAACTACAAAAAATGTCACAAACACTGTTGCTCAGAGTTTTAAATATCATCCTTGAGTAATTACGATACATTCTGTTTTATTATACTCCTTTAACTTCCTTGAAATACTCCTTGGTTTTGGAGAATCTCAAAGAAAAAAACAACAACGTACAGGTGAAAAAAAAGTATAAAAAATTTAAATTCATAATTGAAATAAATTAGTAATTATTCATATTCATAAGGAATCACTATAGAATGTTTTTAAACAATCTGTTCTCAGGAGGCATCTAAAAGTATACAATGAAAAAAAAAAAGGTCTCAATTTTCATATAAGTTTCATCCACTGCATAAAGCAAAGCACACCTATGGTAGGTGGGATTGTCAGACTTTAATTATGAAAGAGGGAAATAATTATGACTTTTGCACATCTAAAAGATTTCTAAGGAAATAAAATTTAACATTCAATACCTTAAAAAGCAGAGAAAAGAAAAACAACGATAAATGTTACACTGTATTTACTCTGAGATCATACTCTCAGCAACTCAATCACCTGTACTGTAACTGACAACCCTAAAAAGGGAAAGGACTTCTGAGCCCCTAAAGAGATAACTCAAAATACTCTACTTATACAAGATTCCTTACTGTCAATTTACTCTGACTTTATTCACAGCTCTAGCCAAGCTTGGCTCTTTTTCCAGTTCACAGAAGATTAGATAGAGGAAGCAAACTTGACTGGAAAAGGTAGTAGTTATAGATGTACAAAATAATGTTATTCTAAAGTTATACTCATTAGCTAAGGGGGAAAAAAGACTATTAAAAGACAGATCAGGGCCATTCAGCAAAGGAGCACAAAAACTCTATGTACCAGATGTACCACATAATGGTACAAAACTGACCTACCAGATGATGATTTGGTTTCTAATTTACATAACAAGTGCTACTTGGGAAAGAAGACATATACGTAATTGATTTTATTTCTGTTTTTTTTTAAAAAGATTAAAATAAAATATTTTATGCTTAAAGTCATAAAGCTTCAGAAACCCTGAGAATCTGTTTATTGTATTCCAAATGATGTTTGCTAATAAAACACTATTTGTCTTTCCATCCCACCTCCCCAATCATATTTATTAAAATAAATGTAATGAAAGTCTCATCTCTAATGGTTTACAAAGTTTCCCTATGTCCAACTCAATCGTTATATTAGGTTCCCTTTTCCCAACGATCCGCTCAACTTCTAAGACTGAAATATAACAACCCTGGGCAGTTAGGTTATCGCTAGCCAGCAAGATAAGAAATTTCCAAACTCTCATTGTTCATGTTCTTAGTGAGAAAACTGATTGGGTGATGATTCTTTGTAGGTGAATTTTTTTAGCTGCTAGTTCAGAGCCAGCACTGGCATGTCTACCTCATAAAGTAGTGAATGATGTGCAAATGCTTTGGACAAGTTATCTAACCCTTGTTTACATATATGCACTGTAAACAGATAAGCTTGGTATTCCCAACTGTAACAAATGTATATATTTTAAAATACTACTTACCTCATCGCTTTCAGGCTGTGAAAACACAATTGGCTGGCCTGTATCTGAAGTTTCCCTTATGTTAAGGTGTAAGGGAATGTCTCCTAAAAGAGCCCACCAGATATCCATTAGTACCAGAAAAGTTCACATAGGCATTTGGAATTTTACTATTTAAACTTTAGAAAGAAACAAAATCTGAAGCTAAGTAAATTCAAATCAACTTGAGTTCCGACTATCCTCAAATTGCTAAATCTCTGAAAAAGAGATTTCAGATGAAAACTACGGGCAAAATATTCCAGCTGACGGGCGGAGGGCTCTGGGGACCATGGTCTCGGGGAACATCTAGCTCAATTGGCATGACACAGCTTATAAAGACAATGCTCTACATTCTACCTTG
>NW_004443979.1:9399655-9455938 GCF_000243295.1 Trichechus manatus latirostris
TAACCAATGTCATAAAACAAAATGTGTACTACTGTTTCATGAGAAACTATTTGTTCTGTAAGCCTTCACCTGAAGTACAATAAAATATATATATAAAAAAAAAATATTCCAGGTGAGGGTAGTATAGTGACTGCAGAGGTATTTATGAAAACTATGTGGCAGCCACTCAAGGGATAAGGCGTACGATTTATTCTTTGCTGGAGGTCTTCCAGCAAGGAATGGCTTGGAAGACATTTGTAAATCATTTCTCCCTGGAATATCTGGTATCGATACATCATGACACATAATAAGAAGAAACTGAAGAGGAAAAGATGGGGAGGAAAAGCAGTTTAAATAAAAGTACAACAAACTAATCTTCCTGATGTTGGCAGATGAGTGGGCTAGGAGAACTGTCGAAAACTACGTCAGGGCTGTTCTCTCGACTATCTGCCTCTTTATCAGATAGAATTATTTTCTTCTTTTATTTATTAATCTATGTAGCATTATGTATACCTTGTGAGCTTGATGAGATCTCAGGAAGTATCTGATAAGAATCTCCACTATACAGATAAGAAAACTGAGGTCAGAGAGGTGGTGTGTCTTTTCTGAGGACATTTTACTATTAGGTGTTAGAATTTAGGAGTGAAATGCTCTGACACATCATCCAACAGTCTTTCCACTGCACCATCACAAATGAGGCCAAAGGCTGAGATTTGAAATGCAGTAAGAGGAGGCATAAGTAGAAGAGTTAACTACTTGTGGTACTCAGCATTCTGAACTGCTCCAAATCCACACACAGGTTATTGAAATGTGTGTGTGTGTTTATTTAAATAAGTATTCAGCACCATACCAGGCAATGTAAATAATACAGAAAGGGCATACGTTACAAAAATACAATCCTATTGCAATTTATGAAGCCCAGGTGGCACAGTGGTTAAGAGCTACGGCTGCCAATCAAAAGATCGGCAGTTCAAATCCACCAGCTGCTCCTTGGAAACCCTATGGGGCAGTTCTACTTTGTTCTATAGGGTCGCTATGAGTCGGAACCGACTTGATGGCACCTAATGACAACAACAACATTACAATTTATATTATGAAGCACATGGCAGAGGAGCAGATATCCATATCCCTCTTGTTAACAAGTTTTAAAATCTTAATCAATGCTTTAAGTCTTTCCTAAATATTCAATAGTCAAATGAAAAAATACATGAATATTTCAACAACCATTTAAAGATTAGCTTTTCAGTAAATTTGATGTCTGTTCAATGGATCAGCTTAAGACTCTGTAGGAAAGTGTTACAAGGGTTTATAGGGGAAAATAAGTTATAGAGAAGGCTTAGAAACCCATAGAATTTTTTCTCTTACTTTATGAACTATCATTATAGTAAGGAATTCTGAATGCTGTCATTTCCACTGCAGTAATGGAAAAACAAAAAACAAAACCAAAGCTGTTGCTGTTGAGTCAATTCCGACTCATAGCAGCCCTACAGGACAGAGCAGAACTGCCCCATAGGGTTTCCAAGGAGTGGCTGGTGGATTTGAACTGTCAACCTTTTGGTTAGCAGTTGAGCTCTTAACCATAAAACCTCCTCCTTTATATAGCCACCTAGCAACTTCATTTCTGCCCTCCAGGGACTCATAATCCTACCAACAGGTACAGAAGAGTAGACCAGGAAGGAGGGAAAGCTTACTAGAAAACAACAGGTGGCAGAATGAGAGGGGTAACAGGCTAACAGTTATAGCTGGAGAGGCATAAAAGGGCCTGAAGGTGTGGGGAATTAGTGAGAAGCAGTCTGGGCTTGAAAGTATCTTTGAGGGGCTAGATCTGAAGGAAGTGAGAGTATATTCCAGACATATAATGGGTTAAAGGGTTTTTCTCTGAGATGGTCGGAGACCTTAACTATTCTGTATATTATTGTCCCTGTAGATAAATATGGATAAACTTTCTGAAGAGCCACCTTACAAAAAAAAAAAATTTAAAACACAACCCAATGGATAAAGAGACTTCTAGGGAGTCAGTGAAGGATAAGTAAGGGTTCCTAGGGGGTTTGACCAGTCAGGAGGCCATGTCTATGAGAGCCCTTTCTCCATTTTCAGCTCCTCATTCCCAATTCCAACCGCTTCGTTACTGGAGGCCCCTTCTCCAGTTCAGGGAGTCCCCTCTGGGAACCCGTGACTACATTAAAAGGACGAGTTGTATCCTTAACCCTCTGGTGATCTGTGGGACAGAAAGCTCCCACCTACATTTTATGCCTCTGGAGTTTCTTGGGAAGCTGCCTTCCCTCTTATAGTGCATGCTACTGCAAGGCTAGGGCCTGTATAACTGTTTGAAACTGAAGAAATAGGCATGTGCTGCAAATAACTGTTTTTACAGGGTATTGTATTAGATAGAACATCCTGGAGGTGTGGTTTTGCAAAACTTTTGTCTCTTTTAGTGGGAGATAAGCTTATATTTCCATGTTTGTGTGTGTTATTTGGAAGTTGTATTACTTGCAGTGATTCTATGTTCACGTAAATACCTCATTTTCAGGGGTCATTCATTGTATGTACCTGTGATCCCACCAGTCATACCCCAGAGTCCATAGGGACATAGGTGTCCCACATATTACCCATAATACCTACCAAAAATTTAGACACACTCAATGATTCAGCCATGCATTCCATTACTCAACATATGTTATCAAAAGAAATTCAAAGCAGAAAATAATTTGGTCACCAAAGGGTTTTAAGTTGGGACTCCGAATTATTTTTCCCAAAACACTGTTAGACACAACAGTCTGTAGCACTATGCACTTTCTGTGATCAGTAATCAGTGTTTCTGATACATTTTTAGGGTTAAGCGTACATTTGTGAGCTGTTGGTTAGAATGGAACTTCCATATGTAAGATTGTTTCTCCATGAGGTATGTTTCAAATTCTAAATAACTGACTTACAAAACTGTACCAACCATTTATAAGTTAGAGAATTACAATATTGCCAACATAATTCAATAACGCCATTATAATTACACATTTACTTTATTATATAAGTGAATGTCAATCTGTTATTATGCAGATTTGGGAAATTGAACTTTCTAGGTTAGTTAAATGAAAAACAGTTGCAGAATATAATTAGTGCCTATAATTATAGCAATGTATCAAAACATATTATTAGTATTCACCTGGTATTGTGGTGGCTGCTATAGTGCAACTGCATAATAAAATCAACACATTTAACTTCAACTTTTAGAAGATTAATTATAACAGAGAATGTTTTGAAATTCCTGGATCTCTAAGAGATCTTAATTTTTAACTACCTAAAACCAATAATTCACTCTATACCTCCCTTATTTAATATTTAACGTCTGTCTTTGCCCACAACAGAAACTCATTCATAATTAGAATATCAAAACATGTTTTCTAACAAGTCCATTAAGCTGCTCGTGGACTTTTGAAAATCATTTATCCAAAATATGTGTTTTGTTTATTTAACACGATTTGAGTTTTCCTCAAAACACTAATTAATCCTTCAATTAAGTGCTGTAAACAGTGTAGACAATGTAAATTTCAGGTGCCATATTTTATAGACATGGCAAACATGTAGACAAAGATTACAGAAAACAAGCAGAACTGATCAGGAAGGCATTTTTGCATATGGACAAAGAACTGATGCTTCCAGAGGTTGTTACAACATATTGAACAGGTATTTTCACATATATTTGCTTATACTGAGAGAAGTGTCCCCAAGTTAGCAAACAAATTGATGACCAGTATTTAAAATATAGGCTTCAAATCACAGTACTCATATCACAAAACTCAAATTCAAGTTATAAACAGTTTTTGTCTATAGGAGAAGTTATTATTATAGCTGGCAGAGCAAATCTCCTTATTCAAAAAGCCTTCCACTAATGAAGTATTCTAAAAAGGCAAAGAAAGGTTACACACAGGATTGCACTATACTAACTTAAAACACAAAACCAAAGCAATTCATCATTTTCTGAGACTGTCTTCATACCATGCCTCATCCTCACTTTCCCCTCGGCTACTTCCTATGCAAAATAACATCGTATGGTCTTACCTAGAACATCAAGATCGAGGGTCCGTGCCAGTTTCCTTGCACCATCAGCACCAAAAATGTGAGTTTTGTGTTTACATTTTGGACACTGGAAAACACTCATGTTTTGAACAAGGCCCAGAACCTAGAATCATAAAACCATATTTAAATAAAAATATAATTAAATCAGATCTCAGTACATTATTTCATCAAGTTTTTACTGAGTGTCTACTAGGTTCAGGTAATATGGTGATAAGACATGGTCCCTGCTCTCAAGGAACTCATACACTAGTGGGAAAACAAGACATACATAATTAACTTTGATAATGTGATAAATGTTAAAGGGAGATGAATAAACAGGGACCAAAAAATTCTGCCTGGGAAGAATAAGAGGAATCTCTGAGCTGCCCATAGAGAATTGTTTCTTCAGGCTGGGGGTGAGAAGAGGGGATGAGGTCTATAGCGGGAATTCCAGGCAGAAGGAGGACTACAAGTCAAGGTGAGGAAGCATAACTGTGTGAGGCCTATTTGGGCTGCAACCAAGTAGGTGGTCAAGGCAGAAGATGGTTTGGTAAAAAAGGTGAAGGTCAGATGGTGAGGGGCTAAATACCATCCATGCATTTGAAGCTTTCTTCTTCATGCAACAGAAAACCACTAACATCTTAAATATTAGGAAGACAGAAGAGGATACACAATCAGTGTTTTAGAAATTCAGTGCTGATGGCAATATGGAGAAAAATAATCAGAGAAAACAGAGGAAAATAAATAGTTAAGAGGCTAACTGTGGGCAAAGTCTCATGGTAATAACAGTTAATACATACCAAGTGCTAATTATATGCCAGGCACTGGAATAAGTGTTTTAAATGTACTATCTCATTTACTCCTCGCAGTAACTTTATGAGATGGATGTTTTATTATCCTCATTCTATACCTGAGAAAACTGACACAGCTAACAAAGGACTTAAACTTGGCTCTTATCAGAATGTTATCATTTGAAATAAAATTTTAAAGTCTCATAGAAAATGCTCATCTCTTTCTTTGAGTTTCCCCAACTTCTGGCACAAAAACAGATAAACATCTGTTGAATAAACAGACAGGCTCTGCAAATATAATCCTTACTCATGTTCCTTTTAATCCTACTTTCTTATTGATGAGAAGCAGTGGCTCTCTTCCAGAATAAAAATGGGAAACACTCTACTATCACAGTCGTAGAGATAACAATATCTGCATGATCCTAAGAATTTCATCAATAAGATTATCGGCATAGGAGATGTCTCTATTAGAGCATTCACATTTTAAATAAAGAATAGCATTGATAGTCCACAATGAGACATAGAGACAACGAAGTGATCAAATTTGTTATTCTTTCTGAAAAGAGGAACAGGAAAGACTAAAGCTGCCCACAACACATGGAAATGAAAACTAATAGTGAGGGACATAAATTTGTAGCTAAGCATTTTCCAAGCATCTAATATATGCCCCTTTTGTTGATGCAGAGTATCATAAAAAATAAATCACACTCTGTGTTTTGGTAATTCTGTACCATCTCTAGAATGTTACACAAAAACACAGCTTAATATCATACAGCTTATGTGCTTATTCATTGTGTTTACATAATATACTCATTGCTTGGGCAGTGTTACTATCATTTATATTAAATGGGATCTATCTCCTGACTGTAGGGTTCTCAACTTAAACATAAAAATATCACTCAAGAAACGGGAAAAGGAAAAACACTTAAAGAATGTGAAAATTTAGGTGAGGGTGCATTTTAATCCAGAGAGAAGGGAAAAGCATCCTACCCTGGAATCTCTTAGATTCTCCAGGACACCAGAGCACACAGTAACAGTAGTTTGCGTGATTTACTTCTTCTTATCAAATTGTTCTCTACAGACTGCATAAATGTCTCAGACATGTTCTCTATAGACTACATAGGTATCACAGACATAAAATATAAAACTGTAACCAAACAATATTTACTGAGCTCCCATCATATGCCAGGAACTGGGTTAAACACAGGGAGTGGCAAATGGTCATGAACAAAGCAGACATGATTCTTGCCCCCTTGGAGCTTGTGTTCTAACTGTATAAAAAGACTGAAAAAATAACAGTGCAAAAATATGCTTATAAACTAGAACAGCTTCTCTGGAAATAGAGTACAGGATATTATGAGAGTGTAAAACAGACAGGACCAAATCTACTCTGGAAGTCGGGGGTGGGGGGAGTACATTCAAAACAGAAGGAGGGAACATTTGTCTTCTTACAGGAACTGAAAGGCTCATATGGTTAAAGTGTGGTGAGTCTGGAAAGGTAGGCCTTTTCTGGGTTATATAATTAAGAAATCTGGATTATATAATGCATACAAAGAGAAGTCATTAAAGGGTTTTAAGCAAGAGAGACCATTATACCTGCATTTGTAGTAGACTCATTTCTCAGGATAGCAGGGTTTTAAAAACAACATGGAATAAGGGAAAAAATTAAAATGGCTTGTTTTTGTGTGTCTTTGTTTTCTTTAGACAAACAAACACAAAACCAGTGTTGTGTTCTCCAAAATCAGTCACAGGAGATGTAACCAGTCTCTCTCTATATATACATACATATCACTGGCTCTGTTCTCTAGAGAGCCCTAACTAAGACCTTAGACAGCATTTATTTCTAGAATTCTCTCATCTTAGGAGGTCCCTACACTTATAACGTTTTACTTGATAAAAAAAGAGTTGGTTTGGAAATGGAACAAAAGGGAACAGAACAGACCAATACATTAAAGTCACTGATTTACAATGGAAATGACACCACAGTGTATACTAATTAGATATCCATATGGAAAATAATGAATCTTGACCCTCTACCTCCCACCATACATAAAAATTAATTCCAGATGGATTGCTGAGCCACACGTGAAAGGTTAAACAATAATGCTTCCAGAAGAAAACAAGATAATATTCTTATAATCTTACAGGATGCGTAAAACCAAAGATTTTTCTAGCAGGACACAAAAAGACACTAAACATATGTAAATTTTTTTTGTTAAATTGGACTACATTCAAATTAAGAAATTAATCACAAGATACTATTCAGAGAATGAAAAGGCAAGCTACAGAGCAGAGGATGACATCTGTAATACATACATGTAACAAAGGACTTTTATCCAGAATTATACAAACACCACCAACAAATCAATAAGAAAAAGACAATTAAAAAAAAAAAAAAAAAGCAACGTGGAAAAAACTTAACGGTACTCCACAAAAGAAGATATCCAAAGACCGAAAAGGGAAGTACTCAACTTCATTAATCGTCAGAGCAGTGCAAATTAAAATTACAATGGCATAACACTCATTTACCATACATTTATCCTCAAGACTTCATTGATGTTGTTATTGTCAGGTGCCACCAAGTCGGTTCTGAGTCACAGCGACCTTACATATAATAGAACAAAATGTTGCCTGGTCCTGTGTCATCCTCACAATTGTTGCTATGTTTGAGCCCACTGTTGCAGCCACTGTGGAAATCCATCTTGGCGAGGGTCTTCCTCTTTTGCACTGACCCTCTACTTTATGAAGCATGATGTTCTTCTCCAGATGTTAGTCCCTCCTGGTAACATGACTATATTAGGATAAGTGAATGTCTATATGACTAAAATCAAAAAGACAAAAAATACCAAATATTGGTGTGCACATGGGAACAACTAAATCTCTCATACACTGCTGGTGGGAGTATAAATTGGTACAATCATTTTGGAACACTGTTTACCAGGTATCTACTTAAGCTAAACGTATGCATACACTATGGCACAGCAATTCTACTCCTGCTGTTGTTGTTAGGTGCCATCAAGCCAGCTTTGACTCATAGTGACCCTATGTACAACAGAACGAAACACTGCCTGGTCCTGCATCATCCTCACAATCATTGTTTTGTTTGAGCCCACTGTTGCAGCCACTGTGTCAATCCATCTTGACGAGGGTCTTCGTCTTTTCTGCTGACCCTCTACTTTACCAGACATGATGTCCTTCTCCAGGGACTGGTCCCTCCTGATAACATGCCCAAAGTATGTGAGACGAAGTCTTGCCATCCTCGCTTCCAAGGAGCACTCTGGCTGTATTTCTTCCAAGACAGACTTGTTCATTCTTCTGGCAGTCCATGGTATATTCAATATTCTTTGGTAACTGCATAATTCAAAGGCATCAGTTTTTTTTGATCTTCCTTATTCATTGTCCACCTTTCACATGCATATAAGGCGATTGAAAATATCCTGGCTTGAATCAGGCGTACCTTAGTCCTTGAAGAGATACCTTCACTTCTTAACACTTTAAAGAGCAGCAGATTTGCCCAATGCAATATGTTGTTTGATTTTTTGACTGTGGCTTCCATCGGTGTTGACTGTGGATCTAAGTAAAATGAAATCCTTTACAACTTCAATCTTTTCTCCATTTATCATGATGTTGCTTATTGGTCCAGTTGTGAGGATTTTTGTTTCCTTTACGTCAAGGTGTAATCCATACCGAAGGCTGTCTGATCTTCATGTAAGTGTTTCAAGTCCTCTTCACTTTCAGCAAGGAAGGTTGTGTCATCTGCATAATTGTTAACGAGTCTTCCACCAATCCTGATGCCACATTCTTCTTCTTATAGCCCACCATGCATCTGTTAGTTTGTCGCACTGTGGTGGCTTTCATGTTGCTGTGATACTGGAAGCTGTGCCACCAGTATTTCAAATACCAGTAGGGTCACCCATGGTGGAGCTTCCAGACTAAGACAGACTACGAGGAAGGATCAGGCAGTATACTTCTGAAAAAAGTGGCTAGTGAAAACCTTATGAAGAGCAGCGGAACACTGATACAGTGCTGGAAGATGAGCACCTCAGGTTGAAAGGCACTCAAAATATAACTGGGGAAGAGCTGCCTCCTCAAAGTAAAGTCGACCTTAATGACATGGATAGAGTCAAGCTTTCGGGACCTTCATTTGCTGATGTGGCACGACTCAAAATGAGAATAAACAGCTACAAACATCCATTAATAATTGGAACGTGGAATGTACAAAGTATTAATCTAGGAAAATTGGAAGTTGTCAAAAGTGAAATGGAATGCATAAAAGATATATTCCTAGGCATTAGTGAGCTGAAACAGACTGGTATTGGCCATTTTGGATCAGACAGTCATGTGGTCTACTATGCCGGGAATGACAAATTGAAGAGGAATGGTGCTGTGTTCATCGTCAAAAAGAACATTTCAAAGTCTATCCTGAAGTACAATGCTGTCAGTGATAGGATAACACCCATAAATGAGTCAATACAACTACTATTCAAATTTATGCACCAACCACTAATGCCAAAGATGAAGAAATTGGAAGTTTTTTACCAACTTCTGCAGTCTAAAATTGATCAAACATGCAATCAAGATGCACTGATAATTACTGGTGATGGGAATGTGAAAGTTGGAAACAAAGAAAAAGGATTGGTAGTTGGAAAATATGGCCTTGGTTTGAGAGAAACGATGCCAGAGACTGTATGATAGAATTTTGCAAGACCAACAAAATTATACTCTACTCCTAGATATGTACAAACAGAAATGTGAACACAGTATTCACTAAAAGACATGTTCAAAAATGTTCAGAATGGCACTAATCATAAAAGTAAAAAATTGAAAACTATTTGATTTGTAATTTTATAAATGTCCACCAACAGTAAAACGGATAAATAAATTGTGGTATAGTCACACAATGAAATGCTACCTATAGCTACAATCACAGTATGAGTAAATCTCACAAACACGGTTGTAAGCAAAATAAGAGAGACACAAAAAAAGTATTTACCATATGATTTCCTTTATATGAAGTCCAGAAACAGGCAAAATGAATCTATGGTTTCATAATTTGAGTTCCCCTTTGCAGGTAATGACTGGGAGGCAGCACAAAGCGGGAGCTTCAGGGTGCTGGTAATGTTTTATTTCTTAAAAATAAATAACCAGTATGTTCACTTTTAAGGAGCCCTGATGTCACAGTGGTTAAGTGCTCGGCTGCTAACTGAAAGGTCGGCAATTTCAACCCACCAGCCGTTCCACAGGAGAAAAATGTGGCAGCCTGCTTCCTTAAAGATTTACAGCCTTGGAAATCCTACAGGGCAGTTCTATTCTGTCCTATAGGGTTGCTATGAGTCAGAATGGACTCGATGACAGTGGGATGTTCACTCTGTAAAAATTACTTACGATTTATGCCCTTTTCTGTATGTATGTTCTACTCTAATAAAAAGTTTAAAAACAAGTAATAGTCATGTGAAGAATATAGCAATAACAAATCGCCAAAAAGATGATATACTAGACATCTTGTGAAACTACATACAGAAATAACCATCTGTTTTAAATAGAAAATATTCTACAAAAACAAAAAAGTAGTAGCAAAATTAAGAAGAGATCCTTGGGAGGAACAATCTCCATTTTTCCTACATGGCACCCAAGTCGTTTAACACCCCAAGCAAAGATGTAACATAACAGCCTAGACTCCAGAGAAGCTCTGAAATGGTAGGGCTCTAGACTTGCAATGTTCAATAAAATGCCACTAGTCATACATGAGCACTTACAATGTGGCTAGTTCAAACTGAGATGTGCTGTAAATGTCAAACATACACCAGATATTGAAAATTTAGTATGAAAAAAGAAAGAATGTAAAATATCTCAATAATTTTTTCCATTTATCACAGTTATTCTTTATTTTTTTAATTTTCAAACTTATTCATTGAAGAATATCATCCATATACACAAAATGGTGCACAAGTCATAAATATGGCTGAATGGATTTATCATAAACTATGTCCATGTTTTATCATGACTCTGTTAAGAAACAAAACATTATCATCAGCCTAGAAGTCTCCTTGTATACTCTCCAAAACGCTTTCCCAAATGTATATACTAACCTGATTTTTAACACCGTAAAATGATTTTATCTGTTTTTTAATTTGATATGAATGGAATCATGCAATATCTTCTTTTGTGTGGTTTACCACGTAGCTGTAGTTTATTTTCATTGAGTCCTAAGATTTTATGATGACTATATCATAATTGGAGTCCTGGTGGCACAGTGGTTAAGAGCTCGGCTGCCAACCAAAAGGTCAGCAGTTCGAATCCACCAGCTGCTCCTTGGAAACCCTATGGGGCAGTTCTACTCTATCCTACTAGGTCATTATGAGTCAGAATTGACTTGACGGCAATGGGTTTGGTTTTTGGTATTTATATCATAATTAAGGAGACCTGGTGGCATGGCTGCTAACAGAAACAGAGGTCTGAAGTTCGAACCCACCAGCTGCTCTGAGGGAGAGAAATGTGGCAGTCTGCTTCTGTAAAGTTTACAGCCTAGGAAAACCTATGCGGCAGTTCTATTCTGTCCTATAGGGTTGCTATGAGTCAGAATTCGATTAGATGGCAATGGGTTTGATTTTTTTGGTTTTATATTCTAATTAGGAACCCTGGTGAACACTGGTTAGGCGCTCAGCTGCTATAGGGTCTCTATGAGTCAGAATCCACTTGATGGCAATGGGTTTTATATCATAATTATCTTACGAATCCTCCTGTTTGATCATTTGGGTTGTTTCTCGTCTTTGGCTACTATATGTAATGCTTCTGTTAACATTTTTATACATGCCTTTTTTTGTTGGTTATTAGGTTACACATATTTAGCTTCAGTAGATAATGCTAAAGTTTTCCAATAAAGTTCTACCAATTTCCACTCCCACCAGCAACGTACGAAAATTCCAGCTGCCCCAAACTCTCATCAACATTTGGTATTCTCAGTCTTTTCTAATTTTTACAAGTATGGTGAGTGTCTAGTGGTATCTCATTGTGCTGGGTTGTTCAACTGTCAAATTGTTTATATTGGAACTATATTTCCTAGAGTCCTCTTCCCTGTATGTCTCCTGGTTAAGGTATGGCAGAAGTGAAATGGCATGAAATTTGGGATGTGGAAGTGAAACAACAGCCATTACACTATAAAAATTTTCATTGGTTAAAGTGGTGAAAAACAGATGGCAGAGGCACAGGCATGTTCCAGTGTGTCCTTGCTCTTCCCAACTCTGTGTCCAGGTGTACTTTGCATTGTGGTTTTAATTTGTATTGCCATAATTTAAATGAGCTTGAGCTTATTTTTACATGTTTACTGGTCATTTGTATATTTCCTTTGTGAAGTCTGTTCAGATCTCTTGAATATTTTTTTCCATTGATTATCTGTGTTTTCTTATTGAATTGTAAGAATTCCTACTATGGCTGAATATAATCCCTCTGTTGGTTGATTCTCAGTAATTTTTGTATTGATTTCATGTGGAAATGATAATATATTGAGTTAAATACATTATTAAAATTAACTTCATTTGTTTCTTTTTACTTTTTTTTTTAACCGTTGTAGTTTAAGAGCAAGTTTACAATTCAAGTTAGTCTCTCATACAAAAATTTATACATACATTGTGATGTGACTCTACTTGCTCTCCCTATAATGTGACAGCACACTCCTCCTTTCTATCCCTGATCTCCCATGTCCATTCAACCAGCTCCTAACCCTCTCTGCCTTCGCATCTCACCTCCGGACAGAAACTGCCCATTTAGTCTCGTGTCTACTTGAGCTAAGAAACATACTCTTCATGAGTATCATTTTATGTCCCACAGTCCAGTCTAATCTTTGTCTGAAGAGTTGGCCTTGGGAGTTGTTTTAGTTCTGGGTTGACAGAGAGCTTTTTACTTTTTTTTAATGTGGCCACTAAAAACTTTAAAATTACACTGTGGCTCATATTATATTTCTATTGGACAGTGTTGCTTGAGACAATTAAAAGCTGACAGTAGAACCTATTTTGGTAATTCTGCTATCTAATGTTTTGTTAATGTCCTCAAAATGCACAAAAATAGTTATCAGGGTCCACAGGTTATTAACATTTTTAAAAACTGAACAGAAATGGAACATTTACCTTCAAGACTAGAGAGTACAGATAAACTGTCAAGTTTCTTTGCTTTTAGTTGGACTTACATCAACCAAGTGTGATAACACTCATACATATTTATTTCATTCTGTTCAGAAGCTCATACAATGGTTTTATACACACACACACATGCACACCCTCACATACACATATTTATATTTATTTAATTAGAAATGAAAAAACATATTAGTTATTACTTAACATATACAGACTGACTGTGTGGCAGACAACTCCTTCAAAACATGGGATTAGTTGGGGGAAAATTTAAAAGCGAGACTTAAATATTAATAAACTTGAGAACCATTGCCCTAGTTCATTTAAAAGCAGTCCCCATTAATCAACGAGGTTTTGAACATTAACCAATGAGGTTTTGCAATAAAGAAAAATATTGGAATATGTATAGTATTATGCATAAAAAATTCTTCTCTCCCAAATAGGAAATAATTCATATTCACATGACTCCCTCTCCCCAAAAAAAGCCTTACATCTTGTGACTACGTTATATATTGTTAAGCTATTTGTGTTTATTGTAGAGCTATTTTGTGTATCCTCTGATGGCAGAAACATTAGAAAGCAGATACTCTGCCACAGCTTAATTTGCATAATACCATTGAGATGCAGCTGTAAGCACGCTAAATCATTTTTTAACGTCTCATCACAGTATAAGGTCCTTTTTTCTTTTTGCCTCAGCTATTTTAATGAAAGAAAGCAAATATTACATGTCTGCTGAACACCAGCCACCACAAACCTTTTACATGTTATTCTTATGTTACTCCAATCCATCATTGACTCAGAAAGGTGCTTCTTTTATTAACTTTTAAAAAATTGACTCTCCTGAAATATCAACATTGCTCTGAATATTGGATTTTTGTGTCTAAATGTACTGAACTAAGCAAGCTCAAAAGGCCCCAGTTTTAGTTTCTTCTTGGCATTTTAAACCCAGATTCAGGAAAGTAACAAGCAAGATTTTGAAGCTACTGTATACATAATCCAATTTCTCAAGGTTACAATCAGGTTAAAGTCTTGCTGGTTGGAACCTGTCACAGGATTAAAAGATATGATTTAAGAAAAAGTGAAGAGGAAAAACTCATTGTTAAATAGAGAAGGAATAATAATAACTAATATAGATTGGCTTCGTAAGTGCTTTTCAGTTTTCTGTTAGCCTCCAACCAGTTTTTGGTATATTCCTTGAAGCCTGTATACTGATACTATAATTTAAAAAAATGAGATGGGCATTCTTGAGTTCTCTTTCAGAAGTAGTACTCTGACGTAGAAAGAACAATAAACAGGGAGGCCTGAGTTCCTGCTCTCCTCAGGGACCAACCAACTGGCTGTGAGGTCCATGAGCTATAACTCAACTTCTCTATGCCTCGAGTACTTCATGCCTAAAATGAAGATTTATGTATCTCTGAAGTCTACTGCTATAACCAAAACATTCAGAGCTGTACCTTCCATACCTTGTGCTAAGGGCTATGCTAAATACTGTATATATAACCTCATTTAACTACCATAATGACCTATGAGATGGGTATTATTATCCCTGTTTTACTGAAAGGAACACTGAAACACAATTATTTGCTCAAAGTCACACAGTTAGTACATGGCAGAGCCCAGACTAGTTGGGTAATTGGTTTGTATGTGGATGTCACCAAATAAGATGACAAGTACATGGACTAGAGGATTTTGTGTATGAAACTAGGTAGCCGGAAACAAGGACAAGCCAATATAGTTCAGTGTAAACAGCACAGGCACAAGGCAGGCCTGATTTGAATCATTTTCACCACTCACTGATACAGATGATTCTTGGACTTCATCCCCTTCTCCAAGATGCTAGGCATAGAACTCGCCTTCTCCTTATCACGCTCATTATACCTCTTTTGACTCTCAGTAGAATCTATGGCTCTTTAACTCCTCCCTGTTCTTCCAATTAATTAGTTTCCTCTGGCTTCACTTGTCCAACTGAACAATCAGAACCCCAACGGTAAGAGAATTTGATGAAGATTCCTCTTGAATCCTAGAATCTCTTACCCTGTGATATTCCATGATGTCTGCAGTACAAAAACTCAACTCTGGATTACCCTCATAAACAGCAGTTAAGAGTGTGGACTCTGGAAAGCAAATTGCTTGGGATAGGAGCCTAGATGTCCCCTAAACTGATGGGTAACCTTATGCAAGTTATTTAACCTTCTGTACCACAGTCTCCTCATCTATAGTAGGGAAAATAGTGGCATCTATCTCATAGGATTGTTGTATAGGTTCAAGAAATGAAAATAAAGCAAAACAAGACAATGAGAGATCCCGGGGAAAGACACAACTGAACATATACTTTCAGTCTCTGAGATGTAATTATGGCCACGATGAAGAATACTACCCAGTCTTATAAAGGTTATTGCTAAAGAAAAGTCATTTTTTAAAAAAACTGAAAAATTTCCCAATTGTGAAAAGGAAAGCCATATGCCAACTAGTTAGTATGTGTTCCTAAAAAGAATTCAAATAGTACCTCACAAGGCCTTCAAAGTAAAAAATGAAAGTCTCTTTAAATACATCAAAAGTAATAAACTTCCCAGACAATCAAGTAAGATTTCTTGATGATCATAGAGGAAAAACTATACTTGAGGATGAAAAGGAGAAAATTAATGTGTCACTTGCCTCCATTTTCATGAAAGACTACCTATTTTCTTTCTTTCTTTTTTTTTTTTTTAGGCTAGCGGTATTAAATAAAATAGGGCTTTCAGGGTTCAAAGGACAAACTAGATACTAAAAAACGGGTAACTGTGGTGCGATGGATCACTTTTATGTGGCTTTTCTTGCTATGGTCTTGTAACTCCCACCCAGGTGATCGGGTGGGACTGTGCAGATAGGGTAACTGTGGCCCATCAAAGGGATTGGGCTTGAGGTGAGCCATCCCAGAGGCGGGAAAGACAGGATCCCACCACCACCAAGGACGAATAGCTAGGAGCAGAGGGTATGTCCTTTGGACATGGGATCCCCATGCTGAAAAGCCCCTGGACCCAGGAAACAGAGAGCTGTAACACTGAAGACAGCAAAAAGCGGTGGCAGAGAAATGGCAGCAGGAGAGACTGACAGGTGAGACTGGCAGAAGAGACCTGCAGGAAACGGTACAGTAGGCTTCTCGGCCCACGGAGCAAGAAAGCTGAATGCCTTTGGGCCAAGGCTTACTGGTGGAGTGGGGTGCCTTTGGGCACTTATTGGCAGGGGCTAAGACAGCTTTGTTTAACATTTGCCTGAGGAGAGCAGAGGCCAAGAGGCCAGAGAGAGGTGTGCAGGGCTGGGAAGAGGCTGTCCTGATGAAGAACTGTATCCTGAGTGCTCCTGAGCCTAAATTGTAACCTGTTACTTCCCTAATAAATCCCATAACCATGAGTTTGTCTGTGATTCTGTGTGGCCACTGCAATGACTTATCAAACCCAGCACACAAGTAGAGAGTGCCATGGGAGGAATAGTTAGTGTCAGAATTGGTCTGATCTCTGCCTCATAGGAATTAGCCCTGGGCTGCTGATCTTGATTATCCTTCCCCCTTGTGAAGTTAGAGGAGGTCAGATACCACCTCCACACTGTTTTTACAATAACTTATTACCATAAATGGTTACTTTGTTATAAAAATAATAAACCACAAATCTGATCCTCATCACTAAGAAGGGGTTCCACCTAGCAACCTGTAGGATCTTTGATAATGAAAATGGAAATTATGAATAATGGGAAAAAATCATGGACAATAAACACATACTTTAGGTTTTACAATCACTTAATTTTTCTTAGAAGGTGATATGATCATTAACCCTTACAAATAAGTACAAAAAAAGCTCCAGACTATAGAGGGATTTTTGGTTTAACCAGTAGAAAAAGTACACCAGAGGGAAAGTAAAATTTCAATCTCTCTTTTTTAAAATAAATAACTATTTGCAAAGCTAAAGTTATAGAGTTTTCAGAATTATTTATAAGGAAATAAATAATTTCAGTGACCAGCATTAGGCTTTAATCTGTATATTTGTTTCCATGTCACCTGTGGCATAGACTGCTAGTTGATCATCAAAATCCATCTTCTCATCTTCCTTGGCACATCACCACCACTACCACCAGCTGCCATCAAGTTGATTCCAACTCATAGTGACCCATGTGTGTCAGAGTAGAACTGTGCTCTATTGGGTCTTCAATGGCTGATTTTTCAGAAGTAGATCAATCGCCAGGCCTTTCTTCCATGGTACCTCTGGGTGGACTTGAACCTCTGAACTTTTGGTTAGCAGACAAGCTTGTTAACAATTTGTACTATCCAAGGACTCCCCTTGGCACAAAGCTAACCTTATTTCTCAAGCTCCCTGAAGAACGTGATGTGTGGTCACGTGACTGAGTTTTAGCTAGTGGAATGTGAGTATAGGTATTTGTGCCACATCTACGAAAACCTCCCATGTTCCTGTCTCTGCGCTCTCTTTCCCTTCTGGCTGGCTAAAATAAGGATGGCCCCAAGGATGACCTTAGAAGTCACATATGAAAATGGCAGAAGCTCCAACAGCCTAAGTGACTGCATAGAAGAAGGCCACCCTACTCATCTGTTAATCTACTAGTACTGCTACATGAGTAAGAAATAAACTCCTATTGTATTTGATCATTATATATTTTGAGGTCTATCTGTGACAGCAATTATCCTACAAAAAGTAATGCAAATTTTAAATAATGCAGAATTTTAGGCTTTAAATAAGTTTAGCAACTTAATAAATCTATATGAAGAGAACAGTTTAGGCTCAACTAAAATATTCAAGAAATAAGGAAATACCAAAGATACTATTTATCTAAAAAAATTTGAAACTTCTTATTAAAAAAAAAAGTCTGCCTTTAACAAATAAAGGAATTAATCAGATTACTAGGCCAAATACATTCATGATAACATTCTAAAAGGAAATTATAATAAGCAACATTGATTATATGACATTTTATTAACATTAATTTAGTGTTTAGATTGTGCCAAACACTATACTAAGCCTTTTACAAGCACCATTTCATTTATTTCTCACCTCAGCCATCTGAGGGAAATACTATTATAATCCCTATATTATGAATGAGAAAACTGAGGCCCAGGTCATACAGTTAAAAAGTATATAAAAAAAAAACTGGGATTTGAACTTCAGCACTCAGACTCTTTGGATCATGCTCTTCACTATGATATAATAATGCTTCTGTAAGCAGTACCCTATCATCTAATAAATTTTAGAAAACAGTCTAATTTCCAACCACAAAAGAGGTTATATATTTGTAGAATAAAGCTCTCTAAATGCTAAGAAAAATGTGTGTATAAAAAGCTACAAAGAAATTACAAGTCTGGTTCTGTGAGGAGAAGTTTTGGTCACCTACATCATGTGATGAGATTAGTTCTAAAAAGGCCAGCACCAAATCGTTTCCTCTCAGTTTCCTCAACAGTCTTAAAACACAGTCCTCACAGAGAATAAGGGCAGGGCTTTGTGACTGAGAACCTAACCTCTTATATCTACTTTGCTGTCATTGTGAGCATAAAAAACAGCTTCTGGTAGGTTTATACTTGCAGCATTACTCTTGAAACCCCTTTTATTTCTGTCTCTCTTTCCTAACCCCCCTACCTTACATAATCAGTTACTAAACTTGTCCATTCTTAACCTTTAAAATGTCAATTATATTCATTCCCCTTTCCATTTCCATTGCCATTATTCTAAATCAGATCCTTACTGCTTGTTATGGATTAAATTGTGTCCTCCAAAAACGTGTTATAAATCCTAACCTGTGGTGGTGCAGTGGTTAAGTGCTCAGCTGCTAACTGTAAGGTTGGTGGTTTGAACCCACCAGCTGCTCTGTGGGAGAAAGATGTGGCAATATGTTTCTGTAAAAATTTACAGCCTTGGAAACCCTATGCGGCAGTTCCACTCTGTCCTATCGGGTCGCTATGAGTCAGAATCAACTCAATGCCAGTGGGTTTGGTTTGTTTGTTTTTTTTAATACCCTTTTGGGAATGAGTTTTCTTTGTTATGTTAATGAGGCAGTATTAGTGTAGGGCATGTCTTCAGTTAGTCTCTTTTGAGATATAAAATGGGCAGATTAGGCACAGAGAAGCAAACAGAGATGGGGGAAGAGAGATGCGAAGCCACGTGAAGATCGCCCAGGAGCAGAAGCTCAAAAGAGTCAACGACCTTCCCTCAGAGCCAACAGAGACAGAAACCTTCCCCTAGAGCTGGGACCCTGAATTTGAGCTTCTGGCCTCCTAAACTGTGAGAAAATAAATTTCTGTTTGTTAAAGCCAACCACTTGTGGTACTTCTGTTATAGCAACACTAGATAACTAAGACACTGCCTATCACCTAGACCACTGTTCCAACTTTCTGACTGTCTTACAATAAGATATTTTACATATTGATCCAATACAAACACCTACATATATGTGTGTTTATAACTGAGATCAGATCTTTATGAAATAACATTTTTCCTTTCTGAGAAGAATTTACTCTGATAATATTTTAAAAATGTTTGGTTACATCTCTCACTATACTGGTGGATCACAACCTGCAGTTTGAGTAATCTTGACTATTGCAAATGCCTCCTGTTTCCACACTTCCCTGGCTCCCATCCTTTCTATTCATCTCTATCAGATTAAGTCTTCTTAAAGCTCCATTCTGTCTATTCTCTACTCAGCATTTGTTATGGACTCATCTTACAATCTTAAGAACAAAATCCAAATTCCTTAGCCTAGCATTTAAGGCTCGACCAAACCTGGCCCTAGCATAGACACACTCAAACATATTATCTCAACTATAGTCAAACTGAACAACTCTGAAAACAATTTGTGCTTTCCTGATTCTTTTCAGAATGAATTCTGTTCCTCCTCCAGATGTGCCTATGAAAATCCTACTCCATTCACTTATTCAGTATATAGTTAGTGGGCAGCCATATGTTCTAGACACAGAGAGATGCACGTGTTCCTGCACTCACAGTCACAGAGCTTACAGTATGATACTATAAATGTCAAGTATTGACAAACGTGAAAAACCAGTTACAAAAGGGAAAAGGGAGTGCTACTGGATCACACAACAGGAAAAGTTCACTTAGTTAAAAGGGTTAGGGCAAGTCTCCCAGAGTCACGTAAAGGGAGTTACCAGGTAAAAAGTGAAGGTAAAAGTGAGGTGGGAAAACAGCATGGTCCAGAACTCTGAGGAGAGAAACAAAGTGTAGAAACTTCAAAGACGCAGAGCAACAGTTTGGCTGTGGTAGACAGAAGGTGTCATGGATTGAATTGTGTCCCCCCAAAAATACGTGTATCTATTTGGCTAGGCCATGATTCCCAGTACTGTGTGATTGTCCACCATTTTGTCATCTGACGTGATTTTCCTATGTGTTGTAAATCCTACCTCTATGATGTTAATGAGGTGGGATAGGTGGCAGTTATGTTAATGAGGCAGGACTCAATCTACAAGATGGGATTGTGTCTTGAGCCAATCTCTTTTGAGATATAAAAGAGAGAAGCTAGCAGAGAGACAAGGGGACCTCAAATCACCAAGAAAGCAGTGCCGGGAGCAGAGTGCGTCCTTTGGTCCTGGGGTTCCTGGGCAGAGAAGCTCCTAGTCCAGGAGAAGACTGATGACAAGGACTTTCCTCCAAAGCTGACAGAGAGAGAAAGCCTTCCCCTGGAGCTGACGCCCTGAATTTGGACTTCTAGAGTACTAGACTGTGAGAGAATAAACTTCTGTTTGTTGAAGCCATCCACTTGTGGTATTTCTGTTATAGCAGCACTAGATGATTAAGACAGAAGGCAAGGCAGAGTAGCCTTTGAGCTGGGGTTAAAGGAGACTGCAGATTGTGGATGGAATTATATGGATCCCAGGTCAAATGCCAGTTTAATAAGGATTTATTATATGCCTGCTATGTGCCAGGTAACTGAGTATTTATGGATGTTTAAGATATGTTTCCTTGCCCTCTAGGAACTTACATTCTTTTGTGGAGACTAACAGGTAAACTTGTAGTGAGATAAGAGCTGAACTAGATGTTTGTGTAAGTAGTTCAGAGAAAAGACTATTAACTTTTCCTGACAGGTTGGGAAAACTTTTCTAGAGGAAGTAATGTCTGAGCAGGAATGTGAAAAATGAATATGAGTTTCCCAAGACAAATGGTTTATCAGGCAAGGGACCAGTATATGCAAAGGTACAGAGACATGAAAAAATCATGGCTTTTCCATGAAATTCTCCTTGATATCCCACAGGAGAAAGTGTCCTCATGCTTCTTGGAATTTAGGGCTCCTGCACCATAATGGAGTCAGTCTATAGGATGACAAGGTACTTTAAGAAAGAGGCTCCACTATCCTTGTTTTTTAATCACCAGTGGAAGCTCATCACTGTCCTTTGCTTAGAGAAGGCATTCGATATCAGTAAATTCGTATTTTTGGAATAAATAAATTAATAACCATTATTGAATTAAAATGAACTAAATGATACTTTATGTGCAGAAGGATAAGAAAGGAAATATACTTTAATATACTTTTCAGTAGCTGGGAAGGAGATTACCTAAGAAGAAAGGGCTAGATAGTGACAGTCCCTGTGGCTCCAAAATTCAAATGGTAACAGAAAAGCTCCAGATCAAGGTGCCTGGACCTCCCTTGCATAAGAAGGCAACAAAAATGCATGAGAATGACATCACACATAAAGTACTCATCATTAAAAGTGTGTAATACTGAAAATATTTTATTATTTAAAAAAAAAAAAATCTATGTACAGATAATCAAGGATTTGGCAGAGTTGGTATCATTTCAGCCAGAGAACAGAAGATTTGATAGTTCATATCTTCTCCTCCTTTCTTGAGTTTTAAAAAATCATTCAATTTAACTTTAAAATGTTCTTGTAGACATTACTAAACTCTGTCCATACCAATGAATTCCAATGACATCATTGTTTCCATGGTAACTAGTGTACTTCAAAAGAGGAAAAAGCAGACAGCAAGACTAAAAACCAGGGGAAAAATGGAATTAAGTGGTATTAAATAAAGTATAACATTTCTCCTTTGCATTTATGGAAAACTTTCTAATTTCAAATGCTTTACTATTACTTAGAATCCCAGGCTCCTAAGAGCCAGTGGGATATGAGAGGTCATCAAATCTACATCCCTCTCATAGCAAAGATCCCCTTCACAATGTTGCTGCACCATGGTTGTCCAACTGCTTACAGAGCTCAGTGTTGGAAAGTTCTCATTCATTTACTCTTAAACATTACTGCACCTATCTTGCTCTTTACGTTAAAGAGATGATTAAGATAGTCTACCTCATTTTAAAATTTTTATAATTTAGGGGACAAGATAGGCATGTAATAATTAAAACATAAGGGTGAAGAAAAAGAGTACTATAATAAAGGCACTGGAAAATGTCAAAAAAAAAAAAAAAAGAAAAGCCAGGGGAAGGAACCATTAATTCCAAGTAGAAGGATTATGCAGTACAATGACTTTCATTTCCACTCTACTTTAGCCTCACACACCCAGGATCACTTCTTGGATCTTATCATGACTCAGAATTGCTCCAACATTAACTTTCTGATCACAAACAGCTCTTTCACTCCCTTGCTAATCCCTGTACTAGTCCTAATATCCTTTCAGTGGCACCTACCTAACAATAGCCCAGTATAGACTGAGTGACCATCCTTTTTCCCCACTGCTACATCCAGACTGCTGAGAACGATGAAGAAAATCACAGAGACATGCAGATTGGTGCCATAACAAACTCATGGTCTTTCTCAAACCTCAGCTGGAAGAACCACAGAGCTCCCTGGCATTCCCTTCAGCTGTTCCTAGTCAGCAATCTTTTCTTTCCTGATAACTATTTTAAATCTTCATAACTCTAAAGTTTTCTATTCAACCAGTCCCTCCCACATGCTCAGGAGCCTTGTCTCCTACTTTACGGAAAATATAGGTCATTCAGTAGGAAATCTCTTAATTTCACATCCACCTCCCCAAAGCCCACCACCCCTGCTGACCAAGAATGTGTCCATTCTTACTCCCAGTCTTGGAGGAATGAGAAGCCCTCCTTCCTGCCCAAGGATAACCTGAAATTTGGATCGCCTCTCTCATTCTCTTCTCCCACACACTGTGAAGAACCTTTCACCTTCAAATACTTCCTTACTCTCCTATTGTCTTCAACTTCTGTAGCCACTTCTTTTTTCTTGTCAAACATCATTCTCCCTTGGCTGTCATTCTATTTCTTGGCCTGCTCACTCTCAGTTTCTTTTCCTTTCCTCATATGTTCCTGGAATCAGTTCTCACTCCTCTTTTTTTATCACCTATAAATACTTGTAACTCTTAACGTTTTCTTGCTTATAGATTTTTCTGAGAATCTTAGAGATGGTAACGGGTCCTCTCCCCTCAGAAAAAACATACCTATGTGTGTAAACAAAAATCCTTACAACTGGATCAATAAATAACATCATGATAAATGGTGAAGAAACTGAAGTGGTAAAGAATTTCATTCTTCTTGGATCAATAATCAATGTCCATGAATGCAGCAGTCAAGAAATCAATCAATGTATTGCATTGGGAAAATATGCTGCAAAAGACCTCTTTAAAGTGTTAAAAAGCAAACATGTCACTTTGATGACTAAGGTGTGCCTGAAATAAACCATGATATTTTCAATCGCCTCCTATGCATGTGAAAGTTGGACAATGAAAAAGGAAGACCAAACAAAAACTGACACATTTGAATTGTGGTGTTGGCAAAGAATATGGACTTTCAGAAGAATGAACAAATCTGTCTTGGAGGAGTACAGCGAGAATGCTCCTTAGAAGCAAAAATGACTTTGTCTGGCTTACTTTGGACATGTCATCAGGAAGGACCAATCGCTGGAGAAAGACATTAAGCTTGGTAAAGTACAGGGTCAGCGAAAAAGAGGGAGACCCTCAATGAGATGCACTGACATAGTGACTGCAACAATGGGCTCAAACAATGGAGTTCCTAATTGGCGCAAACAGTTAGCGACTACTAGCCAAAAGGTTGGTGGTTTGAACCCACCAAGAGGCACCTCAGAAGACTGGCCTGGCGATCTGCTTCCAAAAGGACACAGCCTTGAAAACCCTATGGAGCAGTTCTACTCTGCACACATGGGGCTGCCATGAGTCGGAATCAACTTCATGGCAACTAACAGCAACAACAACTCATATATGTTATGTATGTTTACCAAACAAACATTCAATAACGGGCTCAAACACAGCAATGATTATGAGGAAGGCGCCAGATGATGCAATGTTTCATTCTGTTATATACAAGGTCATGATGAGTTGGAGCCATCTCGATGACACCTAACAACACTCACATAGCCACAAGATTTTGTATTCAATATTAGAGGATTCACAGATTTCCTACTCCCTGATCTCATGAAGCAGCTTGTCAATGAAGCCCAGATCAGGAGCCATTGCTTTGCTTAATCATTAAAGATAACTGCTGAATTTCCAAGCTTCCCTCAATACACTTTCTGGTCAAGAGTCAAAAAAAAGATCCTTGCTAATATACTCATCTTTTTATGTTCCAGAAGTTAATATGGCCCTCTCCATCAGCACCCTGAATACGGTCTATTTGCTAATAGATCACGATACAACTATAACTGTTTTTATGAAAACAACAATTTTTAAAATTTTACTGTGCTTTAGGTGAAAGTTTACAGTGCAACTTAGTTTCTCGTTCAAAAATTTATACACAAATTGTTTTGTGACATTGGTTGTAATCCCCGAAATGTGTCAGCACTCTCCCCCCTTTCCCTTTCTGCCCTAGGTTCCCCAAGTCCGTTTGTCCAGTTTTCTGGTCCCTTCCTGCCTTATTGTCTTTGCTTTTGGGCAGTTGTTGCCCATTTGGTCTCGTATACTTGATTGAACTAAGAAGCACATTCTTCACATGTATTATTGTTTGCTTTATAGGCCTGTCTAATCTTTGGCTGAAAGGCGGATTTTGGGAGTGGCTTCAGTTCTGAGTTAGCAGGGCATCCGGGGGCCATAGTCTTGGGGGTTCCTCCAGTCTCTGTCAGACCAGTAAGTCTGGACTTTTTTTGTGAATCTGAATTTTGTTCTATATTTTTCTCCTGCTCTGTCCAGAACCTTCTATAGTGATCCCTGTCAGAGCCATCAGTGGTGGTAGCTGGGCACAATCTAGTTCTTCTGGGCTCAGGCTGGTGAAGGCTGTGGTTCATGTGGTCCATTAGTCCTTTGGACTAATGTTTTCCTTGTGTCTTTGGTTTTCTTCGTTCTCGTTTGCTCTAGATGGGATGGGACCAATAGATGTATCTCAGATGGCCACTCGTAAGCTTTTAAGACCCCAGATGCTGTTCACCAAAGCAGGATGTAGAACATTGTCTTTATGAACTATGTTTTATGCCAATTGAACAAGATGTCCAGAGAGACCATGGTCCCCCACCCTCAGCCCCAGTAACTCAGTCCCTAATGGTGTTGGGATGTGTCTAGAAAGTTTCTATGACTTTGCCTTGGTCAGGTTGTGCTGACTTCCCCTATATTGTGTGTTGTTTTTCTCTTTACCAAAGTGAACACTTTGTCTGCTATCTAATTAGTGATTTGCCCTCTCCAGTGCCCCCTTCCCTTGTAACCACCTAACTTTTGTTTTTTTGTCTGTAAACCTTTTCTTAGATTTTTATAATAGTGGCCTCACACAATATTTGTCCTTTTCTGATTGACTTATTTCACTTAGCATAATGCCCTCCAGATTCATCAGTGTTGTGAGATTTTTGCAGATTCATCATTGTTCTTTATCGTTGTGGAGTATTCCATTGTGTATGTTACCATAATTTGTTTATCCATTCATCTGTTAATGGGCACTTAGGTTGTTTCCACCTTTTTGCTGTTTTGAATAATACTGCAATAAACATAGGTGTGCAGATGCCTATTCATATGACAGCTCTTATTTCTCTAGGATATGTTACTAGGAGTGGGATTGCTGGATCATATGGTATTTCTATTTCTAGCTTTTCAAGGAAGCGCCATATTGTTTTCCATAGTGCTTGTACCATTTTACACTCCCATCAGCAGTGCATAAGAGTTACAATCTCCCTGCAACCTCCCCAATATTTGTTATTTTCTGTTTTTTTGACTGGTGCCAGAAACACTGGAGTGAGACAGTATCTCATTTTAGTTTTGATTTGCACTTCTCTAATGGCTAATGATTGCAAGCATTTCCTCATGAGTCTGTTAGCTACCTGAATGTCTTCTTTGATGAAGTGTCTGTTCATATTCTTTGCCCATTTTTTAATTGGATTATTTGTCTTTTTGTTGTTGAGGTGTTGAAGTATTCTGTAGATTTTAGAGATCAGACTCTTGTCAGATAGGTCATAGCCAAAAATTTTTTCCCAGTCTGTAAGTTTTCTTTTTACTCTTTTGGTGAAGTCTTTTGATAAGCATAAGTGTTTAACTTTTAGGAGCTCCCAGTTACCTAGTTAATCTTCTGGTATTTGTGCATTTTTAGTTATGGCTTGTGTTCTATTTATGCTACGTATTAGGGCCCCTAGTGTTGGAAAATTAACAATTTTTTTTCAAAGCAGACATACTTTACCAATTAAAATAAGCTTTTTTTAAAATTATGATTTAAGTGAAAGTTTACATAGCAATTTAGTTTCTCATTAAACAATACAAAAATTGTTTTGTGACATTGACTGCCAACCCTGCGATGTGACAACACTCTCCCCTTTTCCACCCCAGATTCCCTGTTTCCATTCATCCAATTTTCCTGTTCCTTTCTACATTCTTGTCTTTTCTGCTCGTGTACCCATTAGTCTCATATACATGATTGAACTATGAAGCATGTCCCTCACGTGTGTAACTGTTGGCCCTATAGCCCTGTCTGATCTTTGGCAGAAGGGTGAACCTCAGGAGTGACTTTAGTACTGAGTTAAAAGGGTGTCCGGGGGCAATACTCTCAGGGTTTCTCCAATCTCTGTCAACCCAGTAAGTCTGGTCTTTTTTTGTGTGTGTGAATTTGAATTTTGTTCTACATTTTTCTCCCGCTCTGTCCAGGACTCTCTATTGTAATCCCTGTTAGAATACTCAGTGGTGGTAATCGGGCATCATCTAGTTGTTCTGGGGTCAATCTGGTGGAGGTTGTGGTAGTTGTGGCCCATTAGTCCTTTGGACCAATCTTACCCTGTGTCTTTGGTCTTCTTCATTCTCCTTTGCTCCAGCTGGGATGGAACCAGTAAATGTATCTCAGATGGCCATTGGCAGGCTTTTTTTTAAATTGTTGTAGTTTAAGTGAAAGTTTACAATTCAAGTTAGTTTCTCATACAAAAATTCATACATTGTTATGTGACCCTAATTGCTCTCCCTATACTGTGACAGCACACTCCTCCTTTCCACCCCTGATTTCCCATGTCCATTCAATAAGCTCCTAACCCTCTCTGACTTCTCATTTCACCTCCGGACAGAAGCTGCCCATTTAGTCTCATGTATTTACTTGAGCTAAGAAGCACACTCTTCACAAGTATCATTTTATGTCCCATAGTCCAGTCCAATCTTTGTCTGAAGAGTTGGCTTTGGAAATTGTCTTAGTTCTGGGCTGACAGAGAGTCCTGGGGCCATTCTTTCTGGGATTCCTCCAGTCTCAGTCAGACCATTAAGTCTGGTCTTTTTACTAGAATTTGAGTCCTGCATCCCACCCTTCTCCGGCTCCATCAGGGACTCTCTGTTGTGTTCCCTGTCAGGGTGGTCACTGGTGGTAGCCGGGCACCATCCAGTTCTTCTGGTCTCAGGCTGATGAAGTCTCTGGTCTATGTGGTCCTTTCTGTCTCCTGGGCTAATACTTTCCTTGTGTCTTTGGAGTTCTTCATTCTCCTTTACTCCAGGTGGTTGGGACCAATCGCTGCATCTTAGATGGCCACTTGCTAGCTTTTAAGACCCCAAATGCCACTCACCAAAGTAGGATGCAGAACATTTTCTTAATAAACTTTGTTATGCTAATTGAGCTAGATGTCCCCTGAAAGCATGGTCCCCAGACCCCTTCCCCTGCTACTCTGTCCCCAAATTAACAATTTTTATAGTCATTTTTGAAAAGGCCAACTCTCTACTCTTCAGTTGTATAGACTGCAGCTTACCAGATATTTCATCTAACCCATATGCTGTTTCTGACCGATCAGTTCGAATCTGAATTTCTCAGTCTAGTATTTTACAGAACCAATGTTCAACAAATATTTATTGACCACCCACAATGTTCCAGACACAGTTCTAGGCACTGTCCGTAAGCAAGCTTTAGTCCTGGAATAATTATGTTCCATTAGGAATGTCTACTCCGCCCTTGTCTTTACAATCTAGAGAAAAACCTGTGAGGATCAGTAAAAGATTGTTTGCCTCTTTATTTATAGGGCAGTAAGCATCAAGTGGAGCCCTGGTGGCGCAGTGGTTAAGTGTTTGGCTGATAACCAAAAGGTTGGCAGTTTGTATCCACCAGCCACTCCTTGGAAACTCAGTGGCAAAGAGTTTTCTTTTAAGTATCAAATGAGGAGCCCTGCTGGTGCAGTGGTTAACTGCTCAGCTGCTAACCAAAAGGTCAGCTGTTTGAACCTACCAGCAGCTCCGCGAGAGAAAGACGTGACAGTTCACTTCCATAAAGATTACAGCCTTGGAAACCCTATGAGGCAGATCTATTCTGTCCTATAGGGTCACTATGAATCAGAATCAACTTGACAGTAACAGGTTTTTTAAGTGTCAAATGCTACAGATAATTCAAAATAGCATAAGGACTGAAAGGTATATATGCCAAATTTGACAACTAAAGTCATTAGACCCCTATGTGGCAAAGCCCATTTAGGACCTGCTCTGTAGCCATGGTCACTTCAAGTGACAGCATCTGCTGAAATGGACTCTTACATACAAAATGATAATTTAAAGAGGGGGGAAAAAAAACCAAGGAACAGCTCTGGCTCCTGCTCTTTTAAAAACTTTGCCCTTAAGGATTTTATGATGCTTTTGATACACATGCCTCAACCCCCACCTTACAGAATGTGAAGTGAAGCACTCACTTACGTGCAGATGCAATGGCTGTTATCTTGACCTTGAAGTGACCTTAACAGACCATTGGCCCTGTTATCTAATTGCTGCCAGAAAGGAGGATTATGGATTACTTGTTGTTAACTCAATGTCATAATTTCTGGTAAATAACCCTCTTCCAACTTTTTGCTGATTTATATTTTAAAATCTCATATAATAAATAAGTAACCATATTTAGTTATCTGGGCATACATCATTTATATCTAGTTTATCTTAGAGGGCATAATAGGAAGTTCAAAGCTAGAAGTGCTATAGGTGCTGTATTGACTCAGTTTTCGGTCTGAGGGCGGCATTGATTATCATTGTTTCAAAAATTCCCTGAGCTAAAATTCACAACACAGAATGCCACGGGGTTTTTGATCATTCGTTTATCCACACGGAAAAGCTGTGAATAAATGAAATACTTTCTGAACACAATTTTGATCCTGCTAGTGAGAATACCCTCAGACCACCTGAAAGGTAAATACACAGGCATCTTCCTTATCAAGCTCCTCAATTTTCACAAAAGGATGTCTGTTCAATCCAGAGCACCACAGCTAGTCAATGCACACAGCTCTGCACTAAATGGCAAGGGAGAAGAGCTGCACTGAGGGTACATGTTGAGGACAATCATCTCAACCCCTATACTACTGTACTTAGTATATTATACTTTTCACAAATCTACTCATTCTAATACATCATTGGATCTTATCCTGTGTCATGATCTCACTGAAGAATCCGATGAAAGTTATGAATCCTCTCTACACTGAAACAAACTTGAACATACAATTTTGGGGGTGAACTGTGAGACCGCTGTCCATGGACGGAAGTTCAAAAAGCTCTCTCTATAAACTTTAAAATCTATCCCTGAATAGACCAATACCACTAGAGAACCACATAGATGGATGTATCACATTGGCCTTGTACTGAAATGCTTGTTCTAAATTGTATATTGGCACAATTCCAACTGCTGTTGCTGAGGCACGTTAGAAGGAAGAACCCACTATTTACTTTAAAGAAGGTAATGAGGTTGTGTTCACTGCATACAGTTTCCTCTGAGAACCTAGGGGAGATATGCCTCTCTGGGCTCAGCTCTGCTTCTTCTCAGCATCCAGCTCTTTTTTGGGGAAATGGACAGTTTGGTACACATATGGTACTATGCTTCCTTCCTCTTGGCTGCTAAAAAATTCACGGCCTACCTCTAACAATTTAAGTCTCTCAATGGCATACATTTTCCTTACTGACTTCACTCCTGAAGTGGTTTTAATTGTTCGTCTTATTTTCATTATTTATTTTTAACTTGTTCTACTTTCCCATATTGTAGAAAAATCCTTACTCTTTAGAAGAAGGGGGCTATACATGAGTTAAACTGTAGGAGACAGAAGAAAAAAAGTTATCTTTTTCACCTGTTTCACCACTGGTGATCTACTCACATCTATCTCTCTGAATCACTTCCTAAAACACTCTTTTTTTTGTTGTTTTTTCAGTGATAGATGCAAATATTTGTGAGAAATAGTACTTCTTCAGAAAATTCATACTTGAAAGATGTTTTAAAATTCTTTTGGATTAATACAGTATGTATACATGTGTGTACTAATATGTGTGTTTTAAAGTAACCATAAAGATGAAGTAGGATTTTGATTACATTTTCATACAGATTTCTGCACAAAACTAAATTGAAATTTGAATTTTTTCAACAATTAACTTCTTCACTTAAAGGAGTTTCATATTTTTACAACAGTGAAGCTGCAAATGCTTACAGGCACGTGGACTTTTCGGAACATCTCGGCACCCTTGTGTGCATCCATCAGTGCAATGTCCTGGGGCGTGGAGACAATCACAGCACCTAACCAAAAGATAAACAAAACACTAATAATGATATATTTTAATTGTTTATGGAAAGATTACTTCATTTTATGTTGCTTAAAGGGCCTATTACATTATGTATTTAGGTAATTTGTATAAATTTTACATAAATGAGTAAGGAAGTTAAGGTCTACTTTGCCCTTGCCTACCTTCAACTCTTCGCTTCTAGAACCACAACCGACTGTCCAGTGATTTAGAATCATAGCTATATCATCAGAATTTTCTTCCCATTCAGACAATGTGCTACTTAGATGCACAAGGCAGGCCTTACTTTCAAGAAGTTAATAGTCTACTTGGGGAGACCAGCAAATGTACTAAGCATTAAAACAGAGATATGCATAGGGCATCATGGAGTTATAAAGGAAGAACAGGAAGGAAAGATAACTAATTCAATCCCGGGGAGATGATGGTGAAGGTGATGGATGGAGTAGGGAAGCAAGAGATAAGGAGTAGCAATAGGGGAAAGGTTCCAGAAACAGCTGATTCCCAAGCTGAGTCCTAAAAGTTTGTATTACAGAAAACTCACTAGTGTGGAACACACTGTGGAGAACAGTTTGGTGAGGGTAAAACTGGAGGCTGTGGCAGAAATTCACATGTAAATTAGTGGCAGGCTAAACTAAAACAGCAGTGATTGGATGAAGATGGAGGCTTTCTTGGGTCTCTATTCTTACCCTACAGACCAGAAAGTTCTAGAGAATAATGTTTTGAGAGAAAGTACAGTACAATTTTTTTAAGTGGAAACTCCAGAGGCCTAATTATGATTTCAGAGTCTGTGAATTTCTTAAAATTTGCAGTTTCTTTTAAACGATAATCTAAATAATAATAAAAACATAAACATATTCTACACCACCTAGATAATCATTACCTATAACTATCTACACATTGACATGACATTTCAAAGCCCAAAACCACCAAATTCATACGAAGTGGAAATACTTTGCCACAGCTAATGAAAACAGAGTTAGGGTTAACAATAAATAAAACAACTGCATCAAGTGAAGGTCAAATGACACCACAGAGTATTATCTGAAGGAATATTTTGAATAAGTTAGAATAGAGAAAAGCGATGGGAGAACCAAGTTATCAAGTGATAATATAGGCACGCCAAACTCAAAAAAACCTGTACAACAGTAGTTAGTTATAAATTTATCTTGCAATTGACACTCTTGTTTCAGCAAAAAACATCTTTTACATTAAATGTCATTAATTTAAATTTTACTGATTTTATAAGTTTTGCCTATTTTTTTTAATTATATAAACTCAAGGAATTTATGTTCCCACTTAATCAAGTAATCTTATAACAAAAATAAATTAATATAGGGTGTGGGTGCAGGAGGTTATTATTCCTTTAGAAAGAAGGTCTATTCATTACTCAAGTTAGAGAAACACTAGCTCTGGAATTTTTGATTCCATATATGACTTCCTATGTGACTAAGGTAATGACTTAAGCTCTTAGATTCAGTTTCCTCCTCTACAAAATATAACAGGAATATTTAGGTCATAGGTTAGAAATAACAAACTAATGTACATAAGATGCTTGCCATGATGCCTAGACACAGAGTAAACAATCAATAAATGGTAGCTGCTATTGTTGTTAATAATATCATCATTACTATCTTTATTATTCTTATTAATAAACTATCTTAGAAGTTAATGGAAGGCCATTTTCATATTTGCCGTCAGGCAACTCATTTGACTTTTCAAACTGTTGCATGGATCACTACATCCTTCTACTTTGATTTACTCTGTCCAAGAAACCATAAGTTACCCAATAGTTCTCTTTATCCTCTTTTAAAGACTCCTGGAAATCACATCTCTGCAAAAATTATACTCTACATGCCCATATATTTCCATAATTTGCCACCTTCATGTTCTGTTATTGATCTGTTTCACTGTTTTTTCATATCCAGTGATCTAATTCCAGTTGTGGCCCCATCTAGGTGTGTGACCAACCTTAGACAATTAACTCAGAATCATTCTGGTTCTCAGTTTCCTTAGATGTGAAATTAGTGAATGGATGAGACAGTCTCCAAGATCTCATCTATCTCTATTACTATATGATTTAGAATTCCCTATTAACTATAAATAGCTTCTGAAACCACTCTGCTCAACCTGACTGCCTCAGCAATGCTATTTAAGTAAATGTGAAATGCCACCTCCTCCAAGAAGTACAGCCTCTCAATCTCAGAGATATTCTCTTCACGTGTGAACACGTAACCCCCCATGGCTATTTCTTCCAAATCCTCTTCTTAACTATTACTCAGGTAGTACTCTATTGGATTAGCCTTCAAAAGCATCCTCAGCTTTCATACGGTGTAAATATGTTATTGTTTTAAATAGTCTTTGTCAACTATTTGTATTTCACTATACAATATACCTTCTTGGACAAATTTTTCTCATCTTTTTCTCAAACAAAACTAATGTCACAATGCCTTGCACAAAACTGCCACTTAACAAAGGATCAGTGATTTAAACAATTTTCCTAGATTATTGCAAAATGAACTCTTAATTGGTAACTCCTTGAAGTAGGAGTCAAGAGCTCTGGATTCAGGTTTTGTCGACAGTACTAATGTATTATATAACCTTATATAAACTTACTGAATCTCAATACATCTCAATTAACTACTCTACAAAAATGAACCTATTTGCATTAGCCATATTTAACTTAAAGAACTCCTCCATGAAAATAAAAAATAATGTAGAAGTGTTATAAAAATGTTTAATGACATTGTTTTGATAGCTGTAAGATCCGAGAGAGAAGGATTAAAAAGACTTGGTTTTCTCTCTAATTAACCCTAACACAGTATCACAAATAAGCATCCCTGATATCTGAGTTTCTTTGTAGAATAGTCTGAATAGCACCATTCATACATCAGTTAATAACAACTTTTGACAAAGACAATGATCACCTTATAAGTCCCATCAAATGCTCACAAAACAAGTAAATATTCCATTTATAGAACACATTTATAGAAAAATACCACATTTATAGAAAAATTTTTGGTGTAAGACGTGTGTGTGTGTGTGTGTGTGTGTGTGTGTGTATGCCAGTTTGTCACACTCCAGTGGCATGCGTGTTGTTATGATGCTGGAAGCTATGCTACCAGTATTTCAAATGCCAGCAGGGTCACCCATGGTGGACAGGTTTCAGCAGGGCTTCCAGACTAAGACAGACTAGGAAGAAAAGCCTGGCGACCTACTTGTGAAAATTAGCCAATGAAAACCTTAAGGATCACAACCGAACACTGTCCAACTCACTTGCTTTGCAGATGTCATCAAGGGGGATCAACTGCTGGAAGAGACATCATGTTTGGTGAAGTACAGAGCCAGTGAAGGTGAAGGAGACCCTTGGTGACATGGATTGGCACATGGCTGTAACAATGGACTCAAACATACTAGCAATTGTGAGGATGATGCAGGACCAGGCAATGTTTCATTCTGTTGTATACAGGGTTGCCATGAGTTGGAGTCGACTGGTCAGCAGCTATCTATCTATCTATCTAAGCCCTTAATCACAATGCAATCAGCCTTTAGGACACTGTCCTGAAAAATAACCCTAGTCCTTCTTGAAGGATACAAAAACACAGCTGGCCTACACATAAATCATTACCTCTTTTATTGCACCAAAATTTGGTATGTCACTTAAGTAAACCATTTCAGATGGCCCTAGAATGACCTTTAGAATTAATGATAAGGAAATCAAGATAAACAAAACCTCCAGTAAAATTAATCATTAGAATCAATGTGCATCACAACTCAGATTTTTAAATTTTAAAAGAATTATGTCAACTTTTTCTTGTTAATGTATCTCTCAGCTTAAAATATGGTCTCCAAAGTTATAAATGATATTACATTTTATCTTTATGGTTCTTGGCTTTCAGCTTGGTAAAGTTTAATTTTTCTCATGGCTCATGGGACATGAACCAATATGAATGAGCCAAGAATTTCCCCCCTTAACATCACTGATGATGTCATTTCAGTTCCGTGATTGAGGGTTTGTCAGAAAGCTTGTGCTCCCTCTACTGACCAAAAGGAAATGTCAGCAGCAACAAAAAGAATGTTTAGTTTGCAGTAAGGAGAATTATTTTCTGGGGGGAAAAATATAGTACTATAAAACACCTATCTTAAGAATTCCATAGAGAATTCTCTGTTTCTAGAGTAAATGTCTAAGTCTAAATAATTAATTAATACCTTTTTAACACTATTACCCAAGTTGTAATATTTTTAAGAGGTTTTTTATCAACTAAAATTTACTATAAAAGGTTACTGTCTGGAGGATTGTGGCAAAAGTGTTAACATCCTAAAAAGTAATTAGAGTATTGTCGTAATTGTTAAATATTTTGCCTACTAAGAGGAAAATCTATTTATAACTGCATATCTGGATTTGGGTCAGAGTTCAGAGTAGTTAAACATTTAAAACTGATTCTTCCAGATGTTAGGCTGATCATAATTACACCAGTGTGGAACTACTCAACTGTGCCGTTCTAAGTCTCCAGGGCATAGATTGTATCTAATTCCCATGCTTGAGTGAGAGTTTCAGTGATGGAACCTAATAAATGTATAAAACAAAATCTGCTCAGAATTATACAGGGAGGAATAATTCTATACCTTGCAACTCTTCAGCACATCAATGCAAAGTCAACTAAAACTTAAAAGAACACTCTGCTATTTTTAATGTGCACAGTACTTTAATATTTAGTGTTGCTGATTCTCCTTGATGTATTTAGAGATTTACTTGCACCAAAAGAAAATAATCATTCAACTTTTGCTGGCTTAACATAAACAATACGAAACACATTATATAATTGTTTATCAACTATAAAATAGATTTTGGCTTTGGTATTTCTTAAATTTCCCTTATCTTTCTCCTCTGCCACCTCCAAACTTCCTGTATAATAAAGATTATCTGCTATAAGATCAAGAAATGAGCACTAAAGTTAGTATTACCTTAAGTAAAAGATGATTAAAAAGGTCATTTCACTTCAAAAAGTACTTGGAGACTGTATGTCAACAGAAATATAAATAATTCCTTGATGATTCACTGTTTTGGACTCTTAAGCTCCCTTCCAACAGAACTGACTTTAGTAACAAAGTCTATTAATTTAAAGATCAATCCTTATTTTGCTGACTTCAGAAATGAGTTTTGTTATAGGGAATTATGTCAATGTCTGCCAAAAGGGATTATAAAACACAATTGTGATAGTTAAGGTTGTGTGTCAACTTGGCTAGGCTATGATTCTCAGTGGTCTGGCAGTTATGTAATGATATAATTTGGCAGTTATGTAATGATGTAGTTATCTTCCAGGATGTGATCTGATGCGATCAGCCAATCAGTTGTAAGGGGAGTTTCCTCAGGGGTGTGGCCTGCATCCAATATATACATGGTCATTGTGTCAAAACTCGCTTGCTTGCTCTGGATCTTGCATCTGGTTCGTCATCATCTGACCTCCACTTCTTGGGACTTGAGTCAGAAGCCTGCTGTATTGCCTGCTGATCTTGGGATTCACTGGCCTCTACAGCCCATGAAACAGCAGACTGACGTCTGACCTGCCAGTCTTGGGTTTGTCCACCTCTACAGCTACACGGTCAGGAGAACCTCCAGCCTGATGTCCAACCCATAGACTTGGGACTTTCCAGTCTCCACAACCATGTGAGCCATTTACGTGAGATAAATCTCTCTCTATCTGTACACATATATATACTGGTTTAGCTTCTCTAGAGAACCCAGCCTAAGACATTTGGTACAAAGAACGGTTCTAGAGAAACAAAACCATAAGGATAGGTTTTCTAAATTGGTTCTCAATTCTGACTAATATTAAAGGCATTGATGACTCTGCCTCCAATAGTAAAGAGGGCGCTGCTAAACCATAGAATGAGGTGGTGATATTAATATGCAAAATATCACCACCAACAGACCAAGTATTGGTGAGAAGAGAGGCTCCCTGGTTATCAAATGTTTGATACTTTTCTACAATTTTGTCAGAATGAAAAGTATAGGGAAGCTAGTTGGTTGGTCCTACTTTCACTAGACAAAGTTGTGAAAGAAAGATGAGCTCAGGGCTTCAGAGTCACAATTCAAGTGCTGCATAAAAGATCTCAAAGCTGCCACTTGTGCTGTGAAAGAAAGTCTTACTTCTTGTAGTAACAGAGCTAATACTGCTGAAAACCAAACCCAGAGTCTTATCGTGAGAGTGCCTGAATTGCAACACCAACTGAATTCCCAACCTCGAATTGTGTCTGAAGTTAAAGTGAGGGAGGGCACTGATTGGGAAGAAATGGGATTCTGAAACTTAGGATGGGGACATATGGACAGATAATCAGGAAGCTAGGGACATTGAGCCCCTAAATTCTATTGAATCACTCCTGCCAATAGAACCAATCATCTTACTCTCATCTGAAGTGATTACTTCATCTTTGTCTACTAAGCCACCCTCCCCAATAAAACCATTATCCCTTCCACCTTCAGATGATGAGATTAACCTAGCTGTGTCTGAAGAGGCTTTATCTCAGATATTGCCTAGGGCAGCATGTGGGGTGGCATCTGGCGCATTGCCTGCAGCATCTCCTGAGGTAAATGCCTTACAAGACATTGATGAATGTCCCCAGGACCCATCCTCGCTACTTATTTTTGCTTCTAGACATATAACTAAAATCCCAGCAAGACCCAAAAGGTGAAGCACAAAGTGTGACCTAGGAGGAGGTACGCTACACTCCAAAAGAACTGCTTGACTTTTAAAATATGTACAAACAGAACCCTGGGGAATATGTGTGGGAATGGCTATTAAGGGTGTGGGATAATGGTGCAAGGAACATAAAGTTGGATCTGTCTTGAGTTTATTGATATGGGCCCACTAAACACAGATTCTTCATTAAACGTTTCAGCTTGAGAGGTTAGGAAAGGATCTAATACTTTATTTGACTGGTTCGTTGAAGCATGGATTATGCGGTGGCTACACTAAATCAAGCTGAACTACCAGATCTGCCTTTGTATATTGTAGAAGAAGGTACCTAAAGGCTTAGGGAAATTGGCATGTGAGAATGGATTTATCAAGTTGTACCCACAGACCCACAAACTGAGTGCCCAGAGGACACACCTTTTACCACAACAGTGAGGAACAAATTTGTGAAGCGAGCCCCAGTAACCTTGAAGACTGCTGTGATTGCTATTTTATGTAAGTCAAATTTGACAGTGGAAACTGCCCTAACTGAATTAAGACACTTAACCACAATGGGGCTGATTGGTCCCCATGGTGGTAGGGGCCAAGTGGTGGCACTCAATCAACAAAGACAAAGTGGGCATGGTTATTGTAATGAACAGTGAAGTAAAAGCAGTAATCAGAATAGTCTGACTCCTATGGACTTATGGTGTTGGCTACTTAGTCATAGCGTCCCTAGGAGTAAAACAGATAGGAAATCTACTAAATATTTACTTGATCTCTACAAGCAGAAGAACTCTAGGTCAAGTGAATGATGGTCTAACTCAAATTGCCAGAACAGAGTGTTACAGCTCCTCAATTAATTCTCAGCCTTGAGCCAGTTTATAAACCCACTACTCACTGAATGAAGAGAAAGACAGCTACCCTTGAGGAAGGACCCTACTACACTGCCAAAAATTTATACTGCTAATCTTTCTCCCAGCCTTCCCCAAAGGGATCTACAGCCTTTTATGAGACTGACTATTCACTGGGGAAAAGGAAATAATCAGGCTTTTCAAGGATTACTGGCCACAGGCTCTGAACTGACACTAATTCTAGGAGACCCAAACATCACTGTGGCCCACCAGCCAGAGTGTGGGCGTATAGAGGTCAGGTTACTAATGGCGCTTAGCTCAGGTTTGTCTCACAGAGGGTTCAGTGGTCCCTGAACTCACTCTGTAGTGATTTCCTCAGTTCCAGAATGCATAATTGAAACAGATATACTCAGCAACTGGCAGAACAGTCACACTGGATCCCTGACAAGTGAAGCAAAGGCTATTACAGTAGGAAAAGCCAAGTGAAAGCCATTAGAATGCCCCTACCTAGGAAAATAGTAAACCAAAAGCAATACTGCATTCCTAGAGGGATAGTAGAGGTTACTGCCACCATCAAGAACTTGAAGGATGTAGGGGTGGTAATCACCACCACATCTCCATTTAACTTGCCTATTTGGCCTGTGCAAAAACCAGATGGACCATGGAGAATGACAGAGGATTACTGTAAACTTAACCAGGTGGTAAGTCCAATTGCAGCTGCTGTTCCAGATATGGTTTTATTGCTTGAGCAAATTAATACATCTCCTGGTACCTGGTATGCAGCTATTGATCTAGCCAATGCGTTTTTCTTGTTTCTGGGTACAAAGGAAAACTAGATTTAAGCTGGCAAGGCCATCTTCACTGTCCTACCTCAGGAGTATATAAACTCTCCAGTCCTATGTCATAATTTAGTCCACAGGGACACTGATCACCTTTCCCTTCCAGAAGACGTCACACTGGTCCATTACATTGATAACCTTATGCTGACTGGACCCGGAAAGGAAGAAGTATCAATGACTCTGGACTTATTGGTAAAACATTTGTGTGCTAGAGGGTGGGAAATTAATCCCACAAAAATTCAGGCACCTTCCACCTCAGTGAAATTCCCAGGAGTCCAATGGTGTGGGGCATGCTGAGATATTCCTTCTAAAGTGAAGGATAAGTTGATACATCTGGCCCCTCCTACAACTAAAAGAGAACCACAATGTCTGGTGGGCCTCTTTGGATTTTGGAGGCAACACATTCCTCATTAGGGTGTGCTACTCTGGCCCACTTATCAAGTGACTCGAAAAGCTGCTAGTTTTGAGTGTGGCACAGAAAAAGAGATGCCCTTCAACAGACTCAGGCTGCCTGAAAGCCGCTATGCCACTTCGGCCATATGATCCAGCTGATCCAATGGTACTTAAAGTGTCAGTGGCATATAGAGATGCTGTTTGGAGTTTTTGGCAGGCCCTTATTGGTGAATCATGCACAGATCCTCAGGATTTTGGAAGAAAGCCCCAACATCCTCTGCAGATAACTACTCTCCTAAGGGAAAAAACTTCTGGCTTGTTACTGGGCCTTAGTAGTGACTGAGCACTTAACCATGGTCCAGCAAGTCAACATGTGGCCTGAGTTACCCATCATGAACTGAATGCTGTCTGACTCACAGAGTTAGAGATGCTTCCTGAGGGTGGTGGAAGAAGGCAGTTCTAAATACCAGTTACAACCATGTGACCAGTTACAGAAACGAGGACTGTAATTGTTACACGTATTTCTTCCTTGTATGTGTGCATCAAATATTTTTGTATTCTTCACTTACAACATATAAGTAAACAGGGCTAATGCATTTTTGGTTGTACACATGTTAGCTGTATCATATTAGGCACAAGTATGACTTTGTAATTGTATTTAGATATTGTATATGATTTAAGAAGATGTGTAAAGTTGCCAAGTTGACAAGGGGTGGACTGTGATGGTTAAGGCTGTGTGTCAACTTGGCTGGGCCATGATTCTCAGAGGTTTGGTTATATAATGCTGTAGTTTGGCAGTTATGTAATAATATATTTTGGCAGTTTTATAATGATATAATTTTGCAGTTTTGTAATGATGTAGTTATCCTACAGGATGTGATCTGATGTGCTCAGCCAACCAGCTGTAAACGGAGTTTCCTCAGGGGTGTGGCCTGCATCCAATAAATATATGACGTTCTAGCAAAGCTGCTTGCTTGCTCTGGATCCTGCATCTACTTCTCATCATTTGACCTCCAGTTCTTGAGACCTGAGCCAGTGGTTTGCTGTATTGTCTGCCAGTCTTCGAATTCGTCAGCCTTCACAGCCTGTAAACCAGCAGCCTACCGTCTTACCTGTCGATCTTGGATTCATCAGCCTCCTCAGCCTGTGAGCCAGCAGCCTCTCCTGTGACCTGCTGATCTTGGGTTTGTCAGCTCCTACAGCTACGTGAGTCAGGAGAAGCCTCCAGCCTAATGCCTGACCCATGGACTTGGAACTTGTCAGCCTCTACAACTGTGTGAGCCATTTCCTTGAGATAAATCTCTCTGTCTCTTTACACACATATATATATGTATATATACACACATATATATATACATATATATACACATAAATATATACATACATACGCACGCACTTCACTGGTTTTGCTTCTCTAGAGAACAAGTACCTGTTCGAGTTTTTGCATTCTTTTGACTATATCTACTTAGGAGTGGAATTGCTAGGTCACACTGTAGTTCTATTTTTAGTTTTTGAGGAACCAACATACTGTTTTTCACAATGGCTATATCATTTTGCATTCCCACCAGCAATGCATAAGGGTTCAAACATGAGTATTTGATGCAGATATAATGACATATTTTAAGAGATCCCAAAAATGATAAACATAAATTAGTTCATTTTCAGTACACAGTTCTTTGGTTTGAAAAACAGTCACTCCTAAGACACACCATGACTGCCATTTATGAAACTATCCTCCAGCCTGATGCCTGACCCACGGACTTGGGACTTGCCAGCCTCTACAACCACGTCAGCCATTCATTGAAATAAATCTCTCTCTTTCTCTACACAGACACACACACACTTCAACGGTTCTGCTGCTCTACAGAACTCAGCTTAAGACAACAATAATTACTGAAAACCATAGTATTTCAAAGTTACTGGTGAGAGAAAGAGTATATGCACTTTGTAACTTTAATAAGAAATTCAAGTTCACCGAAGGAATCTGTATACAGATCTGCTATTTAACGACAAAGACTGGTTCTTCAATATAATGGAATCAATGTAGAAGGCCTCCAGTATGTTTTCAGAGGTTTAAAGAACTTGTACTGGAACCATACAACTCATTCGTGCTCACTTGCGCTCATTCATGCTCATTTTTTCTTCCTCTGTCTCTCCTCCCTCTGATGTTTCCAGTAAAATTACAATAAAATCCTGCCTCCTTTCCAGACCTGAATCCATCTTTATTTGATTAGTAAACACTTTGGGGGGCCTACTTTTTGTACACATATGTTTCTATAACTCAGAAGACTCTTTTGCTTCCCTGTGAGCATCTGTTCATGCTGGACTCTTAGATTTAATATTTTGTGTTTAATATTTTGCTAGACGCACATATAGCTCAGCCTGCCTATGCTCGCAGTGGGCTACTGCCCAAGGGTGTTTGTTTAATAATGGAACACATTCCTTTTTATACACATTTTCTCTCTAATAGAAACTACAGAGAGGAGAACTGCTACTCTCTGATTGCCCAACATTATTTAACCAGGTATATTTTAAGAGATGGAGGAATAGAGGCTTAGACTTTGTATGGAAAAGCTTTGAGATGTGAAGCTATTCTTCAGATCCATACTTCAGATCATGATTAAATTTCTAAAATTTATAACCAAGTGCAAAACTTTTTTAAATAACAGATTGTGAGACTTGTACTTTTTATACAAATAAATGTTTAATGGGTTTAAAAGCAGTTTTTAATATGACCTTGACAACATGTTGGTTATTATACTACTCAATGAATTTAAGACCTTAAGGAATTTTAGCAGTATAGTCTATCAGGAAGAACATATCCAGAAATTCTTAAGTGACAAGACTAAATCAATTATCTCGGAAACTTCCTATCCAAACACAGGTAGATGACCACCTAGTGGGAATTCAAGGAATTCAAATATTAGATGGGTTGGTCTAAACAAATGACTCTGAAACTTGACTAGGTCAGAATCATTTGGGGAAGCCATTAAAATCTGAGCATCTTCACAGCACAGTTGAGAAGTTATTAATTCTGAGGCTGTTTCTTTAAATTGTTAACTGATAATACTGTAACTTCTACTTATATGTAAAGTCAAATACAAAAGAGCCCTGAAGAGTTTCTTTCTTTCTAAATTTAATTTGAAAATGTTGTTATTCATTAACCAAAAGCTTTATATTTAATTTTATAAATTTCATTCCCAGTCAAACAAGGACTGAAATTTCAGACTGAAATATCAAGAATGCCCTAAAAGATAAAACCCTGGAATACAGTTTCTAGTCTTTAGCAGTTGACTGAAACTTGTGTAACAACAAAACAAATTTATTTTGGAAAGTATTTTTATAGTTTGATGAATAAAATAGTAACTCTATATCATGCAATACTTGCTAAGTATCCATTAATTATAGCATTTGCAGGAAATGCAGTACACCTGGAGGGAGTCTAAAATTGACACACACTTTTAAGGTTCCATTCTTGAAACTGAAAATGTAATTAAGGATTCAATATCATGAATATTAGAAAAGGCCATGACATAATTTTTTCACCTTTAAGGTACAAGCATGTTTCTGGCTTTACAGTTGGAATAAATTATAAATTGTAGAATTGTAGGGGAAACATATCACCAAAATCCCAAGTAGCTAAATATCTTTTGGGCAGTTTCTAATTGTTTTCCAAAAGATAAGTGCTTGAACACCTTTAAAGGATTACTCTTAAAAATTTGAAAGCAATCAAGAAGAGGGAAAAAAATAGCAGTGATTTGAAAACAAAAAATAAAAAAAGATTTTATTTAGTTTATCAGTAGAATCGCTATGTTTCTTTTGCTTTGAAAGTATAACCACCAATCAAGGAAGCTATTTTAACAATGTCCACTGAGTTATTTAACATGGCAACAATAAGTCGCTTATCCTCCATCCCCAATAGATTTTCATATTATAAAAACCATGGTCCAAAGTGGCAGTCAAAGAGTATTACCATAAAAGAGATCATTGATTAGGCCAAAGAAACTGCTGATGGGAGAAAAATACTAAGGTGGACAAGTACAGCTTTTTCTCAAGAATCTTTGATGAGTAACTAATAGAAGTTCAGTCACTGTGGAAACAGGCTCAAAACTTTTCATAAGCAATAAATGCCTTTCACTTTAAACAATGACTAAAATACCAGGGCAGCTTAATTTAAAATTTCTACCCCATCTCATTTAAATGAATGACAGACAGAAAGGCCTCTGGCTTTCCTTCTGTTTTAGAGTACAGCTTTATTGTTAAGTACAGCTTCTCTTGAACCCATGGGTATTTAGAATATTAACTAACTGATTCTGCCATATATAGTAGCTTCTCCTTCTCCAGGAGATAAGAAACCAGAATAGGACCCACACTAGGACTGCCTGGCTGTTTTCTGTGCCATTCCCTGGAAAAAAAGACAAAAGAATAAAAAAGGAACCATATGGCTTCCCTCTCAGCTACTCAGTCTCTGTCTCTCCTACTATAAGAATAACTTCCAAAATGTTCACTCCTGCATCAATCTTTACTTAATAAAGTGAAGGAGCACTTTTTTCATAACTCTATCCTATCAAAATAAACTCTTCCATTCATTACTCCCTGGTATACAAAATATACTTGCATGGCTGCTTATCTACAGTGTAAATATTATATTTCTAAGTTTCGTGACAGTACAATTTGCCTTGTGATAGTACAGATTTTTACTAATTTGACTGTAAGCTTTTAGAGGGCAGAAATCCTGTCCCCTTGCTTTGTATTTCAATCTATCACAAGCCATTAATTCACAATTATAATGATGACCATGAAGAAGAGAAGCTGTGCTGGTTATTTTCCACTTCCTGTGTCACTCCTGCCCCCAGCCCTGCTCAGATCCCTTCTCCACCACTCTCTGTCCTGATTAGTGTCCCACTAGCTGATCTCTGTAAACTGGATCACCTGAGTTTCCTTGCCCTCTGGCTGAGAATTTGCATTTCTAACAAGTTTCCAAAACCCACTACCTTCGAGTCCATTAAGACTCATTGTGACCCTATAGGACAGAGTAGAACTGTCCCAAAGGGTTTCCAAGGAGCACCTGGCGGATTTGAGCTGCCAACCTTTTGGCTGGCAGCCATAGCTCTTAACCACTACCACCAGGGTTTCCAGAAAGTTATATATAAGAATCACAGAGGATCTTGTTAAACTATAGATTCTGATTCAGTATATCTGGGGTGGAAATGCACATTCTCAGCAGGGGACTTAATAGAAATGCAAACTCTTAGCAGGGAACTTATGAGAAATGCAAATTCTCAGCATGGATTCGAACCTGGTTCCAACCTCTGAATTTTGATGAGCAGCCTAGCGCTTAATCATCGTGCCACCAGAGGTCCTATTCAAATACCAGCACAGTGCATATATTTTCAAAGTTTTCAAGGAAATTATAATGCTCCTTAAAGAAATATTAATCCTTTTCTATCATGGAAGTTAAACGTTTGATAATTCCTAAGAGTTCATCAGTATGCATTGGGGAAAAAAAGTCAAGCTTGGAATCTACCCAATTCAGCATAAAACTAAAAAAAACAAATTCACTGCCATTGAGTCGATTCCGACTCATAGTGACCCTACAGGACAGAATAGAAGTGCCCGACAGGGTTTCCAAGCAGTGGCTGGTGGATTCAAACTGCTGACCTTTTGGTTAGCAGCCGAGCTCTTAACCACTGCACCACTAGGGCTCCAATTCAACATAAGGCAACAACTAATTTAAAAGCTAAACAAATAAACAACAAGCAAAAATCCAGCAAACTGTATCACTAACAACAGCATCGAGAAACACACACACACACAAAACAAAGACTAAGAAAAATGACAAAACAAAGCAAACACTGACAACTCTGTTTCTCCCCTTTGCAAGTTCAATAAAACAAGAGCAAATCCAAAGACTATAACTGGTTACTTCTCATGCTTTATCCTGTCTCCTTTCCCGCCAGCAATTACTACAACTACCAGCTATGATTCTAGTCTATACTTGTAGTATGTAATGATTCAGTAGTCCATGAAAGCTCAAATTTAAATCATTAAGCACTAATAGTACTGTCAACACATTAATCTCTGTTGTTGCTATACAATGCTTTTAACACAAATGAGGATGATTTTTTTTTAAATTTAAAGTTTCTTCTGCTTCTTCTTATAATGAGCTTGTCTTCCATCCCATAGAACAAAATGGAACACACACAAAAGGGTTGCTAATTAGCATTCAGAAAGAGGATCTTCTTGCTCGTACAGTTCTGCTTCCATGAATTCTCCAAAAGGATGTCTTTTTCTAAGGGTAACACATTTAACTTCATACTGAACGTGGCTTGGAGAAATGGAAGCTAATGTAAAGGTTCTTTCTAACTCACGTTTCAACCCCCTCCTCCCAAACAAACAAAAATAAACTCTTCCTAAAGTGTTCAAGTAGTTCCTAAAGACCTCCATACATTTAGATGGAGTTTTCACATTCACAGTCTTTTTTTTTTAAATTGTACTTCAGGTGAAGGTTTACAAAACAAACAGTTTCTCAATGAAAATAGTACACATATTGTTTTATGACATTGGTTAACAATCCCACGACATGTCAACCCTCTCCCTTCTCGACCTTTTTTTGGTGAAAATATACATAGCCAAAGATATACCATTTCAAAAATTTACACATGCACAGTTCAGTGACATCGATTACGCTCTTCCAGTTGTGCTGCTATTCTCACTTTAGATGAAGGTTTACAGAACAAAATAGTTTCTCATTAAACAGTAGACATGTTGCCCTATGACAATGGTTAACAACCCCACTACACGTCAACACTGTCCTTACTCAATCTTGGGTTCCCTATCACCAGCTTTCCTGTCCCCTTCTGCCTTCTAGTCCTTGTCCCTGGACTGCTATGCCTCATTAGTCCCGTTTTATTTTATGGGGCTGTCCAAACCCCGGCTGAACGGTGAACCTTGAGAATGACTTCACCACTGAGCTAAAAGGGTGTCTAGGGGCCATACTCTCGGGGTTTTTCCGGTCTCTTTCAGGCCAGTAAATCTGGTCTTTTTTCATGTGTGTTAGAATTTTGTTCTACATCCTTCTCCAGCTCTGTCAAGAACCCTCTGCTGTGATCCCGGTCACAGCAATCAATGGTGGTAGCTGGGTACCATCTAGCTGTACTGGACTCAGTCTGGTGGAGGCCTTGGTAGCCGTGGTCCATTAGTCCTTTGGACTAATCTTTTCCTTGTATCCTGTTCTCTTCATTCTCCCTTGCTCCTGAAGGGGTGAGACCAGTGCCGTATCTTAGATGGCTGCTCACAGGCTTTTAAGACCCCAGACACTATTCACCAAGGTAGAATGTAGAACATCATCTTTATAAACTGTGTTATGCCAATTGAGCTAGATGTTCCCCGAGACCATGGTCCCCACAGCCCTCTGTCCAGCAATTCAGTCCCTCGGGGAGTTTGGACGTGTCTATGGAGCTTCCGTGACCTTTCCTTGTACAAGCTGTGCTGGTTTCCCCAGTATTGTGTACTGTCTCACTCTTCACCAAAGATACCACTTATCTATTGCCTGTTTAGTATTTCCCTCCCACCCCCTCATCCCTGGTAACCAACAAAGATTGTTACTTTTTGTGTGTAAACTTTTTCATGGGTTTTTACAATAGAGGTCTCATAAAATATTTGTCCTTTTGTGATTGACCTATTTCACTCAGCATAATGTCCTGCAGTTTCATCCATGTTATGAGATGCTTCACAGATTCATCATTGTTCTTTCTCGTTGCATAGTACTCCATTGTGTGCATGTACCATAGTTTGTTTATCCATTTGTCTGTTGATGGGCGTCTAGTTTGTTTCCACCTTTTTGCTATTGTGAACACTGCTGCCATGAACATGGGTGTGTATATGTCTATTCGAGTGACGACTCTTATTTCTCTAGGAAATATTCCTAGGAGTGGGACTGCTGGATCGTATGGTATTTCTAGTTTTCTAAGGAAGCGCCATATCATTTTCCAAAATGGTCGTATCATTTTGCATTCTCACCAGCAGTGCATAATTGTTCCAATCTCCCGGCAGCCCCTCCAACATTTGTTATTTCCAGTGTTTTTGGTTTGTGCCAGTAATGCCGGAGTGAGATGGTATCTAATTGTGATTTTAATTTGCATTTCTCTAATAGCTAGTGATCACAAGCATTTCCTCATGCATCTGTTGGCCGCGTGAATGTCTTCTTTGGTGAAGTGTCTGTTCATTTCCTTGGCCCATTTCTTAACAGGATTATTTGTCTTTTTGTTGTAGAGGTGTTGGATTTTCTTGTAGATTATGGAGATTAGATCTTTGTCTGACTTGTACTGTCCAAAAACTTTTTCCCAGTCTGTAGGTTCTTTTTTTACTCTTTTGGTGAAGTCTTTTGAAGAGCATAGGTGTTTGATTTTTAGAAGATCCCAGTTATCTACCTTATCTTCTGGGGTTTGTGTGTTGATGGTTATGGTTTGTATCCTGTTAATGCCGTGTATTAGGGCCTATAGTGTTGGTCGTATTTTTTCTTCTATAAACTTTATAGTTTTTGGCTTTATATTTAGGTCTTTGATCCATTTGGAATTAGTTTTTGTATATGGTGTGAGGTATGGGTCCTGTTTCATTTTTTTGCAGATGGACATCCAGTTTTGCCAGTCCCGTTTGTTAAAAAGACTGTCTTTTCCCCATTTGATGGACTTTGGGCCCTTGTCGAAGATCAGGTGACTGTAGGTGGATGGATTTACATCTGGGTTCTCAATTCTGTTCCACTGGTCAATGTATCTGTCATTGTACCAGTACCAGGCTGTTTTGATTACCATAGCTGTATAGTAGGTTCTGAGGTCAGGTAGTATGAATCCTCCAACTTTATTCTTCTTCTTCAGTAGTGCTTTACTTATTCGGGGCTTCTTCCCCTTCCATATAAAGTTAATGATTAGTTTTTCCAACTCTTTGCATAATATTGTTGGTATCTGGATTGCGATTGCATTGTATTTGTAAACTGCTTTGGGTAGAATTGTCATTTTCACAATGTTGAGTCTACCTATCCATGAGCATGGTATGTTTTTCCATTTACGTAGACCCCTTCGGGTTTCTTGCGGTACTGTTTTGTAGTTTTCTTGGTACAGGTCTTTTACATCTCTGGTTAGATTTATTCCTAAGTATTTTATTTTTTTAGGGGCTATTATAAATGGTATTGTTTTCCTGATTTCCTTTTCATTGTTCTCTTTATTGGTGTATAGGAATCCAACTGATTTTTGTATGTTTATCTTGTATCCTGCTACTCTGCTGAATCTTTCTATTAGTTCCAGTAGATTTCTCGTGGAGTCTTTAGGGTTTTCTGTGTATAGTATCATATCATCTGCAAACAGGGACAGTTTAACTTCTTCATTACCAATTTGGATGCCCTTTCTTTCTTTTTCTTGCCTTACTGCTCTAGCCAGAACTTCCAGCACAATGTTAAATAGGAGTGGTGATAAACAGCATCCTTATCTTGTTCCTGTTCTCAAGGGGAATGTTTTCAGCCTCTCTCCATTAAGAATGATGCTGGCTATTGGTTTTGCATAGATGTCCTTTATTATGTTGAGAAATTGCCCTTCTATACCTATTTTATGGAGAGTTTTAATCAGGAATGGGTTTTGGACTTTGTCAAATGCCTTTTCTGCATTAATTGAGATGATCATCACATTCATAATCTTATTTGATCCTTACAAGTCTGTGGGATAGGCAGCTGTTCCACAGGTAAAGCTAAAGAATCAGGGAGGTTATTAGTACCTTGCTCAACATTGCTGCAAGTAAATAAGAGAATTTCTTATTATTATCTTACAGTGGAGCAATGCTAGTGATTCTCACTAGTAATTTAATACAGAGCCTGCAGGTAACCGACTAGTAAGTGCACAAATGCATATTATTATCCCAAATACTGAAACAAAGTTAATACTAAAACGTATCCACAACCCCAAGGATATTATATATAGTACAGGAAAGAAAGATAGCGTAAATAAATAACTAAATGGAAAGTATTTTTCTCCCAGAGGGGGAGTGAAATAAAACACATGCTTTTTTTTAAAAAAAAATGTTTCCTTTAACTTATACACAGAAAAAACATGTGAATGAAAGCAGGGTCGCGGGGGGAAGGAAGGGTGTCACAGGAATGAGTATAATGATAACAGAGATATAGGAGTAACAAATCTTTTCAGATAAACAGTAATAACTAATCAGACTAGCTTTGTCATTTACTCATCCTTCTCCCGCAAAGCAGCTGGTGGATTTGAACCACTGACCTTTTGGTTAGCTGCTGAGTGATTAAGCACTGTGCCACCAGGGCTCCTTATTAATTGTATAAACCACTGCCCAAGGTGCTCTAAGAGACACTATGATGAACAGGAAAATTTCCTGCATTCAAGCTGCTTACAGCCTAGTTGGAAAGATAATACAGACACACAGCTAAAATATTCATTGACTCAACATTTCCTGAGTAGCTGCAGGAAGGCACTGTGCTTGGCACTATGAGAAATACAAAGATGGATGAAGCAGAGCCTAGCCTTCCAGGGAATAACAGACTGGAAGAGAAGATAACAACAGGTATGCAACTTTTGAATGAAGAACATGGTAAGTGCTACAGGAGTGGTCCAGATAAAATGCTATATAATTCCATGAAGAGAGAAATGATTCCCAACTGAGGGTTTGGGGAAGATGTCAAGGAGCAGACATTTAAACTAGATGGCTTTTAATGAATATGCAGGATTTGTGTACCCACTTACTGGGGAGGAAAGACATTTTAGATGAGGGTCAAATGTGTGTACAGACAGACTCAGGAAAGTAAATCAAGAAAAGGGGGATGGTGAGTTCATATTTTTTTAAGAGGGATTCCAGGCTATGTGAAGTTTAGGGGGAAATACCAGGAAAAAAAAAAAATCAAACCCACTGCTGCCAAGTTGATTCCAACTCATAATGACCCTACAGGACAGAGCAGAACTGCTCCATGGAGTTTCCAAGGCTATAAATCTTTATGAAAGCAGACTGCCACATCTTTCTCCCACAGAGCAGCTGGTGGTTTCAAACTGCCGACCCTTCAGTTAGCAGCCAAGCAACTTTAACCACTGCGCCACTAGAGCTCCCATAGTGGGAAATAGAGGGAAGTCAAATCACAGGAGGCCTCAAAAGGGGGTCTAGAGCACTTATTTGGCTTATGGAACATAAATAAAAATAGAATACAAAGAGTACCTTATGTTCTAAAAGTCTTAATAGAGTTCTAAAGCCAGTGATAATAGAGGAAAAGAAAATTAAGTGCATAATTAGAGAAGAGATAATTTAGTTATTCCTTGAAGGGCAGACGTGATTCTGACAAGTTGTTCAAGATATATAAATTGATGAAAGCCATGATCCAGCCAGGCCAGCAATTCTTTATTCAGCGTCCTTCCTCTAAATCCTGGGAGCTCACTCACTTTTGGGATCTCCTTGGGTATGAGCTGCAATCGACTCAACGGCAACCATTTTGGTTTGTTTTTTTTTTTTGGTTTGGATGTTAGCTGTGAAATGACATTGGTCTAAATGAAACCAAACTTCAGGAATTAAGTCTTTAACAAACACACACACATACAGAGACACAATCATATACCTTCCCCTCCCTCCTCCCACACACATCCTTTTTGGTAGGATACATTTACTAATGTATGATCATCAAAGGAACATTTTCTTCCATTTGAACAGTAGTCATTTGGTAACTAGGCAGTACCCAATAATACAGTCCCATAGTCCCAGAAATAATTGCTAATCTCATTCTTTGTGTCAGGGTCTGCCTTTTAGAGACACATGAGACAAGCAGAAACCTAAAAGGATTCCACTCAGGCATTTATCCGGATCCTCCAGAATCAAAACAAATATCAGATATCCTCTCAAGAAAGAGGAATAGGAAGTTACTAAAGAATTCAAACCTAGAAAGCTATTACTTTCATAGTTTTTTTTTTAAATTGTACTTTAGGTGAAGGTTTACAAAACAAACAGTTTCTCATTACATAGTATGCATATTGTTTTATGACATTGGTCAACAAACCCACAATATGTCAAAACTCTCCCTTCTCGATCCTGGAGGACCTTTTTTCTTTTTTGGTGAAAATATACACAGCCAAAGACACATCATTTCAAAAATTTCTACAAGTACAATTCAGTGACATCAATTATGTTCTTCCAGTTGTGCTGCTATTCTCACTATCCTTTTCCAAATTACTCCATCACCATTATCTTCAACTCACTGCTCCCTAGGCTTCCCATCAAACCTTTTGAGTTGCTGTTGTCAATATCTCACATAGATAATTCTTTTTTTTGTACTTTAAATGAAAGTTTACAGAACAGAACAGTTTCTCATTAAACAGTACGCATATTGCCCTATGACAATGGTTAACAACCCTACGACATGTCAACACTGTCCTTTCCCAACCTTGGGTTCCATAGTTTTTTTTTTTTTTTGAGGGGTTTGTTTTGGCTTGTTTTTAATATCCATAGGACGAACATCCCTTTCTCATAATATGAGGTATTTAGGTGAAGCATGTCATAATGAGATGTCCATGACTGGGCCTCTAACTAACTCTCCAGTTTCACCCTTAGCTACACATCCCCAGTCAAACAAAATGTCACCCTTTTCACTTCAGCCAGATGCTGTGCCCAGAAGATGCCAGGGTATTGCCCACTCTGCATCTTTGCTCATGTTGTTCCCTCTGCCTGGAAGATGCTTCCCCATCTCATCCACATGGAAAACAATTCTTTCAAGACACACCTTAATTGTGAATTGCTTCCTGACACATCTGACTGTGCATGTAAAACTTACAACCCTTTCCTTTATGCCCCTCAACAGCCAAAATATGATCTTGATAGCAACTTAATACCTCACTCTATTATTTGTTTACATGTTTGCTCCTTTTAGCAGACACCAATCTTCTTAGTACAGGGACCACGTATTCCAGTTCCTAGCATATATAAGGTACTTGAAACAGACTGATTATACAGATAAGTGGATGACTGAATGATACATTCTGACACCTGAATATAAGACTATTTGGTATTTTCCTATAGTCTATGAATTGATACCTTATTTTAAACAACCTTCATTGTGGTTTTTTTCTAATTATAAATATTATTTTTATTTTTCCTCTATTTTCTAATTATACGTATTATTGTTTTTAATTATAAAATAAATGCACGTTCACTATAGAAAATCTAAAAGATACATTTTGGGATATTTCTTTTCTTTTCATCATTAGCAATTTTAATATTAACATAATAACCCACAGTGTGACTGTACTAACACCAACAGCTACAATTCTATACTGAGAGAAAGTGTGCCTGGAAACCAGCCAAATGTCCAAGGCCAGTGTGGATCAGCCCAAAGAGCTATACTAGTCTTTCCAAGAATCCACTGGGGCTCTATACCTGTTCTAAAGTCCAAAAAATTGCTTCTAGACCGCCTCCAGACGTTTCCTGGGATGTGTGAGTTAAAAACGCCCAAAGTAGTCTCTCAGAACTCAAACAAAAGTAGGTTTCTAAATACAGCAAACACCAGCACAAACCACTGGTTGGTTACTCATAAATATGACATCATATAGGGGTATACACATTTAGGGATACTCACAGACACATTTATGTTTTATCGGGTACCACGCAGATTAGAATAATTCCAACTGAAATGAGTTTGGATATACTAGAACTGAACTCCGAATCAATAAGTCAAGCATCGTTAGGTTGTACATTAGAGTGGCTTCATGTAGAGGTTAAGAGCACGAGCTATAAACTCAATCAGAACTGATGTGAACCTTAGCTATGGCATGTGTAACTATGGGACCTTTAGAAAGTTACTTTACCTTTCTGAAATTTAAGAAAATAGGGATAAGATAACACCACTGAGGATTAAATATAAAAATAAATCTATGAAAACTGTCATTAAATGGCAGTTTATTACTAAGAGGCAATCACCATGGTACCAATGTATATAGAAACATACTATCCTTAAAAGATTAGTACTTCTTAAAAAAATCATTTTAATCATAAAAATATACATGTTCATTATAGGGAATTTAGAAAATACTGATAAACAATTCTAATTCCATAGAAATAACTAAGTTTGTGTGTTTTCAAAAGCATCTTTAATGCCTATGTCTATTTTTTTTAATGGAACAGACTTGGGAAATGAAGTATATGTTAAGTTTCTATAGTGGCATTATAGAACACTAGCAGTTTTGGTTTTACACTAGCTTACTTCCCCTTATGACAACAAAAGGCAAAGAAAACAAGATACAGGGCTATCTTGAATGTTCTATAATGCATCATACTTATTCTTTAAAGGCTTCCATGAAGTGTTTTACAATTCTCCTCCAACCCATAATCTCTCCTGCCTTTGAGCCCACATATCATGGGGTTTGGAGCTCTTATACAGCACTTCTCATGCTCTGGATTATAGTTATTCATGTTGTTTTCTTACCAGCCACTCCCTCCCTCCCTCTCGCTACCTCTCATATTACTCTCTCTCCTAGATCGGGGACTTTTAACCTGAAAGTATACATAAAATTAGTGTTTCTATATGTAAAAATACATTTTTCTTGAGAAAATCCATAGTTTTTCTCATATTCTCAAAGAAGTCTAACAGTCAGAAATGATAAAGAACTCTAGCTTAGACATAAGGCCTATGATACACTTATCCTTGGATCCTCTTCAGTACTTAAGCATATGCCTTGCATATGGATAAATATTTGTTAATTTAAAATTTTATTAATAGACTTCTGGGCAACATAGCGCTATAGTCAGAAGCTCCACGCCATTCATCCACAGCAAACATCCGAAAATCTAAGTCAAATGGAGTCACACGTCAATCCTGAAACCCTAAGCATCAAATGAAGAGAGAAAGAAATCAGCAAAGCACTGAATGTAATTAGAAACTGACCGAGAACAGAGCGAGGAGAGATACGTGCAGATGTCCCCTATCAGCTACCGAAGCACAGATCCACCATCTTGGACTCCTATCGGAGATCTGCGAACAGTGGGTATAAGAAAGCAGCTTCACGGAGCTTCCAGCAGGAGACAGAACAACCGGTAACCAGCGATATATGCTTTCCCACTCCCCACCCTTCTTCACCCCTACTCAGCCTCCTCTGCTTCCTACAGCCAGTCTCTTGGCCAGGAAGCACCTGCCTTACCCCGGAATCGCTTGGATTCCACCCACCTACACGGGCCAGCTGCCTGAGTGCCCTTTGTTGGCTGCTGGTGTTACTTTTTTCCGCTTCTTTAGATTTCTTCCTTACCTCTCACCACCCCCTCCCCCTTTCTCTCAAATACCTGGCTCCGTGCACCATCTTTGGTTCTTCCTGAGAGGCTAAGAAACACCCCTCGACTATGAAACTGCTTCCCGGCCCATGCCGCCATGCTGATGGGACCCCTGGGGCTTGTTTATTTGTTTGCTCTGATTTGTTCTGTTTTGATTTGTTTCCTTTTTCTTTTCTTGGCTTGGGAGCCCCTTCTAGCTGGGAAGTACTGCGAGACTTGGAAGCTACTCCCTTACTCGGTACACATGCACAGGGACATCCCTGGGGGAATTTCTTTTTTCTTGTTTTTTGGTTTTGGTTTTTCTTTTGTGTCTTTGTTTTGTTTTGTTCTCTCTCTTATTCACTTTTCGTCTTTCTTCATTTCCAGTCTCTTGATTTATTCATTTTTTTCTTTTACCCTTGTTCTTTTCCTTTTTTTTTCATTTTTGTTTTTCCCCATTTTTCAGTCTCTCATCTCTCCACTCCAATAGCAAGCTCGCTTAGCACTCCTTTTTGTTTGTTTGTTTTTGGCTCCTATTCCTCTCTCCTCTCTCTCCTCTTTCCCATACCCGTCTTAGCTTCACATGTCACAATCAACCCCCTCCTTCTTGCCTACCTGCAACCGTGCGCTGAACATCACACTCCCAAGCAGCACAGGCAAGGCCTACTGGAACCTGCCATGCACTGATTCCCGGTCCGCACTGTCAGCCCTGGTACATGCCACAAACAACCCATCCCAGCAACTCCCCTTCAGCTGGACCTGCCCTGCTGTACCATACCTGAGTGACTGACCCTGCCCACTGGAGAAGGAGGTGAAAAGTATCGTGCCCACAGACAAGCAAACAACAAAGAACGCACAGCCTGCCTGCTCAGAGATAACCAAATAAAACAAAAAAGCAGAATGAAACAAATCTACAATCAGTAAATGAGGAAAATAACCACTGAATGCCATGAAGACAGCACACAATATCAAAACACGAAAACAGGAAAGGATGGTTCTAGTAGGTAGCCAAAATAAAACACCAGATGACCTTCCGGTAGAAGAAAAGGCACTAGACCTAACTGATAGAGAATTCACATCTCTAATATTCAGAATTATCCAAGAGTTGAAGCAAAAAGCAGATAAAAATGAGGAAAAAATAGACAAATTCATGGAAAATATAGACAAAAATATGGAAGAATTCAAGAAAATAATACAGGAACAAAATGCTAAAATAAATGTACAACTAGAAATCATACAAAAGCAACAATTAGAAATACAAAAGATAAACAAGATTTCAGAAATGGACAGTGTCATAGAAGGGCTGAGGAGCAGATTTGAGAAGATGGAAGATAGGAGCAGTGAAATTGAAGACAAACACTTGGATACAACTCTGAGGAAAAATCAGAAAAAAGAATGAAGAAAAATGAAGAAACC
>NW_004443979.1:9457086-9469896 GCF_000243295.1 Trichechus manatus latirostris
TACACACAATGGAGTATTATGCAATGATAAAGAACAATGATAAACCTGTGAAGCATTTCATAACATGGATCAAACTGGAGGATATTATGCTGAGTGAAATAAGTCAACCACAAACGGACAAATATTTTATGAGACCTCTACTATAAAAACTCATGTAAAAGTTTACACACAAAAAGCAATAATCTTTGTTGGTTATGAGGGATGGGAGGGGGTTGTGGTGGGACCAAACAGACGATAGATAAGTGGTTACTTTGGTGAAGAGTAAGACAGTACACAACACTGGGGAAGCCAGCACAACCTGTAGAAGGAAAGGTCATGGAAGCTCCATAGACACATCCAAACTCCCTGAGGAACTGAATTGCTGGGCAGAGGGCTGTGGGGACCATGGTCTTGGAGAACATCTAGGTCAACTGGCATAACACAATTTGTAAAGACAATGTTCTACATTCTACTTTGGTGAGTGGCATCTGGGGTCTTAAACGTCTGTGAGCAGCCACCTAAGATACTCTACTGGTCTCAATCCTTCGGGAGCAAGGGACAATGAAGAGAACAGGATACAAGGAAAAGATCAGTCCAAAGGACTAATGGACCACAATTACCACAGCCTCCACCAGACTGAGTCCAGTACAGCTAGATGGTGTCCGGCCACCACCACTGACTGCTCTGACCAGGATCACAACAGAGGGTCCTGGACAGAGCTGGAGAAGGATGTAGAACAAAATTCTAACTCACAAAAAAAGACCAGACTTACTGGCCTGATAGACAGTAGAAACCCTGAGAGTATGGCCCCTGGACACCCTTTTAGCTCAGTGTTGAAATCACTCCCAAGGTTGACTGTTCAGCTGGGGACTAGACAGCCCCATAAAACAAAATGGGACTAATGAGGCACAGCACTCCAGGGATAAGGACTAGAAGGCAAGAGGGGACAACAAAGCTGGTGACAGAGAACTCAAGCTTGAGAACAGGCAGTGTTGACATGTCGTGGGGTTGTTAACCATTGTCACAGGGCAATAGGTGTACTAACTGTTTAATGAGAAACTATTTGTTCTGCAAATCTTCATCTAAGGTACAAAAAAAAAAAAAAGAAGAATTATCTATGTGGGATCAAATTGATAATAGCAACTCAAAAGGTTTGATGGGAAGCCTAGGGGGCAGTGAGTTGAAGATAATGATGATGGAATAATTTGAAAAGGATAGTGAGAATAGCAGCACAACTGGAAGAATGCAATCGAAGTCACTGAATTGTACATGTAGGAATGTTTGAAATGGTGTAACTTTGGCTATGTATATTCTCACCAAAAAAAGAAAAGTTCCTCCAATGTCAAGAAGGGAGAGTGTTGGCATGTCATGGGGTTGTTAACCAATGTCATAAATATGTTTACTGACTGTTTAATGAGAAACTATCTGTACTGTAAACCTTCCTCTAAAATACAATAATAAAAAAACTGAAAGTGAAAAAAAAATTTTATTAATAAAGCATATAGTCAATTTTAGATTTTTGTTTAATGCCGTACTTTAAAATATATTTTTCTCATTGGTCTTTTAAAAATGTATGTATGTAAAAAATACTGCTTCTTATTCTTACATAATATTAATTGCCTATAACTCTTCATCTGAGGAAGGGAATAAAGAAATATACTAGGTATGATTTAGGATACAAGAAAGAAATCTTCAATGGGGAAGCAAATCTTAGCCTAACCTGCCCACTGCTGTTTTTAAAAAGTAAAAGTTAAAATAGGGTGATTTAATCATAAATCATGTCCAAACAGATGGCCTGTTATCTGAATAAACAAAGGTAAATTGCTAGGGACATCAGTTTATCTGTGTGAAGTAAATTAAACTTTTTCAAGGTATTGTTATGGATTGAATTGTGTTCCCCAAAAATACGTGTTGTAAATCCTAACCTCTATGCCTGTGGTTATAACCCCATTTGAGAATGGGTTGTCTTTGTTATGTCAATGAGGCAGGATTAGTGTAGGATGTGTCTTGAGTCAATCTCTTTTGAGATATAAAAGAGATTAAACAGGCCAGGGAGTAAGCAGAGATGGGGGAAGAGCAATGCCAAGCAACATGAAGACTGCTCAGGAGCAGAAGCTCAGAAGAGAGAAGGACCTTCCTCCAGAGCCGACAGAGACAAAGCATTCCCCTAGAGCTGGCACCCTGAATTTGGCCTTCTAGCCTCCTAAACTGTGAGAAAATAAATTTCTTTTGTTAAAGCCACCCACTTGTGGTATTTCTGTTAAAGCAGCACTAGGTAACTAAGACAAGTATCAAGTCACTACTCAGGGCATTAATGATAATTTAGTCCAATTTTATCAATGTATTATCCGTACTAATGAAGTAAGCATTTTAGGGGTCTACAGTAGGCATTTCAAGGTGCCAGGAGTGCATTTTATTCAATAAGCATTTAGTGAGTATTCCCAAAATATAGAAATACAAAAGTCCTGAAACTACTTTTAAAAAAAAAAAAAGTAGGCTATGTTGACCTGGATTACAGAAAACCAAAACCAAACACGCTGCAGTCGGGTTGATTCTGACTCATAACGACCCTAAAGGACAGAGCAGAACCGCCCCATAGAGTTTCCAAGGAGCGATTGTTGGATCTGAACCGCCAGCCTTTTGGTTAGCTGTCAAACGCTTAACCACTGCACCACCAGGGCCCCTTTCTGATTACAGAAAGGAGGAGTTATTTTCCTTTGCCACTTTACTCCTGTCACATAAATTACAGCCTGCCTCACCAAAGAAAGAGTCACAGACTCCATTAAGGTTATATATATATTAAAATATCAAAAATATTCATATAAATGAGGCTATACTGATATTTCCAAACAACATATCTTGTAAAAAACATAGATTCTAAACTTTTTGGTAATAGATATCTGATTTGCAAAGATACTTAAAAATTCCATTATAACTCCAGTGGATTCTAGGAAAATTCTTGGAAATATACTCAACATAAAAGCCCACAACTACATATCCACTATCACATTGAAGTACTGTGTATTTTGATGTAAGCTATTAACATTTATTGATATCTTAACTTTAACATTAAATAACTAGTAGAATATTAAAATGTCCCATAGTTGTATTTACCAAAAAGCCAAATTTTTCTGATATTTACTCTTAATCAGTATTTATACAATAAAAATTAACTGAGTGCCTACCATGTGCCAAGGAGCCCTGGTGATGCAGTAGTTAAGCAGTCAGGCTGCTAACCAAAAGGTGGGTGGTTTGAAACCACTAGCCACTCCGTGGGAGAAAGATGTGGCAGTCTGCTTCCATAAAGATTTACAGCCTCATAGGAAACCCTATGAGTCATAATCAACTCGACAGCAACAAGGCTTGGACCATGTGCCAGGCACTGTGCTTTAAGTGCTGGACAGCAGTTAGTCAAAGAACCATGTTCTACCTAAATGATTTTTAAGTGCTACTGCTTTTCTAGAACACAAATTTACATCCCCTCTTTTCAAAGTGTCTTAGTCTCTTAGTGCTGCTGTAACAGAAATATCACGAGTGGGTGGCTTTAATGAACAGAAATTTATTTTCTCACAGCTTAGGAGGCTGGCAGTCCAAATTCAGGGCACTGGCTCTAGGAAAAGGCTCTCTCTCTCTGTTAGCTCTAAGGGCAGGTCCTCAGTTCCTTGAAGATCTTCGTGTGGAGTGGCATCTATCTTCCCCCATTCCTGCTTCCTTGTCTCATAGCTAATCTGCTCTTTTCATATCTCAAGAGTGACTGACTTAAAACACACTCTACACTGACATAGCCTCATTAACGTAAAAAAAGAAAGTTCCATTTCCAAATGGGACTACATCCATGAGTATAGGGGTTAGGATTTATAACATATTTTGGGGAGACACAATTCAATCCATAACACAAAGTGTCTTCATATTTTTGTAGATACACTTAATCTGATAATTCTTTGAAAGATTCAATGTATGCTTCTGATTGCTAATGGATGGTTTTGTGATTTAGCTAAGTGTTAGTACAATTCATATATGATTATGTTTTTTAAGATATAAAGATGTTTGCCTCCCACAGCATTTGTTTGCTTTTCTGTATGGCAATTGCAAAATACCAAAACAAGTACAAATTACCTTAAACTTTTAAGATTTACCTGAAATGGGAATATTCTGTGAGACTGATAACTGCACATCTCCAGTTCCTGGTGGCATATCAACAACTAAATAGTCCAGTTGACCCCAATCTACCTAAAAACCAAGATGACATAAACAACATGATTGTATAACAACTGCAGTAAATAGTAAAGCAAACAAAAATAAATGTGTTAATAACAAAGTTAAAATAATAGCTATCACTTCAGGTATCAGTAGGTGCCAGGAACTGTGCTAAGGGCTAAAAAGACATGAATGAACATGAGACAGTCTCTGCCTCAGCAGACTTCTTCAAATGATAAGGTTAAATTTCCAAATGACTCACCACTCTCACCACCCCCACACACCAATGGTGAATTATCTCACAAAGGACTTTTATTCAGAACGAATCGTTTGTTTTCACTTAGCACACATTTGCCTAAGATCTGAGATTTTGTCCCTTGAATTTTGTGTTACAGCATTTCCAATGACAAATCCTAATACAATTTTTTAAATTAATTAAAATTTTTATATATTCCCCCCTCAGATAGTCTTCCCTTTGAGTTCCCATTCTTAGTGAATGGACCCAGGATCCTCTCAGTTGCATAAGGCAGAAGCTTAAAATCATACTTAACTCTCCCCTTTTTCTCACCCTTGAATCCACTCAATCAATCTTCTAAAAATCCCTCAAATGAATCCACTTCTCTCCTTCCCAATGGCCAAAAACCCCACAGAGTTGGGTTCTATTTCTAAAGCCCCCCAACTATATCTCTGCTCCAGCATTGCCTCATTCAGTCTGTTCCTAACACCACTGAAAAATGGTCCTTCAAATGAAGTCTGATTTTGTCACATTTTTGTTTAAAACTCTTCTATTGCTTTTAGAATAAGGCCTGAGCTTAAGCTCCTAACACTCTACCTGCTCTTCTTGGCTTGCTAACTCCTCCTCGTTCTTCAGATGGCAGCTTAAATTTCACTTCCTCAGGACCAAACCAGTTGCCGTGGAGTCAATTCTAATTCTTGACAACGCTACGTGTGTCAGAGTAGAACTGTGCTCCACAGACTTTTCAATCACTGATTTTTCATAATTAGATCACCAGGCCTTTCTTCTGAGGTGCCTCTGGGTGGACTCAAACCTTTAACCTTTCTGTTAGCAGCCAAGCACCAAGTGCATTAACTGTTTGCACCACCCAGGGAAACCACCTCCTCAGGAAACCTCCCCTAACTCCCAATAGTTCAGGTATGGTGTTCCTACTAGGTACGTCCCCTAATTACTCATTCATTCATTCACTCGATAAATGTTTATTGAGTACTTACTATATATTGGGCATTGGACTAGGTTTGATAATTAAGTGGTATCATGATCTTTGCCCTTACAGAACTTAGAGGGAGAGAGATATTAAACTGATAATTATCCAAATAAATACATAATTACCAGCTTCACAATACAAGAAACACAGTGGAGACAGTGAAATAAACTCTGTAAAGGAAAGAACCTAGTAAGTTTGAGAAACTGAAAAAAGAACAAATGGCTAGAGAGCAGTGAGTCAGGAGGAGGATGGCAGTCATTTACTGTTGGTTCGTGATTTGTCTTCCCACAACACTGTAAGCTGAGATAGAACACCTAGCACAGAACGGGTACACAGTAGGTGGCACAGCTTAATAAATTTTCTTTCAAGGAATAAATAAATAAATGAACACATGCATGTTTTGGGATTTTTTTTTTTAAGTGGAAACCATACTGTGTATATAATTCCATATTCTGCTTCTTGAAATTTAATAATGTGCAATAAGCTTTTATCCCATATGATCACTTTTTAAAATAAAGTTTGAATGATATTTGGTCAAATAGATTCATTCATGTATAAACACATACATTCAACACATATTTATTGGGAATCAGTTATGTGCCAGACACTGTATCAGGTGATGGTGATAGAGCAGACAGCAAAACAAGTTCCCAGTCATCATTTTAGAACTTACATATCAGAGAAAGAGACAAGTAGACGGACAAATCAGAGAGTAGTAAGTGCTATGAAAAAAACTACAATTATCCCTTACTATACAAAATTATTTGGTTCCTGATTTAGATATGCAGATGAAATAGTAAGAGATGTTTTCCAAATCTCTTCAATTCCTGAATTTCACATAGCAAGCAGTGAAGAGTTCAGATACCAAAAAAACCAAACCCAGTGCCATCAAATTGATTCTGACTCATAGAGAGTTCAGACAGCAAAGGATTTATCAAAAAAATTTCTTCGCATTTCTTTGGTTACTAAGGTCAGACAGTGAAGACCATCTGTAGAGCAGGGAGATGGAATAGGGAGTGGTGGAAGGTGCTGCTTTAGACACGGTGGTCAAAGACCTGAATGAAGTAAGAAAATGCTAATGCAGATATCATTTGAAGGAAAGCATTTGAGGCAGAAGCAATAACAAGTGCAAAGGCCCTAAGATGGGGATATGTCTGGCATATTCAAGGAACAGCCAAGAAGTTAATATGGCCTCTCTAAAATAGCACCCACGCCAATATCAATTGCTATCCTTCCTTGACTTTATTTTTCTTCAAAATATTTATCAGTACCTGAAATTATATATTCATTTGTCTTTTAGGAGTTCTATACTTCTCAAGGGAGTCCCTAGGTTGAGCAAATGGTTAACAAGCTTCTCTGCTAACCAGTAGGTTGAAGTTTGAGTCTACTCAGAGGCACTTTAGAAGAAAGGCCTGGCAATCTAGTTCCCAAAAATCAGCCACTGAAAACGCTACAGAGCACAGTTCTACTCTGATACACATGGGGTTACCATGAGTCAGAGTCAACTTGACAGCAAACACAAGTATTTTTCTTATAATTTTTTATTTTTGTTGTTGAGAATATACACAGCAGAGCATAAACCAATTCAACAATTTCTACATGTACAATTCAGTGACATTAATTACATTCTTCAAATTGTGCAGCCATTCTCACCCTCCTTTTTTGGTTTGTTCCTCCCCCATTAACAGAAACTCACTGCCCACTAAGGTTTCTATCTAATCTTTTGAGCTGCTGTTGTCAATTTGATCCCATATAGATCGATCTTAAAAGAGCACAATGCTCAATGCAGGCGTTCCTTACTAGTTAAGTTAAACGATTATTTGGTTTTTAAGAAAACTTCAGGGATATTGTGGCTTGATGTTTAAAGCTTATCTCAGGGCAATAGTTTCAGGGGCTTATCCAGCCTCCATGGCTCCAGAAAGGCTGGATCCCATGAGATTTTGAAATTCTGTTCCGTACTTTCTCCCTTTTGGTCAAGATTCTTCTATAGAATCTCTGATCAAAATATTCAGTAATGATAGCCAGGCACCAACCAGTTGTTCTGGTCTCAGGGGCAAGGAGGTAGTTGTTCATGGAGGCAATTAGGCACATGTTCCCTTTCCTCCTCCTATTCCTGACTCTCCTTCTTCCTCTATTGCTGCAGGCAAATAGAGAACAATTGTTCAGACTTGGATGGCTGCTTACAGGCTTTGAAGACCACAGACACTACGCAACAAACTAGGGGGCAGAACAGAAGCACTGAACACCTTATTAGGCCAATTAACTGGGATGTCCCATGAAACCATGACCTTAAACCTCCAAACCAAGGAACCAAATCCCATTAAGTGTTTGGTTGTATATAAGCAGCTTCAGCAGCTACTCTTTTTTTTTGTCATTGTTGTAAATATATCTATCACACAACTTTTGCCAATTCAACTTTATCCTTTATCAATGCAGTTTTTCCATTACCGTATACCAAAAATCAGTACTCTGTAAGCAATAATACTCACGTTTCTCCCTCCCTCCTAACCCCTGGTAACCACTAATAAACTTTGGTCTCTATACATTTGCCTTTTCTTGTCTTTTTATATAAGTGAGGTCATACAATGTTTGTCCTTTTGTGACTGACTTATTTCATTCAGCATAATGTCTTCATGCTCCATCCACATTGTAGCATGTATCAAGACTTCACTTCTTTTACTGGCCAAGTAGTATTCCATCATATGTACACATCACATTTTGTTTATCCATTCATCTACTGATAGGCGTTTAAGTCATTTCCACCTTTTGGTTATTGTGAATACTGCTGCAGTGAACCAAACCTGTTGCTGGTGAGTCGATTCCGATGCATAGCGACCCTATACGACAGAGTAGAACTGTCCCATAAGGTTTCCTAGGCTGTAAATCTTTACGGAAGCAGACTGCCACATCTTTCTCCCACAGAGCGGCTCGTGGGTTCAAACTACTGACCTTTTAGTTAGCAGCCGAGAGCTTAATCACTGCACCACGAGAGCTCTGCTGCAATGAACACTGGTGTACAAGTAGCTATTTCAGTCTCTGTATTCAAGTCTTTTGAATATATCTAACTAAGAGTAGATTTGCTGGGCCATATAGTAGTTGTATTTTTAGTTTTTTGAGGAACCGCCACGTTGTTTTTCACAACGGCTATATCATTTTGCATTTCCATCAGCAATGGATAAGAGTTCAAACACGGGTATTTAATGCAGATATAATGACATAATTTAAGAGATCCCAGAAATGATGAACATAAATTAGTTCATTTTCAATACAGAGGACCTTGGTTTGGAAAACAATCACCACTAAGACACACCATAACCACCATCTATGAAACTATCTCTAAAAAAAAAAGAATAATTTTCATTTTATATCCTCTGCACCAAAATGTCTGGTGCTGGCAGACTGACAAGTCTCTTTGTTTCAGAGCACATCAAATGACTGACACTAACAATTTATCACTTGTTTCCTAGCATTTAATCATATTTATCACTTTGGCTCCAATTCCTTGTTTCTTTAAAGAGAAATACTATTAAGATTCCAAGGAACTAAAAATGCTTCACTGTTGAGTCAATTAATTTCAAATGCTCTTTTAGATTGAATTTAAACTATTTGATAAAAGAACCTGGCCCAGCACCTTCATCACACATAGCAGGCCTTCCAAAAAGGCTTGCTGATTTGAATTGAACTGAACTGATCTGAAGTCAGTGTGTGAGTTCCAGTTTTACAACACTCACTAACATTGAAATATGCTGGGCTGCCAGGAAGTTCCAGTACTTTTGAAAAAAAGCCACCAAAAGCATTGATTTTATAATGATTTGAGGGATTCCCTAGAGTCTACTTAATGTTTGTTTTCACGTATAAATTATGTTTTACTAAGTGTAGAGAAGTAAGTGCTAGCAAAACATCCAGAATCTTATTTAGTATAACCCAGTGGCGGTTCTAGGGTTTGTGAGGTCTGAACCATATACAATTTGGGTGGCCCTCCTTACGAATAAGAAGACAAAATTATGAATGCAAAACTAGGTACAAAAAATATTTATCTAGAATGGGAAAAGAAATAACCGTAAAATGTTGGAGCCTTAGGGATTCAAATTCCTTTCACAGAGATCTCTTGAACAACAGAAATACTTACTACATAAAAATCCTTCCTGGCTAAAACCTTCCTTTCTCCACTTAGAACACTCTACAGTTCCCAGCACCTCACAGCGGCCTGGGCAAGTGTAGAACCCTGAGCTTAAGCTTCAGAAGCTTCATGGTAACCCTACTTCTGGTAAAACCTTCTCAGCTCCCTCTCAGGCTCCAAATTCAAAACATCCAGAAGGACAGACTGAGTCAGTGTAGAAGTGGAATTACCAAGGTAGCCAGCAATGTCCTGTGGGTAGAGAGGCAGCAATGCAGCAGAGAATTCTGCAGTATAGCTAGGCAGTCAGATATGTGCATCAAATCTGAAGGGGGACATAAATGGCACAATAGGAGAATCAAAACCAAAACCAACAGTTGAGAGAGAGATGGGATGAGGTATAGATTAGGGGCAACAATTCAGATTTGAGTCTGCCAAGAAAGGCTTTGTGCTAGATGCATCTTTTATACCATAGCACATTAACTTTATTTCCAGCTGAAGTATTTGAGATACAGTTTTGGATACAAATTTAAATGCAGTCACTGAGCTTTTGTCCAAAATCATTCAAATAACATCAAAACAGTTTTTATCATTTGCCCTATAGATAAATATGCACTTGTATGCAAAACATAACAATTTATAGCACTGTTCTTTTTTACTGCTCTTTCACTTTGTTTATGAAAACTGATGGTTATCTCACCAGGGATAACTAGTAAATCTCTGTTAGATAACTTTTATTTCTCTTTAACCAACCTTGTCAAGGGAAAGTATTCCCAATTAGCACTGACTGTGTTAAATTTAGTCTAATATGTCTTCCCCAACAATATTTTATATAGCACTGGACTACTGTACCTCATTAGTCTCATTTGGTTTTACGGGGCTGTCCACTCCCAGGCTGAACGGTGAACCTCGGAGATAACTTCACCACTGAGCTAAAATGGTGTTTGGGGGCCATACTCTTGGGGTTTCTCCAGTCTTCTTTAGGCCAGCAAATCTGGTCCTTTTTTTGTGAGTTAGAATTATGTTCTACAACCTTCTCCAGCACCCAATAATATGAGAGACTGTTAAGATTTGAATAAAGGCAATTCCCTCTCTTCCGAGGAATGACAATGAGATAAATTTTTATTTTATATTTGGGCAGATAAGGTTATTTATCTTTTTCAGGACATCAATTATGAAGAGTATGGTCCTATAAATGGGAAAAAAGACGGGCCACTTTCTTCTAGGGACACTTCTATTAAGAAACAGGCCAAACAACTCAGAAAAGGAGGGTTAGAATGGTTGCACAACTTGAAGAATGTAATCAATGTCACTGAATCGTACAGGTAGAAACTGTTAAACTGATGTAATATTCTGCTGTGTATATTCTCAACAACAAAAATAAAATAAAAAATATAAAAAAGAAGCAGGCCATTGCGAGCAGCCGTCTAAGATACTCCACTGGTCTCACCCACTTGGGAGCAAGGGAGAATGAAGACAACAAGATACAAGGAAAAGACTAGTCCAAAGGACTAATGGACCACAACTACCACGGCCTCCACCAGACTGAGTCCTGTACAACTAGATGTGCCTGGCTACCACCACTGACTGCTCTGACAGGGATCACAACAGGAAGTCCCAGACAGGGCTGGAGAAAAATATAGAACAAAATTCTAACTCACAAAAAAAGACCAGATTTACGGGCCTGACAGAGACTGGTGAAACCCCAAGAGTATGGCCCCCAGACACCCTTTTAGCTCAGTAATGAAGTCACTCCTGAGATGCACCGTTCAGCCAAAGATCAGATATCCCATAAAACAAAATGAGACTAATGGGGCACAACAGTCCAGGGACAAGGACTAAAAGGCGGGAGGGGACAGGAAAGCTGGTAATAGGAAACCCAAGTTTGAGAAGGGACAGTGCTGACATGTAGTGGGGTTGTTAACCATTGTTATAAAACAATATGTGTACTGCTGAATGAGAAACTATTTGTTCTGTAAACCTTCATCTAAAGTACAATAAAAATAAAAAAGAAGTAGGCCAAAACAGCAGATCTCAAATCTTGCTCCAGAGGATACCTGGAAGACAAGTGCAAATAGGCTGAATATTTGTTGTTGAGTAGAAAAGGCCCCTGAATGCATGGTCAACAGTTCCATCCTTGGCTTTTCAGCTGGCTCAAGCAGCCTCCAAGGTAGCAATTTCTATTGTCAGCACTACACATAGCAAGTGTAAAGACCATAAGGTCTACAAACACATGCTTCTCCAAAGCAAAGGTAGTTCTACCTGCAAGGTCAATGGGAGCCAGGTGAAAATAACATCAACAGGGTTGGCTGCTGGGCTATGTGGACTCAGGCAGGAAGATCATGCCAAGATGAGAGGAAGAGCAATAGCCTTCTGGACTCAAAGTAGCAGCCAAGAAAAATTAAAACCATAAGGACAAAGAAAAAGTGAAACCACAGAATAAACAGAGAAATCATGAAGCAGAAGATATGACACGAGATCTAGATTGGTTTCAACAATTTAAAATTGGGCTTGAAATTCATATAGTCTTTAGAACATGCCATAAGCGACAGGGCAACTTCTTAAAGGAAGTTGGGTTGGACCAGTCATCCTCTTTTTCCTTCCTGTCTGTTCTTAATTACTTACCAAATAGTTGGCTTTGACTCTCGTGCTTACTCAACTTATAATTAGTAGATCTCGAGGTAATGTCCCTGTGTCTGACTCTGGCCATATATCCGGTGCTACTTCTTATCCTGTAACTAAGTTCTGTCCCTGATTTCCTGGTTCTGAAACCCCAGCTAGGCCCAGTCCTACACTGCTTGGAAACAGAACAACACTCATGCTTTGCTTGGAACCCTGCAGGCAACAAACCATGCCACTGCTGGTATAGGAGCTGCAGTTAATCTGGTCTCAACTCATAGACAAATTTGTCAGGCAAATTACCAAACTCTAAGTTTTCTGATTGAACTAACTTGCAGGGTTTGAATGGGTCTTTCAGCTCCAAGAATTGTAGGATAATTATTTTTATATATAATTATTTCCCTGACTTTAACGTAAGCACACTGACAGAAGAGCCCATTCTATATGTATCTCTGGCCCCTCTTTCCGCACCCAAACCCCTCCATAATGCCTAAGCCAGTGTTAAAACAACACCCAATGAATAATTCTGATTCAAGTTGCCACTTACAATTTTTTTGTACTACTAAAATTAAGATTATTGCCATGTACTTGTACAAGGAAAGGTCATGGAAGCCCCATAGACACATCCAAACTCCCTGAGGGACTGAATTGCTGGGTGGAGGGCTGTGGGGACCA
>NW_004443979.1:9470721-9519515 GCF_000243295.1 Trichechus manatus latirostris
TGTTGTGGGGTTGTTAACCAATGTCATAAAACAATATGTGTACTACTGTTTCATGAGAAACTATTTGTTCTGTAAGCCTTCACCTGAAGTACAATAAAAATAAAAAATAAAAAATAAAAAGATTATTGCCATGTGAGGTATGTTTTATAGGAAATATAAATTTAAAATGAAACAGAATGTTTTTCTTTAAATCTGTACCATGGTTTTTACTCTGCCCAGTGGCCTCTTTACAAAGCAAGTAATATTTTATTTTGGCTTAAAAATAAAAATGCTACAAAAGTGAAACTCTTTAAATAAACAAAAATTAAAAGTTCAATAAAAATATTTCTACTTCAGTTGATGACGCACTGATTTGTGAAAATAGATGATACAATGAAACATAATAAACCTATTGTTGAGGTTGTTCTGATAAGAGCTGACCCAGTTATAAAATGAAAACGTATTATATATTCAAGTTATAATAATGATATGAATGTTCTCCCCTGATCTCTTTTCAAATGATAAAGTTCTCTAACACATTTTCAAATATCTTTTTAGGAAAAAGGGTGGTCTACTTGGATAAGTCTCTCCAAAGGCACTATCATCCCAAGTGACAGCAATTCATGTTTTGAGAGAGAAAGAAAAACTATTCCTCGTATTCTCCTTTATCATTATCTCCTGTTTACCTTGGTGTCCTCCTAGCAGAGGTATAGAGCAGGCTGGCACTAACAATCTGGAGGCAGTATCAATTCAAGAGGGCCTGTTACCCAAAAGTTAATACATGGGTCAATCTTTGGTAAGTCTTTACCTATTTTCTGAAATAATATTTAAAACACTATCAAGTTCTCAGGCCAGCCCACAGATGCCTATGTAAATCCACACAACTGTTAAAACAGTAAAACTTTACAGTACAAACATAATCAAAAAACACTGTCACAAAATTAACACCATTACTTCTCAACAAATGGTGCTGGAACAACTGGACATCCACATGTGAAAAAAGAATGAATGTAGACACAGAACTTATATCTTTCATAAAATTTAAGTCAAAATAGACCATAGACCTAAAAATAAAATGCAAAATTACAAAACTTTTAGAATATAACATAGGACAAAATCTAGGTGATCTTGGGTTTGGTGATGACTTTTTAGATACAATAACAAAAGCACAATCCAGAAAGGAAAAAATTTGATAAGCTGGACTTCATTAAAAACTTTTGTTCTGAAGCAAAACAAGGTGGGAGGCCTCACACTATCCGATTTTAGAACCTGTTATACCGCCACGGTAGTTAAAACAGCCTGGTACTGGTACAACAACAGATAAACATACCAATGGAACAGAATTGAGAATCCAGACATAAATTCATCCACCTATGAGCAGCTAATATTTGACAAAGGCCCAAAGACTGTTAACTGGGGAAAAGACAGTCTCTTTAACAAATTGTGCTGGCATAACTGGCTATCCATCTGCAAAAACACTGAAACAAGACCCATACCTCACACCATGCACAAATACTAACTCAAAATGGATCCAAGACTTAAATATAAAATCGAAAACGATAAGGATCATGGAAGAAAAAATAGGGACAATGCTAGGAGCCCTAATACATGGCATAAACACAACACGAACCATAAGTAACAATGCACAAGCACCAGAAGAGAGACTAGACAAATGGGAGCTCCTAAAAATCAAACACTTATGCTCATCAAAAGACTTGACCAAAAGAGTCAAAAGACAACCTACAGACTGGGAAAAATTTTTGGCTACGACAAATCCAATCAGCATCTAATCTCTAAAATCTACAAGATACTGCAAAATCTCAACCAAAAAAAGACAAATAACCCAATTAAAAAATGGGCAAAGGATATGAACAGGCACTTCGCCAAAGAACATGTTCAGGCAGCTAACAGACACATGAAGAAATGCTCATGATCATTAGCCATTAGAGAAAACCAGATCAAAACTACAATGAGATCTCATTTCACTCAAACAAGGCTAGCATTAATCCAAAAAACACAATAAATGCTGGAGAGGTTGTGAAGAGACACTTATACACTGTTGGTGGGAATGTAAAATGGTATGACCACTTTGGAAATCGATTTGGTACTTCCTTAAAAAGCTAGAAACAGAAGTACCATATGATCCAGCTATCCCGCTCCTTGGAATATATCCTAGAGAAATAAGTGCCATCACACGAATAGATATATGCACACCCATGTTCACTGCAGCACTGTTCACAATAGGAAAAAGATGGAAACAACCTAGGTGCCCATCAACGGATGAATGGATAAACAAATTATGGTATATCCACACAATGGAATACTATGCAACAATAAAGAACAAAGATGAAGCCGTGAAACATCTTCTAACATGGAGGAAGCTGGAGGGCATTATGCTGAGTGAATTTAGTCAGTCACAGAAGGCCAAATATTTTATAAGATCACTATTATAACAACTCAAGAAAAGGTTTAAACACAGAAGACAACATTCTTTGATGGATACGAGGGTGGGGATGGAGGGTGAGGGTTATTCACTAACTAGATAGTAGACATTATCTTAGGTAAAGGGAAGGACAGCACACACTACAGGGGAAGTCAGCACAACTGGACTAAACCAAAGCTAAGAAGTTTCCTGAATACAATCAAACACTTTGAGGGACAGAATAGCAGGGGTAGGGGTCTGGGGACCATGCTTTCAGGGGACATCTAGGTCAACTGGCATAACAAAGCTTATTAAGAAAATGTTCTGCATCCTACTTTGGTGAGTGGTGTCTGGGCTCTTAAAAGCTTGCAAGCAGCCATCTAAGATGCATCAATTGATCCCAACCACCTGGAGTAAAGGAGCATGAAGAACACCAAAGACACAAGGAAAGTAGTAGCCCAAGAGACAGAAAGGGCCACGCAAACCACAGACTTCATCAGCCTGAGACCAGAAGAACTAGATGGTGCTCGGCTACCACCAACGACCTCCCTGACAGGGAACACAACAGAGAGTCCTAGATGCAGTAGGAGAAAGGTGGGGTGCAGAACTCAAATTCTAGTAAGACAACCAGACTTAATGATCTGACTGGGACTGGAGGAACCCCATAAGGCATAGCCTCTGGATTCTATATCACCCCAGAACTGAAACAATTTCCGAGGCCAACTCTTCAGACAGGGATTGGACTGGACTGTGGGACATAAAGTGATACTCATGAGAAGTGTGCCTTTTAGCTCAAGTAGATACAAGAGACTAAACGGGCAGCTTCTGTCCGGAGGTGAGATGAGAAGGCAGAGAGGGTTGGGAGCTGGTTGAATGAACAGGGGGAATCAGGAGTGGAAAGGGGGAGTGTGCTGTCACAGCGTGGGGAGAGCGATTAGAGTCACATAACAATGCATGTATAAATTTTTGTATGGGAAAAAATGTTTTTAAAAAACTTTTCTCCTACAGAAGATACTGTTAAGAGAATGAAAAGATAAGCCACAGACTGTAAGAAAAGATTTGCAAAACATGCGATAAAGGAATGTTTACAAAGTATACAAAGAACTCTGAAAACTCAACAAGAAAACAAACAACTCAATTACAAAATGAGCAAAAGATAAGAACAGACACCTCACCGAAGAAGATATACAGATGGAAAATAAGCCTGTAAAAAGATGCTTAACATACTATGTCACTAAAATCCCGTTGCTGTTTAGTTGATTCTGACTCATAGTGGCTCTACAGAATACAGTAGAACTGCCCCCATAGGGTTTCCAAGGAGCAGCTGGTGGATTTGAACTGCTGACTTTTTGGTTAGTAGCCGAGCTCTTAACCACTGAGCCACCAGGGCTCCAATATGTCACTATGAAATAGCAAGTTAAAACAATGAGATACTACCATATACCAATTAAAATGGCTAAAACCTAAAATAATGACAATACCAAATACTGACGAGGATATGGAGCAGCAGGAACTCTCATTCGTTGCTGGTGGCAATGCAAAAGGCCTCGGCAACTCTGAAAGACACCCTGGCAGTTTCTTACACAGCTAAACATAGGCCTACTATATGATCCAGCCATCATGCTCCCAGGTATTTACCCAAATGAGATGAAAACACATGTCCTCACAAAAACCTGCACATGAGTGCTTACAGTAGCTTCATTCATCCATTCAAGTCCAGCTGCCATTGAGTTGATTCCAACCACGATGACACCATAGGTTGCACAGTAGAACTGTGCTCCATAGAGATTTCATGGCTATGACCTTTCAGAAGCAGATCACCTGACTTTTCTTCCAAGGCACTTCTGGATGGATTTGAACCACCAACCTTCTGGTTAGCAGTTATGCACTTAACTGTTTGCACCACTCAAGGACTCCAGCTTCATTCATAATTGCCAAAAATCAGAAGCAACCAAGATGTCCTTCAGCAGGCAAATGGATAACCTGGTATATCCATACAATGCAGTATTATTCAGCGATAAAAAGAAATCAGCTATCAAACTACTAAAAGACATGGAAAAACCTAAAATGCATACTGCTAAACCAAAGAAGCCAGCCTGAAAAAGCTACATCATCTATGATTCCAACTACATGACATTCTGGAAAAGGTAAAACTATAACAGCAATAAAAAGATCAGTGGTTTTCAGGGCTTTAGGGACTAGGAGAGTGAGAGGGGCTAGAGAGATGAATAGATGGATCATGGGGCATTTTTAGGGCAGTGAAGCTATTGATACTATAATGGTAGACACATGACATTATTCATTTGTCAAAACTCAAAGGACTACACAACACAAAGGGTGAACCATAATGCAAACTATGGACTTTAGTTAATAACGTATCAACATTGGTTCATCACTTGTAACTAATGTACCAGATGACGCAAGATGTTAATAACAGGGGAAACAATGGGAGGTGGGTGTGGGAGGGGGTATATGAGACCTCTGTGTACTTTTCTGTATAATTTTTCTTTAAATCTAAAAGTGCTCTAAAAAAATAAAGTCTACTAAAAAAAGTAATGGTATTTCAGTTAATTATGGGAACACTTCTCTAAGTTCTCTAGATTTCTACTCTAGGCCAACTGTTTATATGTACATATTCATACAATAGTGAAGGACTGCTACCAAAAATGCCTAAATATTACAAACCTGCCTGATCATCTAGATATTTTTATTTTCTTAATTGCGTAAATAAATAAAAACCCTTCGGATACACCTAAAAGGCTGAAATATCAGAGTTTTGTTTTGATTTGTTTCCAATAGGAGTTATAATTCACTTTACTAACCTAACCTAACCTGGGACAGTTTATAAAATACATTTAGAAGTATACCACTCTCGTTAATAAGAAAAACTATAACACTCTTTTTTAAAAAAATCCTTAGAACGTCTATGTTTGGGGAGATTCAAGGTCCCTAAGAGGCAGGATTATAGCTGCATAAAAGCTGCTTTCTGGAGCCCCATTAAGAACACTCATAGCCACTGTCCGGTGGTTTCTTAAAAGGGCATTATAGAGACTTCCAGGCAACATGGCACTGTAGTCAGAAGCACCACGCCGTCCCTCCACAGCAAAGATCAGAAAAACTAAGTGAAACAGAGTCACACGTCAATCCTGAAACCCTATGCATCAAATGAAGAGATAAAGAACTCACACAAGCACCAAATGGAATATGAAACTGACCGAGAACAGAGAGCAAGGAGAGATACACGCAGAGGTCCCCTATCAGCTACCACAGCATGGATCCGCCATCTGGGACTCCTATTGGAGATCAGTGAAAGGGGTTATGAGAAAGCAGCTTCACAGAGCTTCCAGAAGGATACAGAACAACAGGTAACCAGAGATATAGGCCTTCCTACCACCCAACCTTCTTCACCCTCACTTAGCATCCTCTGCTTCCTGCAGCCACAGTCTCTTGGCCAGGAAGCACACCGGTTGTCACTTGGATTCCACCTGCCCACACTGGCCAGCTCCCTGAGTGCCTTTTGCTGGCTGCTGGTGTGCCTTTTTTCCACTTCTTCAGATTTCTTCCTTACCTGTCACCACCTCCCCCTCCTTTCTCTCAAATACCTGGGTCCGTGTGCCATCTTTGCTTCTTCCTGAAAGGCTGCAAAACACCGCTTGACTGTGAAACTGCTTCCCGGCCTGTGCCGCCATGCTGGTGGGACCCCTGGGGCTTTTTTGTTTGCTTGTTTGCTCTGATTTGTTCTGTTTTGATTTGTTTGTTTGTTTGTTTTTTCTTTTCTCGGCTTGGTAGCCTCTTCTAGCCCAGCAGCACCACACATCTTGGAAGCTACTCCCTTACTCTGTGCAAATGTACAGGGACACCCCCAGGGGCATCTCTTTTTTCTTCTTCTTTTTTGTTCATTTGTTTTTGAGTTTTTTTTGTTTTTTTCTCTCTCTTATTCCCTTTTTGTCTTTCTTCATTTCCAGTTTCTCAATTTATTCATTTTTTTCTTTTACCCTTTTACTTTTTTTTTTCCATTTTTGTTTTTCATTTTTCAGTCTCTCATCTCTCCACTCCAAAAGCAAGCTCCCTTAGAACTCTTTTTTTGTTTGTGTGTATGTTTTTGGCTCCTGTTGCTCTCTCCTCTCTCTCTTCTTTCCCATACCCATCTTAGCTTCACACATCACAATCTATGCCCTCCTTCCTGCCTACCTGCACCGTGCACTGAACAGCACACTCCCAAGCAGCACAGGCACAGCCTACTGGAACCTGCCCTGTACTGATTCCCACTCTGCACTGTCAGCCCTGGTACATGCCATAAACAACCCATCCCAGCAACTCCCCTTCAGCTGGACCTGCCCTGCTGTACCATACCTGAGTGACTGACCCTGCCCATTGGAGAAGGAGGTGAAAAGTATCATGCCCACAGACGAGCAAACAACAAAGAACGCACAGCCCGCCTGCTCAGACATAACAAAATACAACAAAAAATCAGGACAAAACAAACAAAGCTACAATCAATAAACGAGGAAAATAACCACTGAATCAGCAGACAATCAAAACATTTACAAAAACAGGATAGGATGGTTCCAGAAAGTGTCCAAAATAAAACACCAGATGACCTTCCAGTAGAAGAAAAGGCACTAGAACTAACTGATAGGTAATTCAAATTTCTAATATTCAGAATTATCCAAGAGTTGAAGCAAAAAGCAGACAAAAATGAGGAAAAAATAGACAAATTCATGGAAAAGGCAAGACAAATTCATGGAAAATACAGACAAAAAAAGGAAGAATTCAAGAAAATACAGGAACAAAATGCCAAAATAAATTCACAACTAGAAAACATACAAAAACAACAATTATAAATCCAAAAGGTAAAAAACAAGATTTCAGAAATGGACAGTGTCATAGAAGGGCTGAGGAGCAGATTTGAGAAGATGGAAGAAAGGATCAACGAAACTGAAGACAAACACTTGAATACAACTCTGTTTGAGGAAAAATCAGAAAAAAGAACAAAGAAAAATGAAGAAACCCTGAGAATTATCTGGGATACAATCAAAAGTAAAAATCTGCAAGTGATCGGAATTCCAGAACAGGGGGAGAAAACACAGAGAGGATCATTGAAGAATTGCTGACAGAAAACTTCCCCAATATCATGAAAGATGAAAAGCGGACCATCCAAGAAGCTCCAAGTACCTCATATAGGATAGAACCCAAAAGAAAATCACCAAGGCGTATCGTAATCACACTCACTAAAACCAAAGACAAAGAAAGAATCCTGAGAGCAGCTCAAGAAAAACAAAAAGTCACATACAGAGGAGAAACAATAAGACTAAGCTCAGATTATTCCACAGAAACCATGCAGGCAAGAAGGCAACAGGATGACATATATAAAACCTTGAAAGAAAAAACTTACCAGCCAAGAATAATATAGCCTGCAAAACTCTCATTCAAATATGATGGTGAAAGGTCACTTCCAGATAAACAGAAATTAAGGGACTATGTAAAAACCAAACCAAACTTACAAGACTTATTAAAGGGAGTCCTTCGATCTGAGAACAAACAACATCAGACCACAGGCTGAATATAGGACACAGGATTGTACTAGCCAGATACCAACCTAAGAAATACACTCTTAAGGACTATGCATAACCAAAAGAATTACAACAGGGTACCAGAGAGATTAGTCTGTAAATGACAACAGCATCAGAACAATAAAAGAGGGAATAAATGGTGTAGGTATAGAACCTTCTAATGGAGAGGAAGGCAAGCGATACCAAGTAATAACAGACTGGTTCAAATCTAGGAAGATATGGGTAAATTTCAACGTAACCACAAAGAAAGTTAACAAACCTACTCATCAAAATAAAAAAGAAAAACAAAGGCTCAGTAAAAACAAAACCGACAAAAACAGAAGAAATAAAAAAAAAAAAATCACAAACAAAAGGAACTCAGCACAGGAGAGGAAGAGGAAGAAAGAAAATGTCAGCACCCCAGAAAAAAAACACTACAAAATGCAATCCCACTCCTAGGAATATATCCTAGAGAAATAAGAGCCGTCACACGAATAGACGTATGCACATCCATATTCATTGTAGCACTGTTCACAATAGCAAAAAGATGGAAACAACCTAGATTCCCATCAACAGATGAATGGATAAACAAACTATGGCACATATACACAATGGAGTATTATGCAAGGATAAAGAACAATGATGAATCTGTGAAGCATCTCATAACATGGATGAAACTGGAGGACATTATGCTGAGTGAAATAAGTCAATCACAAAAGGACAAATATTGTATAAGACCTCTACTGTAAAAACTCATGCAAAAGTTTACACACAAAAAGAAACAATATTTGATGGTTATGAGGGATGGGAGGGGTAGGGGGGAAAACACTAAATAAACAATAGATAAGTGGTAACTTTGGTGAAGGGTACGACAGTACACAATACTGGGGAAGCCGGCACAACTTGTACAAGGAAAGGTCATGGAAGCTCCAGAGACACTTCCTAACTCCCTGAGGGACTGAATTGCTGGGCAGAGGGCTGTGGGGACCATGGTCTCAGGGAATATCTAGCTTAACTGGCATAACACAGTTTATAAAGATAACGTTCTACATTTTAACTTGGTGAGTAGCGTCTGGGGTCTTAAAAGCCTGTGAGCAGCCATCTAAGATACTCCACTGGTCTCACTCCTTCGGCAGCAAGGGAGAATGAAGAGAACACGATACAAGGAAAAGATTAGTCCAAAGGACTAATAGACCACAGCTACCACGGCCTCCACCAGACTGAGTTCAGTACAGCTAGATGGTGCCCAGCTACCACTACTGACTGCTCTGATCAGGATCACAATAAAGGGTCCTGAACAGAGCTGGAAAAGGATGGAGAACAAAATTCTAACTCCGAAAAATAAAAAAAAAGACCAGATTTACTGGCCTGACAGAGACTGGAGAAACCCCAAGAGTACGGTCCCCGGACACCCTTTTTAGCTCAGTGGTGAAGTCACTCCTGAAGTTCACCATTCAGCTGGGGATTGGACAGCCTCATAAAACAAAATGGGACTAATGAGGCACAGCAGTCCAGGGACAAGGACTAGAAGGCACGAAGGGACAGGAAAGCTGGTGATACGGAACCTACGGTTGAGAAGGGACAGTGTTGACATGTCGTGGGGTTGTTAACCATCGTCATAGGGCAATATGTGTACTAACTGTTTAATGAGAAACTATTTGTTCTGCAAACCTTCATTTAAGGTACAAAAAAAAATTACGTGAGATTAAATTGACAACAGTAACTCAAAAGGTTTGATGGGAAGCCTAGAGGGCAGCGAGTTGAAAATAATGGTGATGGAATAATTTGGAAAAGGATAATGAGAATAGCAGGACAACTGGAAGAATGTAATTGATGCCACTAAATTGTACATGTAGAAACTTTTGAAATGGTGTAACTTCGGCTATGTATATTTTCACCAAAAAAAAGGTCCTCCAAGGTTGAGAAGGGAGAGTGTTGACATGTCATGGGGTTGTTAACCAGTGTCATAAAATGATATGTGCACTGACTGTTTGATGAGAAAGTATTTGTTCTGTAAACCTTCATCTAAAGTACAATAAAAAAAAATTTTTTTTTTTTTAAAAAGGGCATTATAGCACTTGAGGGGCACTATTGCTCCCCGGGAAATCCTGGTGGCGTAGCAGTTAAGATTTCAGCTGCTAACCAAAAGGTCGGCAGTTCGAATCCACCAGGGGCTCCTTGGAAACCCTATGGGGCACTTCTACTGTGTTCTATAGGGTTGCTGTGAGGCATAATCGACTTAACGGCAACATGTTTGTTTTTTTTGGTATTGCTTCAGACCAGCCTACCCAATGTACCACATGCTAAGATGATCTGAAACTGAGTTTTTTCTCCAGTTCTAGTTACTCCTTAAAATCTTTAAAAGGGAAGATGTCACTTTGATGACTCAGGTGTGCCTGACCCAAGACACGGTATTTTCAATCGCCTCATATGCTGCAAAAACTGGACAATGAAAAACGGAAGACCGAAGAAGAATTAACACATTTGAATTATGGTGTTGGCGAAGAATATTAAATATACTATGGACTGTTGAAAGAATGAACAAATCTGTCTTGGAGAAAGTACAGCCAGAATGCTCCTTAGGATTGAGGATTGATGCCGAGACTTCATCTCACTTACTTTGGACACGTTATTAGGAAGGACCAATCTTTGGAGAAGGACATTATGCTTGGTAAAGTAGAAGGTCAGCAAAAAATAGGAAGACCCTCAATGAGATGGGTTGACACAGGTTGCGACAATGGGCTCTAACAGACCTATGATTGTGAGGATGGCACAGGACCATGCAACATTTCATTCTGTTACATAGGGTCATCACTATGAGTCGGCGCCATCTCGACGGCACCTAACAACAACATATACTTGCCATCTGGGGTCACATCCTACTTTTGAGTCGTAGGGCCCATAAGATGAAATTGGGCTGGTGAATGGGGAAGAGGTGGTGGTGGTGTAACAGGTGAAGGAGAGCGGAAGGAAACTAATTGTTATGAGTACGACAAACTGACAGCCGAGCGCTGGAATTGTTATACAGATCCCTGGTGGCACAGTGGTTAAGAGCTAAGACTGCTAACCGAAAGTTGAATCCACCAACTGCTCCTTGGAAATCCTATGGGACAGTTCTACTTTGTTCTACAGGGTCACTATGAGTCGGAATTGACTGGACAGCAACAGGCTTTTTATTATAAACGAAGCACTAGATACTTTTTACATACATGATTACACAGCATTTTGAGATAGGCATTATAATTGCTATTTTACAGATAAGAATACTGAATATTAGGGAAATCAAGAAACTTGCCCAAGATTAGGCTGTTGGTGGAATGATGCAGCTGGGATTTGGATCCTGGTCTGTGTGATTGAAACTATGTTCCCAGTCTCCCATAGAGCAGGGTATAACACCACTATTCCCCAAGCCCCTTAAGAGTTCTTTTAGCACAACCTCTTAAGCCCAACAACAGACGAGCTTTATTATATTATTCTTTCAGTGTGTGATAAAATAGCTATATAAAATGGAGCCTGTAGACCCACAGAAAATTATTTACTTAGATAAGCAAGACATGGAAGAATCATTCATTTCTTTTCAAAAAAAAAGTATTTTTTTCTTTTTTTTACTTTCCTGGTTCATTATACTATTTCTTTTATTCCTTCTATTTCTGGGTATTCTTTGATGATGATATGCCACAGTATTCTTTCCTTACATGACCCTTCAAGAGTCTTTTGTAATAAAAGCAAGGGTCCTATTCACCTGGAAATTTTCACTGTAAATTTCCTAACTTTGCACTGTTGAAGAATATTTTAGCTTTCAATAACCCACCATTAAATTCTTATTTTGTTTTAAATCAATAAGTATTATTCTAACAACCTTCTATACAAGAAAATTATGTGGAACAATTGTTTAAAAAAAGGAAGTAACCTATAAAGACTAAGAAGAGAAAATAAAATACTTTAAAGATCTTTTTAAAATACCTAGAATTTTTGAACATGATATTTTTGAAACGTCCTCAATATTTTAAAATTTTAAATACTTAAATCATATTAAAGAGGAAATCACCTGTGAAAAACTGTGGCTCCATAAGCAATTAAACTTTAAGTTACAAGGTATTATAATGCAGCTTTTGGAATTTAAATTCCAATTCAATCATTAATTATGATTTCTCTTTTTTAAACACCATTTGCAAGAGGAAGTTTCACAAAAATAAAGACTATGAGTCTATTCGGGGATAGACAAGAATTCAGACATTTATTCATCAAATAGAAGAAAGAGTCTGGGTAATACATAACCAAACAAAAACCGAACTCATTGCCGTCGAGTTGATTCCGACTCATAGCGACCGTATAGGACAGGGTAGAACTGCCCCATAAGGGTTCCAAGGAGTATCTGATGGATCTGAACTGCTGACCTTTTGGTTAGCAGCCACAGCTCTTAACCACTACACCAACAGGGTTCCCAGGTAACACACAGGCACATCTAAATTCCAATCATTTTTGTCACTAATTAGCTGTGTTACCATAGGACAGCCAATTAACCCCTCTGGAACTCAGTTTTCTCATCTGAGAAATAAAGTGTTTTAGATTAGTTGATCACTAAGGTTCCTTCCAATTACTTTAAAAAAAAAAAAAGTGTAATCTGTGTAAATTGAAAACAAATATTTTTGAGGGATTTCCTTCTAATAAAAAGTTGATTAAAATGTTTCTACCCAAAGGCACCAAAATTACAAAACAAGTCTAAAAAAAAAAAAAGAGTACCTTATATGAGAACAACAAAGCTGAAAGCTAGTTAGTGCATTTAACAAATCTATTTTATACAATAATAATACTATCTTTGGAAAATTTAGCTGAATTTTGTTAAAATCTCAGATTTAAATTTGTTTTCAATTACAATCTACTCTGTCACCCCAGAATACTTCATTCTAGCTCATTTAGGAATTCATGTATCGTATTATATCAACACAAAATGTCACAATTTACAAAACAGACGCATTCCTGAGAAGTTGTTGGGGGTACCGCCGCTGAAGTGAGGATAGAGGGAGATTCAATCACAAATCCTCAGAAGTTGAGAGGTCTAACTCAACCTTCCAGTGGATACAAAATTTTTTTCCATAAAACTCTTGACAGATAATTACTCAGCCAAAGAAAGCCTGAATCATTCTGGTGCTTACCACATAGTATGACACGAAGACTCTCATTTAAAAACTTTTTTTCTATTTTTTTTTCTTTTGCTATATGAGACTTGTTAGCTTTTCACTTACTTTATTATTGATACTACATAACTTCAGATATGCTATATTTTCTGATTTATCTTCAGTTGCTAGGGGAGCTGCTGTTTAAAGGATCCCTTTTTCTTAGTCTTCATTTAATATGAATAGCCCATTGTCGTCGAGTCAATTCCGACTCATAGCAACCCTATAGGACACAGAAGAACTGTCCCATAGGGCTTCCAAAGAGCAGCTGGTGGATTCGAACTGCTGACCTTCTGGTTAGCAGCCAATCTCTTAACCACTGCGTCACCAGGGCTCCAATGAATAAGCATCTACTAAATTACTGGGATTTAACTTTAGACTGTAGAAATATATTTGAGCTTTTAAAAAAATTTAAGTGGTTCATATCTTCTGCATTTTTTTTAAACTGTTGTTATTTCCAATAAAGAAGGAAATCAGCAAAGGTTCAGTAATAGGCATAAATGTTACATGAAAGTATCAATAAGTGCACTAATCACAAATTCAGATGTGAAGGTTTTATTATTAATTCACTATTTAAACTTAGCCAAGTTGCTTAACTTTTCTGTGCCACTGCTTCTTCACCTTAGAATGGTGCGAACAAAGAAATTCAGAGCTAGAAAGGACCCTAGAGATTATCTTGTCCAGCCAAACCCAAACCAAACCGGTTGCCATGGAGTTGATTCCGACCCACAGCAACCCTATAGGACAGAGTAGAACTTCCCCACAGGGTTTCCAAGGCTGTAAATCTTTACAGAAGTAGACTGCCAAATCTTTCTCCCTCTGAGTGGCTGATGGGTTTGAACCACCGACACTTTGGTTAGCAGCGGAGCGCTTTAACCACTGTAACCACTGCACCACCAGGGCTTCTGCTATCTTGTCTAGTACCCTTATTTTACAGATAAACTGAAACTCAGAAGTTAAATGATTTATCCAAAGGTTATCCTAGGAGCAATAAAAACCTTTGTGTGCTTTACAGAGTTCTTCCCTGAAGAGGAAATGAGATCACGAATAAAAATTAAAAAGCACTAGATATTATGTAATAGTATTACATTGAGAAAAACACTTTAAGGGGAAGCTTGTAACATCATTCAAGTCAAAATTAAAATTTCTTTCAATGAGCATATCACGTTTATTCTTAGAACCAAATTCTAAGCATTTCTGAGGTCACCACATTCCAAAATAATCTGAACGAGTAATCTTTAAAATGTCTTTTCCATATGACTAGATGACTCAAGTAGAGTCAATTTTTTTTCTGACAAATTAAAGGAAAAACTCTTGACGATAAAACTAATATATACAGTCAAAATACAATTTAAAACATACAAATGACTGAAAAAAATAAGTTCTAAGAAATGAGCAGGAAAGAAATGCATCTGTTGTTTGAATATATTAATTACACTTCTACATTTTAGTGAACTCCTTACTCTGCTCCTGCTAAATATACTTGCTACCTACAAAGCTGAATAAAAAACAATAAATTTACTGTCATAAATAGCTTCCTAGTGAGAAACAAGTAATATTGCAGCATTTAGCTATAGGAGCCCTGGTGGAGCAGTGGTTAAGCATTCGGCTGCCAACCAAAAGGTCAGCAGTTCAAATCCATCAGCCGCTCCTTGGAAACTCAACGGGGCAGTCCTACTCTGTCCTATAGGGTCACTATGAGTCGGAATCGACTCTATGGCAGTGGGTTTGGTTTTAGCTATAAATACTTTTAATACAAAAGATTCTGAGAAAGATTAAATAATACACGTGTAAGAACAGAGATGGGGATGATACAAATATAGGTGGAAATTGGGCTCAGAATTAGGTGAAAAAAAAAATCCATAGAACTACCTAAGCCCCATATCATCAACTTCAGCATTTTCCAACTTTCTAAACTACATAAATACTTCAGAACTCCCTAAAAGACATCTAAGAAACTTGAGATTACTAAATTGCAAAGATATAGGAAAGCTGATTGGCTTTTATGCATCTCATTAAAAGGTCATTAAATGAGCAGCTGTTCCTTCATTCTCATTTAAGCACGCTGGTCATTATAGCTAGACTTGTTCACAACAATCTTGTGCCCCGATTAGCAGTGAATGTGGCAATGTATCAAGAAATTGTTCTGGCCTGAATAAGTATATTGTGTCTTCGTATTTATCTTGTACTACAGATTACATATTAAATATGCACACTTAAAGCCAAGGTATAAATAACTGGGTACAGAGGATAATTATTATGGAGTTTAACTGTCACTCATAAATTAACAGTAATAGAGAGAGAGTATGTGCCAAGCACTGTTCTAGACACTGAGGATACAGAAATGAACAAGATACCTAACTCCCTGCCTTCTCTCATAAAGTGGAGACAGGCAGACAATAAACCATTAGTACATCACTTATCATCTTGGTGAAAGTCATCTTGCTAGATCTCAGTTTACGATGCATAAAACTGGAAAACTAATACTACTTTGATAAATATCACTATATTCCTCCTAACAAAAATTATGCCAAAGGCCTATAAATCAGTAGAACTTATACTCCAATTTTCCCTGGTCTACTCCTCTCTGGAGCCCTAGTGGTGCAATGGTTAAGAGCTCGGCTGTTAACGAAAAGATCAGCAGTTCGAATTTACCAGCCACTCCCTGGAAGCCCTATGGGGCAGTTCTACTCTGTCCTGTAAGGTCGCTATGAGTTGGAATTGACTCAACAGCAATGGATTTGGTTTTGGTTTTGGTTTTTGGACCAATCTCTCCAGTAGCACATACAAAATGCAGGTCAGAGTTACAGGTGTAAGCCATAAAAGAAGAAATATAATTGGATCACGGGCTTAACCAAACCTATATTCTTTATTTAAACTAACACTAATTAGTAAGCCATGGTTTTCCAAATAAGATCATAATAATAAATACATGCTATTTGGAGCATATTTTCTCTGCTTGAGTTTCAGTTCCAATGTCCAGATAAGTCATTTTTATTTCAAATATCATGTGTATTAATTAAAAACCTTTGTTATCAACTAGATTAATTTAATAGATCATGAACTGTAACTCACATTTTAACATGAGAATTCTTTCTCTTTCAATTGAAGAAATCATTTCATTTCATATGATGCATACCATACTTTTGCAAAACTGCATCAAAACTGGCAGTTTTGATTTTCTATTTAAGACAACAATCTAGTTATTAATAAGCAAATAAAATGAAAGGCTGAAGTTCTGACCAAGCTACTCTGGGATCAGAAAGTAAGGCTGTCTTATCTGGATGTGAGGAAGTAACTCCTTCACTCAAGTACATGCTCGATAATTCTGAAATATTAATGTATAGAACAATAAATCAGAACAAAGAAATATATGCAGATTCCCAACATAAAACAGAAGCAAGCTAAAAGCCTGAATTAATCAATCAATTTCTCTCCCTCCCCAATCAATGGCATATGAAAACATAGGAATAGGGATAAAAGATCTACAACCAACCTGAAAACTAAGGCTAAAACTCAGGCAGTCACAAAAAAAAAAAAAAAAAAAAAAAAGGAAGATATGTTACCAACAACAGAGCCATACTGCTGTCTTCCCATTAGACAGTGAGCTCTCTTTTAAGGGCAGAGGACAAGTCTTACTTGCTTTTGTATTTTTAGGCCAAGCATACTGCCAGGCACATATAGGCCCAATTAAGGTCTATTAAACAGACTAATGGTGTATTAGTCAGGATTAGAATAAGGTGAGAGTAACAGAACACCTCAAATAACAAACAAGACAAACATTTATTTCTCCCTTAAGAAAAGTCTGTGTAGGAGTCCAAAGCTAGTATGGACTTCACAGTATAAAGGACCCAGTTCTCTTATCTCTTCTTGGTCTGTTTTACGTGGCCTCAAATTCATGGCTTCCAATTTCCAGGCAGCAGGATGGAGGATGGAATGAAGAAGTGAGCAAAAGGAACATGTGCACCATCTCTTCAGGAAGGTTCCTGGAAGCTGCATATCATACTATTATGGCAGTTATCACTCACTCTCCCCCAATATCTATATTTATGTCCTTATAGAACCCACAAAGTTTGGTTGATATATCACTGCCTAAAATATAGACATTTCTCACCCTACCTTGCAGCTCAAGGTATCCATGTGATTAAGTACTGGTCAATGGGATTGAAGCAGAGATGGTACGAAGGCATGAACAACTTCCAGGAAGAACATAAAGTGTTCTTCCTTATTGGTACCTGGAATATGGTTGTGATGGCTGCAGCTGGAGCTATAAAAGCCATCTGGGACCAAAAGATGGAAGCCAAATGATGAGGATGGCAGAGAAATAAGAAGGAAGGATCCTGGGTCCCTGGTGATATAGAACTGTTATACTAGCCTTAGACTATCTATATTTATGTAAGAGAGAAATGAACTTTTTTGTTTAAGTCACTTTTATTTTGGGCTTTCTGTCACTTGTTGTCAAATCTAATCCTAACTAATTCAAATAGATTTTACAAATCTTTTGGAAACTGAATATTGTATCTCCTATCTCTTGCTTTGAAGGTTATTATGGGATCTAGCTTAATATCTAATATAAATACCTTAACCACGTCTTTTTCAATCTCAACTTGCATTTTATGGGGGAAAAAACAATTATACACTACCATATACAAGTTAATAATCCTGAAATCCACCTGTACATTTCCTTTACTTCTGCTAGTAACATTAATTCAGGTCATCATCAGCTCTTGTCTATATCCCTGCAAAATTCTCCTAACTGGTCTCCATGACTCTATTAATAATTAAGTAATTAATATTACTTTTCATTAGTGAAATGCTTCATTTTATTCAGTAACCATTATGAACAACTCTCCTAGTTATTTTGATAATACCTAACTTGAGGATATATATATATGTGAGACCTTTTCTTTAAAAAGAAACAGGCTTTTTTTTAAACAGGTTTTATAACTTTATAGTCTCATCTCCTCTATGCATTTATCTATAAAGTATTTCTCAGTTCCTTCTCGATGGAAGATATATGTGTTTCATTATATATTCGCAAGCATCGAGAACTGCTTGCCAAATTTTCATATCACATATAAAAACATATCACAAAATGTAAGCACTACTTATCTAGATACGAAAAACACCTTTTAGACAAGCTGACATTAAATTACCCAAAATACAAATATTTTTAAATTAATGCTAAAAGAAAATTTGACATTTTGTGAATTTTTTAAATCTTTCTGAAGCTTTGTTACAGAGTTAATTTCCTGCACATGAGCCTTTGAAAACATCAATAATGAAAATGCCAACTGAATTTTAAATACTTTCACTAGGCAACAGTTGTATACATTGTTAATACAGCATGTTTAAACGATCAAGAATATTCTTACAATCCAACAGCTTTACACACTTTTAACTCATTCATTCAACAAATATTACTGAGTGCCAACCATATTTGCCAAGCATTTGTTTGAGGTGCTGGGAATTTAACAGTGAACAAAACAGTCAAGGTCTTCACACCACTCTCATGTAGCTTACACTTTAATGGGTGGAGACTGTCAATAAGCCAATAAATATAAAAGGAAAAGTCAAATCATGATAGGTATTTGATTAAAAAAAAAAAAACCCAAAATGATATGATTGTGACAGCTAACTCTTCTGAGGTTACATTTAAGATGAGACCTGAATGTCAAGAGGGGACAGACACCTGGAGATCTGGAGAAAGAGGGTCCCAGATAGAACAAGTTCAACAGCCCTAAGATGGGAATGAGCTTGGGTGTCTAGGAAAAGGAAGAGAGTAAGTGTACCCTGCACAAGGGTAAGGGTGGCACAGATGAGGTAAATAGAGGAGATCAGATTGGGTAAAACCTTGAAGCTATGACAAATAATTTGGATTTTTGTCTAAACACAATGGAAAGTTTTCACTTTTGTTCTGTATGTAACTACAGGAAGTTCAAACACATATGAAAGAGTAAAATGAACCCCCATGTACTCATCACCCAGTTTAACAATTATCAACTCATCACCAGTCTTATTTAATCTATACCATTGTCTATTCCCCACGTCATCCCTCAGACATCACATCATTTCCTCTACACATAGTGTCTTAGGCTGGGTTCTCTAGAGAAACAAAACCAGTGAAGCATCTAAATATATATATATATAATATATACATATACACACACACACACACACACACACACACAGAGATTTATATCAAGGAAATGGCTCACATGGTTGTAGAGGCTGGAAAGTCCCAACTCTGTGGGTCAGGCTGGAGGTTTCTCCTGACTCAGGTAGCTGTAGGGGCTGGCAAACCCAAGGTCAGCAGGTAATGAAGAGAGGTAATCAACTACGGGAAGATCCTGGAGAAGCCACGAGGAAGTGGAATTAAGAAAATAAACAAAAATAGAGCTTCAAAAAGGAAAAAGAACAAAGAGTTGAGAACTGATGCAGATATGTAGGCATGTGTTAAAGTGGGCAAGGGAACTAAGAAATTTCTGCCGTTCTAACTTTAAAGGCTCTGAGTGCTCTGAGAAACAGTATCACGGAGGCACTTGAGGAGCTAGAGTTTTTTAATTTTTTAATCACTATGACACACTAAATAACAGTGTTCTATTTTCAGGAATACTTCATTCATATATTTATGAGTTCTCACACAAAAATTCTCTGTCAGTGCTCTGACCAGGATCACAACAGAGGATTCTGGACAGAGCTGGAGAAGGATGTAGAACATAATTCTAACTCACAAAAAAAAGACCAGATTTACTGGCCTAAAGGAGACTGGAGAAACCTTGAGAGTATGGCCCCCAGACACACTTTTAGCTCAGTGGTGAAGCTACCTCCGAGGTTCACTGTTCAGCCTGGGAGTGGACAGACCCGTAAAACCAAATGAGACTAACGAGGTACAGGAGTCCAGTGACAAGGGCCAGAAGGCAGAAAGGGACAGGGAAGCTGGTGATAGGGAACCCAAGGTTGAGTAAGGATATTGTTGATGTGTTGTGAGATTGTTAACCATTGTCATAGGGCAACATTTGTAGTAACTGTTAAATGAGAAACTATTTTGTTCTGTAAACCTTCATCTTAAGTGAGAATAACAGCACAATTGGAAGAGCATAGTCAATGTCACTGAACTGTGCATGTAGAAATTTTTGAAACAGTGTATCTTTGGCTATGTGTATTTTCACCAAAAAAAAAAAGGGTTGAGAAGTTAGAGGGTTAATATGTTGTGGGGTTGTTAACCAATGTCATAAAACAACATGTGTACTACTGTTCCATGAGAAACTATTTGTTCTGTAAGCCTTCACCTGAAGTACAATAAAATATTAAAAAAAAAAAAAAAAAAAAATTCTCTGTCAGGCCCTCAGAAGTGTTCTTTCTGTAGTAGTAAGTTTTCCGGATTCATGCAAAAGAATTCCTTCCTCATCCAGGAAATCTGTGGGGTCAGAAAACAGCAGCACTAAGAGCCCAGCTGAGAATGGGTACCATAAATACCACCCATCTGGATAATATGTGATTTTCTCCAGGTATGCTCATCAACCTAGCTGTGGAAATGGAGAAGCTGAATTGCAATTCTGATACAGGTTTAGATATCTGGAGGACAAGTAGTGTGGCCAGACAAGAGAGTCAGAAAATAGCGAAAGAGTCATTCAAAGGATGAAGATGAAATTCAGGCTCAGCAAAGAAAGATACACTGTCAGTAGGGAACTTAAAGCAAAGATATCAGGATCTGAAGGGCTCAATGAGGTTAAATGGTGATTGTCCTAGTTATCTAGCGCTGCTTTAACCGCAATAACACAAATGGGTGTCTTTAACAAACAAAAATTTATTTTATCACAGTTTGTTGTTGTTAGGTGCCATCGAGTCAGTTCTGACTCATAGCAACCCTATGTACAACAGAACAAAACACTGCCCGGTCCTGTGCCATCCTCACAATCCTTGTTATGCTGGAGCCCATGTTGCAGCCACTGTGTTAATCCATCTCATTGACGGTCTTCCTATTTTTTTGCTGGCCCTTTACTTTACCAAGCATGATGTCCTTCTCCAGGGACTGATCCCTCCTGATAACATGTCCAAAGTATATGAGACGTAATCTTGCCATCCTTGCTTCTAAGGAGCATTCTGGTTGTACTTCTTCCAAGACAGATTTGTTCGTTCTTTTGGCAGTCCATGGTAAATTCAATACTCTTTGCCAACACCACAATTCAAAGGCATCAATTCTTCTACCATCTTCCTTATTCATCACCCAGGTTTTGCATGCATATGAGGCAACTGAAAACACCATGGGTTGAGTCGGGCGCACCTTAGTCTTCAAGGTGACATCTTTGCTCTTCAGCACAGTTTTGCTTTTCTCATAGTTTAGGAGGCTAGAAGTCTGAATTCAGGGTGCTGGCTCTAGGAGAAGGCTTTCTCTCTTTCTCGGCTCTGCAGGAAGCTCTTTATCTCTTCTGAGCTTCTGCTCCTGGGCGATCTTCATGTGGCTTGGCATCTCTCTTCCCAAATTTCTGCTACTTCTGCTTGCTTGTTTGATCTCTTTTATATATCAAAAGAGATTTACTTAAAATATACTCTACACTAATCCTGCCTTATTAACACAACAAAGACAACCCATTCACAAATGGGATTATAACCACAGGCATAGAGGTTAGGATTTACAACAAATATTTTGGGGGAACACAATTCAATTCATAACAGTGATCAAGCGCCATGTGAGTGAGAGAGTAAGAAAGCTGAAGATTACATGTTAAAGGCAGAGTTAAAAAAAAACAAACAAACCAAACCCGTTGCTGTCGAGTCAATTCCAATTGATAGCTCCCCTATAGGACAAGTAGAACTGCCCCACTGGGTTTTCAAGGAGCGGCTGGAACTGCCAATCTTTTGGTTAGCAGCCAAGCTCTTAAGCAGTGTACCAGCAGGGCTCCAAAGTCAGAGTAAGACCGTGAAATATAAGATATAAATGAAGGCGAGCTCTAATGATGACAAAGATGAGACTATAGGAATGGACTGCTAGAGGAAATTAAATACTTGAGGAGACTAAAGTGAAATAAAATTTATAGAAGCAGAGGGGGAAGAATTAAAAGAGATGACTAAGGGTGATGGCATGAGTAGAAGCAGAAAAACTACAAGCTAGTTGCCAAAGCTCTCAGTAAACATTGAGGACTGGTTGAGAGCCTTGGTGGTACTTACCATGTGGTCCAATGGCATCACCTACGAGCTTGTTAAAACTGCACAATCTAAGGTCCCACCCCAAGCCCACTGAATCAGAATATGCATTTTAACAAGAACCCCAGATGATTCAAGTATACAGTAAAGTTTTAGAGTCACTGGTATACAGGTTAGTAGGTGATAAAAAAGACAAAAGGTAGGAAGTGGATGGTCCAATGGCATAAGCCTCAAAAGAGAAGTGATATTTTTTGTACAATGGTTAAAGAATACTGGTTTCACAGTACCAGCGAAGAATTAGGCAAATTCTAACAGTATGTCTGTTTTCCATGAGCTGTAGGGCTTAGGAATTCAGAGTAAATATTCTTTTAATATTTTGATAAGTTTTTTCTATCCTCTTCTCTATATTTCTTCATGTTTGTCTTATATCTTAGGTTTTTTGTTTTTGTTTGGTTTGGTTTTTATATGTTTTGTTTTAGGTTGCCTCCAATTTCTTTTAAAAAGATGTAAGATACTTAAAAAATCAGTAGACAGAGGTATTCATATACTTTATAAACCAAAACCAAACCTGTTGCCATCAAGTTGATTCCAACTCATAGCAACACTATAGGACAGAATAGAACTGCCCCCATAGGGTTTCCAAGGAGCAGCTGGTGGATTCAAACTGTAGACCTTTTGGTTAGCAGCCAAGCTCCTAACCACTATGCCACCAGGGCGCCACATACTATATACACACACATAAATACCCACACTTACGTACATCCCATTCTAGAGCTTAATTTACTGACCAATTTATTATATCAAAAAACTCTACTTATGTCTACCCATTATGATCAACATTTTAGTTCCATATATAACAGAAATATTCTTTGCCTAGCCTTTAAAGATTAGAAGCTGACCATAAATGACCATATATTATATAACAGACTCTTCCCCATTTTTATCCCTGAAACCCTCTCTTCCTACCAAGTCAACAAAACATAATTTTAAAGAATATCAGTATATACATCATTATTAAAAAGACTATAACAAAACAGATGAATCAGAAAGCTTAGCTCATTTTAGAAGCTTTTTTTATATGTGAAATAAAATAGCCTCATTCCAAATCAATAAAGAAATGTTTCAACTGTAAGAATGGCATGGCAGAAGCATCTGACCTTCTCTAACTTCATAAGGGGGAGGAGAATCAAGATCAACAGCCCAAGGCTGATTCCTGTGAGGCGGAGGTCAGACATACCTCCTCTTTCCAATCTTTTACCAAAATTCTGATATCAGCCATCCCTCCCACAGCACTCTTTACTCCTCTGTTGGGTTCCATAATTTTTTGCAGTGGCCACACAGAACTCAGAGACAATACTCACAATTATGGAGTTTAGCAGGAAAGTAACAGGTTACAATTCAGGATCAGAAAGGACTCAGGACAGCCTCCTCTCAGCCGTGCCCTCAGGCAGGCCTCCCTCTGGCCCTTTGCCACTTGGCCTGACCTCTGCCCTGCTTGGACAAGTCTTAAAAAGCTCTTTAGCCCTTCCAATAAGTGCCCAGAGGCACCCCAATCCCCCAACAAGCCTTCTGCCTGAAGGCACACAGCTCTCTTGCTCGGTAGGTTGACACACCCACTGTAACTGCCTTGCTCCATGGGCCGGAAGCCCACTGCATCATCTCCTGCTGGTCTCCTGGTTCTGCTGCCTCTGCTGCTGCCGTTTCTCTGTAGCTGCTTCTCACTGTCTCTCACGGTCTCTGGTGTAAAGCTCTCTCTCTCTCTCTCTCTCTCTGTCCCCTGGGTCTAGGAGGTTCTCAGCACAGGGATTCCAGGTCCAAATGACACGCTCCACTCCTAGCTATTCTTTCTTGTTAGGAGGTCCCCCTGCCCCATCCACCTCTGGGATGACTCATTTTAAGCCTAGTGGGATGGCAAAGCTGACCAATCCCCTCATTAGGGTTCCATATACCTTATTTGCATGGCCCCACCCTCACAAGGGAGCCATGCACATTATTTGCATTATTAGCAAGCTATCCAATCCCCTTGGTGGGCCACAATCACCTCATTTGCATAGCCCCACTGAATCATTTAGTGGGAGTTACAAGACCATGGTGAGAAAGGTCATATAAAAGCAATCCATCACACTGCAACTGCTACCAAAAATGTCAAAAAGCTTTTGCCTTACTTAGGAAGATAGTCTTGTGGACAACTTAGTCAATTTGCATAACATAGTTCATAAAGATAATGTTCTACACCCTAGTTAGGTGAGTAGCATCTAGGGTCTTAAAAGCTCGCAAGCAGCCATTTAAAATACAACTATTTGTCTCCACTCAGCTGGAGCAAAAGAGAATGAAGGAAACCAAAGAATCAAAGAAGAAACTAGTCCACAGGACTAATAAGACCACAAGAACTAGATGGTGTTCATTACCACTACCACCTCTGACCAGGGACACAATAGAAGGTCCTGGACAGAATGGGAAAAAAATGCAGAACAAAATTCAAATTCCTAAAAAAAGGCCAGACCTACTGGACCAACAGAGAGTAGAGGAACCCCTGAGACTACTGCCCTAAAGTACTCTGAACCTGGCACTAAAGCTACTCCTGGAGGTCACCTTTCAGCCAAATAATCGATTGGTTTTTAAAAGAAACAATATCACCTGTGAGTAATGTGCTCCCTTAAACAATCAACTATATGTGACCAAATGGTGAAAATTTACCCAAAAGCAAAGATGAGAAGGCAAGGAGGGGAAGGAAAGCTAGATCAATGGAAACAGAACAAACAGAATGGAAATAATGAGAATGCTAACACATTGTAAAAACTGTAATTAATGTCACGGAACAATCTGTATAAAAATTGTTAAATGGGAACCTAATTTGCTATGTTAACTTTCACCTAAAACACAATAAAATACTCAAAAAAAAAAAAAGTTTTTGCCTTATATTGGAATTTGAAGAAAATTCATCATCTAACACATTAGATGACACATTGCTGCCTTGGGCTGTCCAGATTCTTATTGTCTTCTGAGGTGTAAGAAAATATACAGAGAGATAATATCTAATTCTATTCCTCAAAGCACCTGAAACAAGTTGTCATCGAATTGATCCTGACTCTGAAAGCATATCAGATAACAGAGGCTAAAATAAAAACAGGAGCAGGAAGAGGGGAGCTGCCTAGGGCCCTCCAGTCGTCTGAATCTGAGAGCTAGGCTCACAAAATTTAGTCTGTAAAAAGGCAAAACTATCACGACAAAATCACTGATCACATCTCTGTAAAGCTGTAGCCTCTGGTAAAGAGAATCCCAATGATCGAACGACCCATGTAACAGGCAACCTCTTATCTCTGCCCTCCAAATAACTTGACTTTCAAATTATTTTCTTTCCTGAGTAATTAAAAAGAGTTTCCATTGCATTTGAGATATGGCCTGAAGGTAAAGCAAGTTGAAGTAACGTAAATGAAACCAAACATATTAAATACCTTGTTCAGAAAATGTGAGATATTAAGCTTCAACGGCCGCTATTTTAAAAGTTGGTTATCAGAAAATTACAAGATCCCAAATTCTCAAGTGTTATATTTAAATACACAGGTTGTTGTTGTTGTTAGCTGTTATTACTTGCCAATGAATCAGCTCCAACTCATGGTGACCTTATGTTTAATGCCACTGAAGAAGGGACAAGAAGAATCAGAGCTCCAACTCTTGATCACTAGACCAGCTACCTCACTTTCTCAACAGTAGCGCCGTCTCCAAAACCTCATTATAGCTGATTCTTTTGCAAGTCTGTCTGTTCACACTAAACCTGGATCTAGTTACCTAGAGGCTATATAAAGACACTTTCATGTTCTAACATGCTTTTAACAAAATACTTAATGCATGTACTCCATAAATACTTTCCAAATAAATCTATCAGAAACTTCACAGCAGAACACAGCAAAAGAAACAGACCTATTTAAGTGGCTGTCAGTTTCCATTTCCTCATTTGGGTTTATGGGAAATAAATAAATAGCAAGTAAAAAGCACCTGAAACCACTAAGAATATGAAAGTTTTAAATGCTGTGACACAAAATAGTAGAAAATACTAGCTTCATTTTTTTCCCTCTATAATATAACAAAACTTGGATTGCAGCTGACAAATTCTATACTAGGTTTCAGCCCAAAGCAATTTAGAAATAGACAAATCAGAAACTCCTTAAAAATAAATTAGGGTGTATAATGGAAATGATGACAGACGCTTCTTTAATGTCTGGTGAGACCAGTATATTTTAGAAATGACTACATTACAATATGTATGCAAGTGCTGTATATAAAAAAGCAACATCTAGCTTATAATTAAATCAGAACCATGAATTGTTCAGTAAAATATGTTATAAAGAAAGTGTGGTGTGACAAGAAAATATACTAAGTTAAAATAAAATGTAAGCAGCGATTTATTAGAACTTGTCATTTAGAAGATTTAAATAAGAGAAAATATTAACATAAATACCAGGAAAGGAAGTCAAAGAGTACAACCTCAGTGTACCCTAAAGACAACTGACTTCCAATGTGGCTGGTGTATATATAATTAATTATGATGTATATTTTGGTATACGAAACTACACCAAAATATAAACTTTAAAATATACATAATTTTATCAACATCTTATTCTCCTGCTTCTAGAATCCCTGATCAGTTGCTCAGCTTTCTACTGCTGCTACCCTTTCTGTCACTATACCTCATGCTGTCTTTGTCTTTGATAGCTACAAGCCACCATTTCCAGCCATCCCTATTTTTGAACTCCCTACACCTCTACTGTGACATATAACGGTTATCAAAGCAATTTGGGGTTGAAAACCCAGAATGATAAAATCTTACCACCATAAAAGAAATACAGTAAGCCTTCATTTAATAAGAAGATAAAGCTAAAGAATCAACTTGAATTTATCATATTTCAAAGGAAAGTAGAAACCCAGGAGCATATATAATTTCCTTATAAAGCTATATGCATGCCTCATTTCATGATACCAGTGTACTGTTTATAACAAATAATTTACGAGTCTTCTTAAACAACACTATATTCTCTAATTTTATACAATGAAAATATTGGATTTGTCTATTTGCATGGGTGTGGTCTAGTGGGTTATTCACTAACTCAGTGGTTCTCTGCAAGGGGCAATTTGCCCCTGTGATTGTTAAGGTTGTGTGTCAACTTGGCTGGGCCATGATTCTCAGTGGCCTGACAGTTATGATGTAGTGTGGCAGTCATATAATAATGTGATCACTTCCATGATGGGATCTGCTGTGATAGCCAATCAGTTGAAAGGGAGTTTCCTTGGCGGGTGTGGGCTGCATCCAATACAGATGGACTTTCTGGCAAGGCTCCAAGGCTTTTGCTCGCTCTGGATCTTAGAGCTGACTCCTGTTCAACTGACCTCCGGCTTTTGGGACTTGAGCTAGCAACTTACCTACCAATCTTGGGATTCATCAGCCTCCCAGCCTGTAAGCCAGAGGCCTGTTGTCTCACCGGCCGATCTTGGGTTCGACAGCCCCTGCAGCTAAGTGAGTCAGGAGATGCCTCCAGCCTGACACCCGACCCACGGACTTGGGATTTTCCAGCCTCTACAACCACATGAGCCACTTCCTTGACATAAATTTCCCTCTCTCCCTCTCTCTCTATATATATACAGAAAACCCTGGTGGCGTACTGGTTAAGAGCTACAGCTGCTAACCAAAAGGATGGCAGTTAAAATCCACCAGGCGCTCCTTGGAAACCGTACAGGGCAGTTCTACTCTGTCCTATAGGGTCACTATGAGTCAGAATCAACTCGACGGCAATGAGTTTTATATATATACACACACACACACACATACATACACACACACACACATAAATGCTTCACTGGTTTTGCTTCTCTAGAGAACCTAGCCTAACCACCCCTCAAGGGACATTTGGCAATATATAAAGACATTTTTTATTGTTACAACTGGGAGCATGTAGAGACTAGGATGCTGCTAAACATCCTACAGTATATAGGACAGATTGCCCAAAACAAATAATTATCTATCCCCAAATATCAATAGTGCGGCTATTAAGAAACCCTAACTAACTCTTTTAGTTTCTTACCAAGTGGCAATTCGCCATAGCTTCTCTTATGGTTAGTCTAACTAAACACTCAAACCACCTACCAAAAATCAGAATAGAGTATAAAGCAAAAAAAAAAAAAAAAAAAGGAGTGAGGTGTAGAGATAACTTCTAAGAATAATTTACTCATTCATTCATTCAACAAATGTATCAGATACAATGCCAGGCACTGAAGATAAGGTGATACTCAAGACAAACAAGATGTTTGCTCTCACGTAGCTTACATACTAGGGAATCTCGGGGTTGAAGAAATCTTAAAACTAAATCAAAGAGCCTCAATGCCTGAAACTGAGTAAAATTGATGTCATATCTATACACAAACAGTTTCCACTGAGAGAACATTCATTCTATTTTTTAAAATGTCTTTATTTTAATGAGCCAAAATAACCTGCCTTGTAATTTTCACCCTTGGATCATAGTCCTGCTCTCTTGAGTCATGAAGAACAAATCCCTGTTCCACATGACAGCCCTTTTCATGTTTAAAGGCAGCTATCATGAGTCTCTGAATTTTGTCTCCTAAAGGCTAAAATAATTCCACCAGTTCTTCTGATTGCTCTTCATAAGATATGACACTTAAGATTGGAAGGAAATGAGTAAAAATACTAAGGTTCTGTAAGAGTTTAGGCTATGAGTTAATAATTGCTACATAAATTTTCTTTATACTACTCAAACCCACAATATTGATTTTAATAAGAAAGAGTATAACGTTTATCAATCCCAATGTACCAAGCAATTTGCTTGACACTTTAGATGCATTATCATATTTAATTATCACAACAACCTTATGAAGTAGTACAAAAATGGCATGGCGGCAGTGTCACACCTCCTCGTCTAACTTCACAGGAGGAAGGAGAGAGGATAATTATCAGTATCAGCAGCCCAAGGCTGATTGTTACAAAGTAGAGGTCAAACATACCTCCACCCTCCGACCCTTTTTACCAATTCTAACACCAGCCATCCCTTTCACGGTACTCTCTACTTCTCTGCTCGGTGCAATAATTTGTTGCAATGGCCACACAGAACTCAGACAGTACTCACAGTTATGGGGTTTATAAGAGAAGTAACAGGTTACAATTCAGGATGAGAAAATGCTCAGGATACAGTTCCTTGATCAGAACAGCCTCTTCTCAGCTGTGCCCACAGGCAGGCCTCTCTCTGGCCCTGGCCTGGCCTTTGCCCTACTCAAACAAGTGTTGCAAAGCTCTTTAACCAAAATCAAAACCAAACCTGTTGCCATCAAGTTGATTCCGACTCACAGCGGTCCTACAGGACAGAGTAGAACTGCTCCATATGTTTCTAAGCAGTAACTGGTGGACTCGAACTGCCGACCTTTCGGTTAGTAGCCATAGCTCTTAACCACTGCACCACCAGGGCTCCACAAAACTCTTTAGCTCCACCATTAAGTGCTTGGGGGCACCCCACTCTGCCATTAAGCCTTAGCCCAAAGGCATTCAGCTCTCTCGCTTTGTGGGTCGGCAAGCCTAGCTCCTCCGACAAGTGCCCAGAGGCACCTCACTCCACCAGGAAGCCTCCTTCCCAAAGGCGCTCAGCTATCTCACTCTGTGGCTTGGCACACCCACTGTAACCACCTTGCTCCGTGGGCCAGGAAGCCCACTGTGCCATTTCATGCCAGTCTCCTGGTTCTGCTGCTGCTGTTTCTCTGCCACCACTTCTCACCGTCTTACACCATCTCCAGTGTTACAGCTCTGTCTCTCTCTGTCTCCTGGGTCTAGGTGGTTCTCAGTGTATACAGGGACCTTGGGTCCAAAGGATGCGCTCTGTTCCCGTCTCTTCTTCTTGGTGGTAGTGAGGTCCCCCCGTCCACCTCTGAGGTGGCTCTTTTCAAGACTAGCAGGATGGCAAAAGTGACCAATTTCCTCGTTAGAGTTTCATACACCTTATTTGCATGGTTCCACTCCCACAAGGGTGCTATGTACATTATTTATGTTATTAGTAAGCTGTCCAATCCCCTTGGTGAGCCACAAGCACCTCATCTGCACAGTCCCACCCAGTCATTTGGAGGGAGTTACACGACTAAGGCGAGAAAGGCCATGTAAAAGCAATACATTGCACCGCAAACAGTAATACTATCTCTACTTTAGATATTTAAAAAACAAAAAAAAGCAGGCTCAAAAAGACAAAGAGAATTTTCCTAAGATCTTTTCCAAAGCCCATGCTCTTTTCGTTATTATTATTTTGCCTAAAAATAGTGCTAGTTTTCACATTTTAATTATTCCTCTTTCATTATTTCCATCAACCCAATTTTCAAATAAAGCTAAATCTCAGAGTAGTTATGCTTGCATACAAAAGAATCTTGTTCTAATAAAAAAGCATTATGTATCAAGTGCCCTTTAACAAGGATATACATATTCTCATCCTACACACCTGACTCTCCTGCATAAAAACCAAAACCAAACCCGTTGCCATTGAGTCGATTCCAACTCATAGCAACCCTACAGGACAGAGTAGAACTGCCCCAATAGCGTTTCCAAGGAGCTACTGGTGGATTCCAACCACCGACCTTTCTTGGTTAGCAGCTGAATGCTTAACCACTGAGCCACCAGGGCTCCACTCTCCTGCACAGACATACTGAATTCTGTTGGATTAGCACATTCTATGTAATACATATGGAGCCCTGGTGGCAAAGTGGTTAAGAACTCGGCTGCTAACCAAAAGGTTGGCAGTTTGAATATGCCAGCTTCTACTTGGAAATCCTATGGGGGCAGTTCTACTCTGTCCTATAGGATTGCTATGAGTCATGCTTTTAAAGTTTCTATCTATTAAGTAAACAACCTATTTAAGAAAGAACATTTATTTGAAATTCATCTATATTAGCTGTACTGGAATACATATACAATGCCAAAAAAAAAAACTCATTCATGGAAGGCAAGCAATACAGTAAAATAGCAGGGGTCAATAAGGCAGACTGGATCTGTAGCTTTGAACAAGCCTCATATCCTCTCTGTGCCTCTGTTTTCTGATCTAAAAACAGAGATGATATTAAAATCTATCTCACAGGGTTGTTGGAGTATTATATGAGACTCTTAATTGTTCTCCCAAGCTTCTGTCTTCCTCATGTCTCTCATCCCATGCTGCCCAGTTCTATTCTCCACACAAGTGGACAAACCAGGGCTTTTAACAACAAAAATTAAATCATGTCACTCTATCATATTTAGAATAAAATCCAAAATCCTTTTGTTGTTGTTTTTAGTTGCCATGGAGTCAGCTCCAACTCATGACAACCTTATGTATAACGAAATGAAACGTTGCTCAGTCCTGCACCATCTTCATGACCTTTAGTATGTGTGAGTCCATTTTTGTGGTTATTGTGTCTGTCTATCTCATAGAAGGTTTCCCTCATTTTCACTGACTCTCTACTTTATCAGACATGAAGTTCTTTTTCAGCAGTTGGTCTTGTCTGATGAAATGTCAAAGTAAGTAAGCTGAAGTCTCACCATCCTCACTTCTAAGGAACATTATGGTCGTATTTCTTCTAAGACTGATAGCTTCTTCTGACAGTCCATGGTACATTCAATATCCTTCACCAACACCAGTTTGAATGCATCAACTCTTCTTCTGTCTTCCTTTTTCATTGCCCAGCTTTCGCATGCACATGAGGCGGATGAAAAGACCATGGCTTGGGTTAGGTTCACCTTAATCATTAAAGTGACATCTTTGCTTTTTAACATGTTAAAGGTCATTTGCATGAAATATGCCCAGTGCAATAAGTCGTTTCAATTCTTGACTGCTGTTTCCATGGACACTGATTGTTGATTTAGGTAGAATGAAATCATTGACAACTTCAGTTTTTCAGGGTTTTTTTTTTTCCATTTATCATGATGTTGTTTATCAGTTCGATTGTGACAATTTTCATTTTCTTCACATTCAAGTGTAATTCATACTGAAGGCTATAGTCTTTGACCTTCATCAGTAAGTGCTACAAGTTTTCTTCATTACTGGCAAGCAAGGCTTTGTCATCTGCATATCACAGGCTGTTAATAAGTCATCTTCCAGTCTTGATGCTGTGTTCTTCATATTGTCCAGCTTCTCAGATTACCTGTTCATCATATAGATTGAATAAGTAAGGTGAAAGGATGCAACCCTGCTGCACACCTTTTCCAATTTTAAACCATGCACTATGCCCTTGTTCTGTTCAAATGACTGCCTTTTGATTAGTGTACAGGTTCCACATAAGCACGGTTAAGTATTCCCATTCTTCATAATGGTATCCCACCATAAATTGTTATGATCCACACAGTCAAATGCCTTCATGTCCTCGATAAAACACAGGTAAACATCTTTCTGGTAGTCTCTGCTTTCAGCCAAGATCCATCTGACAGCCTACAACATTCTAGATGATATGAACCCTGGCTTCCTAACTCACTTGCTCCTTCCACATTAAACATTCTTCTCCAGACACCTGGATTGCTCATTCCCTTTCCTTCCATTCAAGCCTCTGCTTAAATGTCACCTCCTCAGATAAGTTTTCCCTGATCACTCTCTATTGTCATAGCTTGCTTTTATATATATATACAAATATATACATGTAGTATTGACATTATATTTTTGTTTATTTGTTTACTCGTCTCTCTCACCAAAAGGTATCATTCATGAGAACAGGGTCTTTGTTTGGTTCACCACTTAAAACCAAAGAACAGTACCTAGAATGGTGCCTAGCAAATTGTAGATGCTCAATAAACAGTAAATCACTGAATAAAGTAAAACAATGCAAATAAAGAGCTTAGCACAATGCCTGACAAACAGAAAGCATTCAGATAATGTTAGCTATTATCACTACCAATAGTAATATCTCTGTTGTTTTTCATACATCCATTAAGTAAACCATCACTGAACACTTACTTTGTGCCAGGTGCTATACTATGTGATTTTTAAAATATTGATGTTGGGCTTTGGGAAGTTTTTGAAAACTAACTAGAGAGCCAGCGGCACAAGATGATAATTGCAGTTCATAAAGTAATTAACAGTGTCTCCAAACGGTCCTGAATCTACTTCTTAGAGAATTTGTGGTTTCTCCTTTACTTGATCTGGGCTATCAGTTTTTAGACCCCATTAGTCTAAGCACAGTACCAGGTCATAGCAGATGATCACAAAATATTAACAGTATGGTATTATAATTTCCTTCTTTAATATTTTTTAGGTTTATATTTTATATTTTTCTCCTAAAATCAACAGCCAAGACATAACCCAGCCTGAGTAATTATAAAATATAAAAATCAGTATCATACAATAAACCACACAGGGGACACAGTTATGGATACTTCTTAGATATAACCAAATACCTCATAAGATTGGTTTTCTGGGTTTGAAAGCTTAGGATCATAGTCTCACGGGACAACTTAGTTAACTGCCATAATATAGTTCATAAAGTGTATGTTCTACATCCCAGTGCAGTGAGTAGTAGTGCAGTAGTAGTAGTAGAGCTTGCAAGTGGCCATCTAAGATACAACTATTAGTCTCTTACTTGTCTGGAACAAAAGAGACAGAAGGAAACCAAAGGCTCAGAGAAAAAAGTCATCCACAGGACAAACAGGCTACACAAACCGTGGCCTCATCTACTCAGAAATCAGAAGAACTATATGGTGCCTGGCTACCACTACCGACCATTCTAATCAGGGCCAAAACAGATGGACCCTGATGGAATGGGAGAAAAATGTGGAACAGAAATTGTTTTAAAAAAAAAAAACAGACTTACTGGACTCGTTGAGACTGGAGGACTCCCTGAGACTATCACCCTGAGATACTCTTCAAATCTTGAACTGAAACTAAGCCCTGAGGTCACCCCGTAGCTAATTAACAGATTGGCTCACAAAATAATGAATATCATCTGTAAGTATTGTGCTTCTTTAGAAAATTACTTATATGAGAGCAAATGTTCAACAATTACTTTAAAACAAAGATGAGAATGTAAAGGAGCATGGAAAATAGATTAATGGAAATGGAACAACCAGAATGGAAATAATGAGAATGTTGACACAAAGTAAAGAATGTAACCAATGTCACTGAACAGTTTCTACAGAAATTGTTGAATGGGAAACTAAGATGATGTGCAAATCTTCACTGAAAACACAGAAAATATTATGAAAAAAATTCATATGCGGTTACATAAGAGGCAGCTAATGTGTAACAGAAAAGAGTACAGCCACTTTCTAGCTATATATGACCTTATGCAACCTACCTAGCTTCTCTATGCTTCTGTTTCTCCATCTGCAAAATAAACACATATAAAATATTACCCTATCTCATAAAAATATTATGAAAATGAAGTAAAATAAAGGAGGTGAAAATTCCAGGCAAATACTAAGCCACCATAAATGTCTACTCTCTCAGCCAATGGAATATAAACTCAGCAACAGTGTGGAAATCTACTGAAAATACTTTATACTTTTGTGTACTGTCCACAAGGTATGGTACAGACTCAGTAAATGTTGTCCTTATGTGAAATTATCTAAGAGAAACATACCTAATTCCCCAATCTTTAGATGGTAGAAGAATCAAAGAAAGAGCAATTTGTCTAAGGTTTTGTGAGTTAATAAAATGAGACTGGTAACCATGCACTTTAAAAAAAGGAATCAGCATTTGTCTAGACTTGAAAGTCCCCTAATGCTGTTATAATTCTGTATGACTTCCAATAAGTCATGTCATTTTTTTACTGATTTGTTCATTCAGCCAACACATCTCAAAATTCAACTACATACCGTGCACTACGCTAGGTGCTAGAAATGAAAGAACAAGGCTTGGTCTCTCATCTACCATAAAGGAATTCAAGGGCTTTTTTAATAGTTAATCTTAAGGGTTATAGAATCTCTGGTGAGGAAATCAATTCTTTAAAAAAAGGCTTTATAGAGGTGCAGTTCAACACAAGTTTCTGTGAGGATGAAAATGTTCTATCATCTATGCTATACAATAGCCACTAGACACATGTGGCTACTGAGCACTTAAAATGTGGTTAGTATGACTGAGAAACTGAATTTTTAATTCTATTTAATTTTAATTAATTTAAATAGCCACATTCAGCTAGTGCCTAATGTATTGTACAGCTGAGCTTTATAGACTAGGTAACATTTAGGCTGAATTATTGAGAAAGGAATACAACATTACTGGAGAGAAGTGCTTTCTAGGCAATGGAAAGGACACCAACTATCCTAGGGGTTGTGAGAACAACTTAACGTGTTCAGGGAAAGCTGTCTGGGATATGTGGAATGTGGAAAGGAGAAGAGGGAAATGGGGCTAAAAGGGTCAGACAGGGCCAGAATACAAATGCCCCTGAAAACCAGGTTAAGGAGTTCAACTTCATCTTGCAAACAATGGGAAAACATCAATAATTTTAAGCTAACCCAGGGAATATATACCCAAATCTGTGGTTCAGAAAGAAAATTCTGACGGTAATTTTGGCAATACATTAAAAGAAGAAGAGGAGCTTGATTTGAGGTATACACCTCCTTGCTCCTTGCCTGTGCACTTGCAATAAGCACTCTTCTTCCCTCAAAAAAAAACAAAATAAAATAAAAGAAGAGGCCAGTGGTAGGAAGACCAACTATGCATAAAAGATTATCATAGTAGGGGGCCAAAATGGCAGAGTAGTCAGACGCCTCTGGTGGACCCTCTTACAACAAATACCCGAAAAAACAAGTGAATCAATTATATATGACAATCTAGAAGCCTGAACATCTAAGGCAAAGTTGAGGAACCAGACTGAGTGGCAGGGGGAGGGAGACAAGATTTGGAAGTGAGGACTTGCCAGACCTGAACCGGCAAGAGCCTGAGCCCTTCAGGCCCGAGCAGCTCATGGGTAAGTGGTGAGGCCGGCAAGCAGCGGTGCTCAGGAGGCGCGTTTTGAGTTGACCTTCAGCCATTTCAGAAGTTAACACATGATAAAGAACCAATGGTACTGAAGGAAGAAGTCCAAGCTGCACTACAGACACTGGCAAAAAACAAGGCTCCAGGAATTGATGGAATACCAGTTGGGATGTTTCAACAAACGAATGCAACACTGGAAGTGTTCGCTCATCTACGGCAAGAAATTTGGAGGACAGCTACCTGGCCAATCAAGTGGAAGAAATCCACATATGCGTCTGTTCCAAAGAAAGGTCGTACAATGGAATGCAGAATTTATCAAACAATATCATTATTATCACATGCAATTAAAATTATACTGACGATAATTCAAAAACAGTTGCAGCAGTACACCAACAGAAATTGAAGTCAAATTCAGAAGAGGATGTGGAACAAGGGATATCACTGCTGATGTCAGGTGGATCTTGGCTGAAAGAAGAGAATGCCAAAAAGATGTTTACCTGTGTTTTATTGACAACACAAAGGCATTCGACTGTGTGGATCATAACAAATTATGGATAACATTGTGAAAAAAGGGAATTCCAGAACACTTAATTGTGCTCATGCGGAAGCTGTACATAGACCAAGAGGCAGTTGTTCCAACAGAACAAGAGAATACTGTCTGTTAAAAATCAAAGGTGTCACCTTGAGGACGAAGGTGTGCCTGAATCAAGCCATAGTATTTTCAATTGCCTCATATGCATGCGAAAGAAATAAGGAAGACCAAAGAAGAATCGATTCATTCGAATTATGGTGTTGGCGAAGAATATTGAATATATCATGGACTACCAGAAGGACGAACAAATCTGTCTTGGAAGAGGTACAGCCAGAATGCTCCTTAAAAGTGAAGATGTTAAGACTTCATCTCACATACTCTGGACATGTTATCAGGAGGTGCCAGTCCCTGGGAAAGGACATCACACTTGGTAGAGGGTCAGCACAAAAGAGGAAGACCCTCAACGAGATGGACTGACACAGTGGCTGCAACAATGGGCTCAAACATAGCAACAATTATGAGGATGGCACAGGACTGGGCAACGTTTCAATCTGTTTTACCCAGGGTCGCTATGAATCAGCTGACTCGACGGCACCTAACAACAATATTACGTAGTTATTAAAATCATTTTAGAAGTATATATAACAGCAGCGTAAGATGTTCTTAACATGGTAAATGAAATAAGTAGGATACAAAGCAGGACAAACAGCATTATCCTGATTTTGTTTTATGTATTCATAGAATTTTAAAAATTGAAGAAATATGCTAAAAAGTTAACTGTGGCTTACTTGGTAGTGGGGTTATGGGCCATGATAATTTATTTCTTTAACGTTTTTCTTTTTCTTTTCTGATTGTCAAATTATACTACAAGTACAGAATACTGTTTTTATTTACAAAAATAAAACTTTGCGCTCTAAAGCACTGTACCTAGAAGCACCGGGAGGCATGTGAATCTACTCAAGCCTGCAGCTGTGTCACATATGAGGGAAGGTACCATGACCAAATACCTAGTCTACGGCAGATTCTTTATGGGAGATTGAGTCCACAGTGCAGAAGCCCTGGTGGTGCAGTGGTTAAGTGTTCGGCTGCTGACGGAAAGGTAGGAAGTTTAAATCCAACAGACACTCCATGGGAGTAGGTTGTGGCAGTCTGCTTCCATAAAGCTTTACAGCCTTGGAAACCCTACGGGGCAGTTCTACTCTGTCCTATAGGGTCACTGTGAGTCGGAATTTGACTCGATTGCAATGGTTAAGTTCATAGCACATTTACTAAGGCAGTTTTTTTTTCCTTTTAGAAAGTACAAAATGGATTATCTCCTATTTATTTATAACATCTTATTGCATATGACTTATGTCTGTATACAGGCAATTAATTATAAGTTGGAGTTTGGTATAAGCCTGGATTTTTTCTGTGTAGTCATGCAAAAAGAGATTTATTCTGCTCGTGCTCAATTTCAGTTACTCAGGTTCATTTGATATAGAGCAGACATTATATGCTGAAGAAGCAGCTCAGCAAATACTAATCATTTTTATATGGACATGCCAGTCCCTTTTTGTACTTAACAAAATCTGGCTTTCCAAATTCTAAATTTAGATTTACTAAGAAATCCTGACCTGGTATAGATAAGCCTACTAAAGAAGTATATAGCTATGACAAATCCTCATAGTCATCAATGTGAATAAAATACAAATAAGGTAGGAAATGTAATTTTTAAGCTATAATTTTAATCACTTTACTTTGTAGTAAGATGTATTTGTCATGAGGAACCACCGGTAGGGTAAAAAGAGAATCTTAGCCTTCCATTCCTAGCCCTATAACAAGTCTTAGTCAGATCATTTTATCAAAGGAGAAAACAAGGGGCTGGAATTAAAAGCATTTTTTCATTTTGATGTTTAGAAACCTGGTTGAAATTCCTTAACTAAAATTAATTGTATATCTTATTTCTAGGTTTTCTATCAAAACATACTGGCAGAGAGGTAGGCTTTTCTCTGGGACACTTGTAAACACGCCCCAGGGCTAAGTATCGTAGTAGCAATGGGCTCACTCAATAAATATAACAAAATTAACCAAGGTCAAACATTTAGATAGGAGCAGATCTGGGAATAGGGCCAGGTCTCTTGGCTTGAAATCTAGTTCTCCTCTCTGACAAGATTACAGTTCTTACATTAAAATATATTTTCCCTGAAAGATGTAACAGGAAATACATTTAAGGATACTGATTGGCGACACTTGGGAAACATCATCTAGCTGTCAATTCCAGAAACTATCTTAGATGTTTTGGCTAACTACCACACGCTGCATAGTAGGAAAGAGTCAGTAAATAATCACTCCACAAAGAGAATCCAGAAATCTGCAACAGCAATTAGCCACCAGTATCTTACTATGTTTCTGTAATCTGATGTCCATTTCCATGGAAACAGAAAAAGAAGTGAGAGACAGCCAAGAGAAGAGATGTCAGAACTTGTCAGGTTCAGTGGCTGGGCCTGAAAGCTGTGAATGCCTTTTTCTTCCCCGCCCCCCACCCCCCACCCCAACAGCATCAGCTGACTTCTGGCACATAATCAATTCTCAAGTTAGGCAATGTCGGCCTGCTTGGAAGAAGAATAAAGCTAAAGAACAGGCTTAGGTTTTTGTTTTGCTTTGTTTTTGAGGACTTAGATTAAGGGGGAAGAAGACAAAAATTAAAAGCAAATCTGCTCAAAATTCTAAATTTCTAAAACACAAGAATGCAATAAAATTATTTCAGAATTCACAAAGTAAACAGTATTTCTTCACTGTGGTGGGGGAATTCAGAGGTCTCCTACACAGTATTGTCTGGAATAAACAGCAAAAGGGTGGAGATAGGGAAGACATGGATTGCAGAGGAAGCAGCATGTACAAAGGCCTCAAGGCAAGAGACTGTGTGGACCTTTCAAGGCATTGCAAGCACACAAGAGAACTTAGAGTAGAGTAAGAAGTTATCACAGAAGGCTTTCCCAAAAGACCTGAAGGACAACATAGAGTTAGGGGAGAGTATTCCAGCAGAGGGAAGAGGATGAGGGAAAACCTAGAAGTAAGACAGAGAAAAATTAATTCAGGAATAGTAAATGCTTTAGGACAGATGGAACAGAGAGAATAAGAATCAGGAAAGGAGCCATGATTAGGTCAAGAAGGGCCTTATTTCCCAAGTTAAATTTTGAACTTTTGTCCAGAAAACAATAACGCACCACTGAAGATTCTAAATCAGGAAAGTAACATGATAAGATCTGCATTTAAGAAAGATTAGTCAAAGTGGTAACTTGGATGAAGGGTAAGACAGTACACAATACTTTGGAAGCCAGCACAACTTGTACAAGGCAAGGTCATGGAAACTCCACAGACACATCCAAACTCCCTGAGGGACTGAATTACTGGGCTGAGTAATTACTGGGCTGACCAAATTACTGGGCTGGGAGGACAATGGTCTTGGGGAACATCTAGCTCAATTAGCATAGCCTAGTTTATATAGAAAATGTGCTACATTCTACTTTGGTGAGTAGCATCTGGGGTCTTAAAAGCCTGTGAGAGTCCATCTAACATACTCCACTGGTCTCATCCCTTCAAGAACAGGGGAGAATGAAGAAAACTAAAGACACAATGGAAAGATTAGTCCAAAGGACTAATGGACCACAACTACCACAGGCTCCACCAGACTGAGTCCAGTACAACCAGATGGTGCCCAGCTACCACCACTGACTGCTCTAACAGGGATCACAGTAGAGGATGCCGAACAGAGATGGAGAAAAATGTAGAACAAAATTCTAACTCACAAAAAAAGACCAGACTTACTGGCCTGACAGAGACTAGAGAAACACCGAGAGTATGGCCCAGACACCCTTTTAGCTCAATAATGAAGTCACTCCTGAGGTTCACCCTTTAGCCAAAGATTAGATAGGCCCATAAAACAAAACAAGACTAAAGGGGCACACTGGCCCAGGGGCAAGGATGAGAAGGCAGGAGGGGACTGGAAAGCTGGTAATAGGAAACCCAAGGTCGAGAAGGGGAGAGTGTTAACATTCGTGGGGTTGGTAACCAATGTCATGAAACAATATGTGTACTAACTGTTTAATGAGAAGCTAGTTTGTTCTGTAAACCTTCATCTAAAGTACAACTGAAAAAAGATTAGTCAACTATCTCAAATTACACAGGATATATATACACATATACATACATATATATACACATATATACGTACACACACACACACATATGGAGCCCATTACAATTTGCCAAGGTAAAGATAATGATGGACTGCACTGGGAGAGGGGAAGCTGAGATGGGAATGGGAGAACAGGACACAATGAATATGAGCAGTGGGAGAGAAAGAAGGATGACTTGAGGGTGACATCCAGAATTTTGGCCTGAATAGCTAGGTGGATGGTGGTGCCAATTATAAGCAAAGAAGGAGGAGTTGCAGGTATGTGGGGGGCAGTGATGAGTTTTCATCTGGACTTCATGACTTTGAGGTATCAATGGGACAGTCAAGCAGAGCTTGACCAAACACTACTCAAAAGACTTTATAACTTGATCTCATATAAAAACTGTACCAAAATAACCTATTTTCAAAATTAACAAAAATGCAATTGAGATGGAATGAAAAAAGTCTTTAAATAATGAGTGTCAGAGTAAGAGATTTACAAAGACATTCTTTCAAACATGCCTTATAAAGTGTATTGACAGAGTTACAGAATACCAAAATGTAAAATGGGCATATTAAATTGGATATATGTTTAAATAACATTAGTGTTTAAATGTTTCTGAATATATATGAATCTACTCCATTCTTAACAATCAGCAAAAACTTTATAAAGAGTTATAAATACAAAACCTGCAGTTAAATCACAAAGGAAAACTCTTAATACATTAATATCAATTAGGATATCAGAGACAATATTGAATGATCACCTTTTCAGTTCAAAATCTGAACCTTTAAAATTTCCATTGCACAGCCTAATTAGTTAAAAGCTCAGACTAGGGAATCAGAGAGATCATTTGTGGGACCCTTGTGCCTAAAATAAGAATAATAATACTACCAATTATACAGAATTGTGTAGATTAGATAATACAAGAAAAACATTACAAGGCTTGGCACATATTAAATAGTAATATGTAGTAGTATTAATAGTATAGATTTATCTAGGGATAATTAACTATATTAATAATACATTAATTCAAACCTATTTAATCTGATGATTTCTGGATTCAGGTAACTAATATGTCAGACTGAGATTCTACCAAAATGCACTAAAAGTCTAACATCTTTGTTTACATGGACATATGTTCAGGCTTGGAATAAACACAAAAAAAGAAATACAATAAAAGATGTTTTAATTAACCATGAGTCATTTCTTTTGGTGGTCTTTTTATCAACACCAAATTAACTATATGTAAAACAAATATTAAATACACATAAGCATCTATGAATGTACTTTAGTATAGTATTATTCACAGGTTATGAATGATCACATAGCATTTAAAATCATTCTTTCAAAAAATCAATAAGTAAAGGTTCACATGAAAACAAAGGAATTTATGGGGGCAAGTTTCATGCCTTTCTTATTTACAACAATTTACCTAGAATGGAACCTCTGAAAAAATGAATACAGCCAGTGGGTAGACTGCTTTAAAAAGTAACAGGGAGACACTGATGGTCTTTGAAAAGACTGACATTATGAGAATTATGCTTTGGGAAGAATAATCTGACAGTCTCTGGCTAAGTAAAAAGGGGAAGAATTAAGTTAGTGAAGGGAGAATGAAAGAGGATGAACAGGTTGCCAAAACTGCCAGCCGCGGTTTAAGACAGTCTTTTAACAATAAAAACCTGACCAAATGAATAACATGGAATCACTCTAGAGTGACTGTGAAAAAGGTGGGGACACAACTTAATCAGCATTAAATAATCACAACAAAAAGTTACTGTATTTCATCAGATCTGAAACACCATAGATAGTGAGATACACCAATATTTTATTGACACAACACCAATATGTTATTGATTATAAAACATACTCCAATTTCAGAGATACTAGTGTGAAAAACACAGGGCTTCGAACTGGTTCTAAATGTTTCAGTCAGGGCTGACAGAAACAAGGGTAGTATAAGTGTTGTAAAGCAACCAAATCTCTTGCACATCACCTTTTGACCCGAGTAGGTAAGCAGAGCGCTGCTCAAAGATGGTGGCCCATAGCTCTGCTTTGAATGTTGTGTATTGCTCTCGACAATCCTGCCAAAAACCAATCTCCCACATCCTGTGGAGAGCGACACACATCCAAAGAGGCTCATTAGGTCGCCAACTCTCAGCGGGGCACCACTGCCTGCTGCCTGTTTCCTACTCCAGTCAAGAGCTCCAGTCAAGTTGCTGTGCAATGTCGGCACTGCCCTTGATTCCGTCTGCCACAACTGAACCATTTAGAACTGGTTCAAAGCCCTGGAAAAATATGTATCATAAAATCAATAAAATATAGTATCTGCTTAAAGAGTGAAAAAGCGGTAACAACACGAGACTAAATGGGCAGCTCCTGTCCGTAGGTGGGATGAGAAGGCAGAAAAGGATAGGAGATGGTTGAATGGACACAGGAAACCCAGGGTGGAAAGGGTGACTGTGCTGTCATATTATACGGATTGCAACTACAGTCACATTACAATATGTGTATAACTTTTTGTATGAGAAATTAACTTGATCTGTAACCTTTCACCTAAAGCACAATTTAAAAAAAAAAAAGAAACAAGCAAAAAAAAAAGCGGTAACAATCCCATGAAATCTCCAATGATAGTCATAACTCTCCTGATAGCCTGCATCAGATCTGTTCAAATCTCCTTGGAATCTGACTCACCAGCAGGCTTCTGACACCTGATTCTAACCCCATAATCAGTGCCCTCCCCCTACCCCCCCCCCCCCCCCCCCCCCCCCCGCCCATCTGCCCTTAAGGAGATATGGAAAGCCCTTACCCATTCAGTAACAGGGACAGCTCTAAGAAGTTCTCCTAAAAGCCCAGCAAGTAGTCTTATATGAACTTTATTAAGGCTCTTTAATTATCACTGCAGAAGACAAGGTCCTACCTTTTATAATTATCCTCATCCTACACTCAGTTCAAATCATTGTAGGTTATTCCTCAATCAGTCGAAAAGAGTCAAAAAGCTCGGAACTCTTCTGCAAGTGGGATATTGTAAGGGTTTGTCAATTAGCCACCTTTTCAAAGGCAAATTATATTAGAACCACTGATTTTTGCTACTAATGAATTGTGTCTGACATTATTTTATCCGGCTTTAATCAATATATTTCACTGGATTGGCACATTTTGCTTTAGTACTTCCTTTTGCACAAATTTTGATAGCTGGCTTTCAACTGAATGCGACAGTAGCATTTATCAGTCTTCTTGTAAACAAGCCAGCTTTCCGCATGCTTCCTACTTCTACCAGAGCTACAGTTAGATTCCTCCTTTAACAGAACTCCTTTAACTGTTACAGGACCTCTGTGTTCCATTACTTTTCCTGAAGATTCACAAAGAAGGAAATGGAAAAAGTTTCTCTATGTTGTAAGACACAAAAGAATATCTAAGCATCTTTGTTTTATCAACAATGGTGATAAATGATGGCTTCAATTTCCTGGTAACTTTGTGTCCTTGATCTCTCTCGATACTTCCTTTTCTGCTCTCTTTTCAGATTCAGGCCTGGAGTTAAACCAGATGCTCTGTTTTTCCCTCATTTCTTTATTTGGATGCCAGAAAAATCATAAATGAAATCTGTTACATTCCATATTTGGATTGAATAGTCAAATTGTACCCCCAATTTTACATTCTGAAATTAAGAATTCAGATCCCCTGTGTTCCCTTGCTGAGAAGAAAAAATTAAGATGAAGGGACAAAATCAAGGCAAGGACCCACCTCTCTTCTCAGCAAGCGCTTGAGTCAATGACAGGGAAGTAAAACTGGTAAGCTGACCCCACAGATTCAATCATTTCTAGAGCTCAGGTTAACCTATGAATGAGTTGAGAGTATGTTTCTCACTCAAACAGAAAGATCCATCCAAAGTAAACAAAGGCTTTGAACAACGATGAAAGCAGAAGGTGAGAGATGAGAAACCTAATACCACACTGAAAAGTTCTAGGGAAGAAGTTCATATAACTAGATAGGCAAAGAAGTCTAACCTTGGCAAAGGGGAAAGCCAATCTGAGGAAATGGCTAGTGATATACCAAATGGGAGAAGAAGGGGAGATGACATGTTAGTTTCTGCCATGAAAGTATCCAGGACAGAGCAAGGTGTCTGACTGCAAGGCCTAAAACCTAAGGGAGGAGGAATTCAAGGAACTCATGGCCAAGAATTGTACAGTGCTTTTTCTTCCAAAGGTGCCATGGATATGGCAGATCCAAGAAGGTCAACCATTGATGTAGAGCAGATGACAATCTAGCTAAGCTTACAGCAGAAGGCCTTCCCCAGAAGTCAGGTTAGAAAATAAACTCTGAGAGATTCAGGTTTACAGTCCTACAATTGCCCCAACCAAAAACTACACAGAACAAGAAGTGACAATATCAGTAGTCAACAATAGAGAACAATAACTCTCCTTTTTTTACACTTTTGTTGCTTTGTTTTAGTTCTATCACTTTCTTGATAAAATTACTCATTTAAAAATTCAGAGCACTAAGTGGTTTTATCAGGTGAAAAAATGTTTCTACATCTGTGTTAACAGGGGCCAGAAAATAATAGATTGGTGAAGAAGTGACACTGATCTACTCTAGCAATTGAGAAATTTGGCATAAATGAATGGGTAAGAGACTAGAGACAGTTGTGGCCATTCTAAAAAACAACAATAACTTTCTGTCTTAGCTATCTACAATGTTATTGCTGTTAGGTGCCATCAGCTTGGCTCCAACTTATAGCGACCCTATGCACAACAGAATGAAACACTGTCTGGTCCTGTACCATCCTCACAAACGTTGTTATGCTTAAGTCCAATGTTGTAGGCACTGTGTCAATCCATCTTGTTGAGGGTCTTCCTCTTTTTCACTGACCTACTTTATGAAGCATGATGCCTTTCTCCAGGGACTGGTCCCTCCTGATAACATGTCCAAAATACATCAGAAGTCTTGCCATCCTTGCTTCTAAGGAGCATCCTGGCTTTACTTCTTCCAAGACACATTTGTTTGTTCTTCTGGCAGTCCACAGCATATTAAATGTTCTTCATCAACACGATAATTTAAATGCATCAGTTCTTCCTTATTCATTGTTCAGCTTTCGCATGCAGATAAGGCAATTGAAAATACCCTGGCTTGGGTCAGGCTCACCTTAGTCCTCAAAGTGATATCTTTGCTTTTAAACACTTTAAAGATGTCTTTTGCAGCACATTTGCCCAATGCAATGTGTCACTTGATTTTCTGACTGCTGCTTCCATGGGTGTTGACTGTGGATCCAAGTAAAATGAAATCCTTTACAATTTCAATCTTTTCTCCATTTATCATGATGTTGCTTATTGGTCCAGTCATGAGGATTGTTTTCTTTATGTTGAGGTGCAATCCATACTGAAGGCCGTGGTCTTTGATCCTCATCAGTAAGTGCTTCAAATCCTCTTCACTTTCAGTAAGCAAGCTTGCGTCATCTGTATATCGCAGGTTTTATAATGAGTCTTCCTCCAATCCTGATGCCAAGTTCTTCATATAGTCCAACTTCTCGGAAAATTTGCTCAACATACAGATTGAATAAGTATGGTGAAAGGATACAACCCTGACACGTTTCCTGACTTTAAACCATGCTGTATCCTTGTTCTGTTTGAATGACTGCCTCTTGGTCTATGTACCTGTTCCACATGAGTACAATTGTTTCAGAATACCCATTCTTCATAATGTTATCCATAGTTTGTTATGCTCCACAGACTCAAATGCCTTTGCAAGGTCAATAAAACATGGGTAAACATCTTTCCGGTATTCTCTGCTTTCAGCCAAGATCAATCTGACATCAGCAATGATATCCCTCATTCCACGTCCTCTTCTGAATCCACCTTGACTCTCTGTCAGTTGCCTGATGATGTACTGCTGCAACTGCTTTTGAAAGATCTTCAGCATAATTTTACTTGTGTGCGATATTAGTGATATTGTTTCATAATTTCTGCATTCTGTTGGATGAACTTTCTTTGGAACGGGTACAAATATGAGTCTCTTCCACTCAGCCAGGTTGCTGTCTTCCAAATTTTTTGGCATAGACAAGTGAGCACATCCTGCGCTACATCCCTTTGTTGGAACATCTCAAATGGTATTCCGTCACTTCCTGAAGCCTTGTTTTTTGCGAATGCCTTCAATGCAGCTTGGATTTCTTTCTTCAGTACCATTGGTTTTTGATCATACACTACGTCCTGAAAGGACTGAACGTCGATCTACTTTTTTAGGTACAGCGACTCTGTATATTCCTTCCATCTTCTTTTGATGCTTCCTGCGTCATTTAATATTTTCCCCATAGAATCCTTCAATATTGCAACCCAAGGCTTTAATTTTTTTCTTCAGTTCTTTCACCTTGAGAAATGCGGAGCTTGTTCTTCACTTTTGGTTTTCTAACTTCAGGTCTCTGCACATTTCATTACAATATTTTGTCTTCTCGAGCTGCCCCCTGAAATATTCTATTCAGTTCTTTTACTTCATTATTTCTTCCTTTCACTTTAGCTACTGTACATTCAAGAGCAAGTTTCAGAGGCTCTTCTGACATCCATTTTGGTCTTTTCTTTCTTTTCTGTCTTTTTAATGACCTTTTGCTTTCTTCATAGATGATGGCCTTGATGTCATCCCACAGCTTGTTTGGTCTTCAGTCATTAGTGTTCACTGCGTCAAATCTATTATTGAGATGGTCTCTAAATTCAGGTGGGATATACTCAAGATTATACTTTGGCTTTCATGGACTTGTTCTAATTTTCTTCAGCTTCAGCTTGAACTTGCATACGAGCACTGATGGTCAGTTCCGCAGTCAGTCCCTGGCCTTGCTCTGAGTGATGATATTGAGCTTCTCCATCATCTCTTTCCACAGATGGAGTCGATTTGATTCCTGTGTATTCGATCTGGCGAGGGCCATGTGTATAGTCATCACTTATGTTGCTGAAAAAAGGTATTTGCAATGAAGAAGTTATTGGTCTTCCAAAATTCTGTCATGCGATCTCTGGCATCATTTCTACCACCAAGGCCTTATTTTCCAACTACCAATCCTTCGTCTTTGCTTCCAACTTTTGCATTCCAGTTACAAATAATTATTAATGCATCTTGATTGCATGTTTGATCAATTTCAGACTGCAAAAGTTGGTAAAAATCTTCAATTTCTTCATCTTTCACCTTAGTGGTTGGTGCATTAACTTGAGTAATAGTTGTATTAACTGGTCTTCCTTGTAGGCATATGGGTATTATCTGATCAGTGACACTGTTGTACTTTAGGATAGATCTTGAAATGGTTTTTTTTTTTCCGATTTTTTTTTTTTTTTGTACTTTAGGTGAAGGTTTACAAAACAAATACTTTCTCATTAAACAGTCAGTACACATATTGTTTTATGACACTGGTTAACAACCCCACGACATGTCAACACTCTCCCTTCTCAACCTTGAGGACCTATTTTTTGGTGAAAATATACATAGCCAAAGATACACCATTTCAAAACTTTCTACATGTACAATTCAGTGACATTGATTATGTTCTTCCACTTGTGCTGCTATTCTCACTTTAGATGAAGGGTTACAGAACAAAATAGTTTCTCATTAAACAGTTAGTACACATGTTGCCCTATGACAATGGTTAACAACCCCACGACATGTCAACACTGTACCTGCTCAACCTTGCGTTCCTTATCACCAGCTTTACTGTCCCCTTCTGCCATCTAGTCCTTGTCCCTGGACTGGTGCGCCTCATTAGTCCTGTTTTGTTTTATGGGGTTATCCAATCCCCGGCTGAACGGTGAACGTCGGAAGTGACTTCACCACTGAGCTAAAAGGGTGTCTGGGGACCATACTCTCGGGGTTTCTCCAGTCTCTTCGAGGCCAGTAAGTCCGGGCTTTTTTGTGTGCGTTAGAATTTTGTTCTACATCCTTCTCC
>NW_004443979.1:9519615-9542780 GCF_000243295.1 Trichechus manatus latirostris
CCTCTTCCTGTCCTATGCTGAATTCCTGTTGTTTGTGGATTTTTTTTCATTTCTTTTGTTTTTGTAGGTTTTGTTTTTACTGAGACTTTATGTTTTGCCTCTTTATTTTTATGAGTAGGTTTGTTAACTTTCTTTGTGGTTACCATGAAATTTACCCTTATCTTTCTAAGTTTGAAGCAGATTATTATTACTTGGTATTGCCTTGTCTTCTTCTGCACTAGAAGGTTCTATACCTATACCATTCATTCCCTCTTTTATTGTTCTGATGTCGTTGTCATTTACAGATTAACTGCTGTGATTTCCTGTTGTATTTCTTTTGGTTTTGGATAGTCCTTGAGAGTTCATTTCCCAGATTGCTATCTGGGTGCTATGATCCTATCTCCTAGATTCAGCCTGTGAGCTGAAGCTGTTTATTCTCAGCTCGAAGGACTCCCTTAATAATTCTTATAAGTTTGGTTTGACTTTTACATATTCCCTTAATTTCTGTTTATCTGGAAATGTCCTAATTTCACCATCATATTTGAGCAAGAGTTTTGCAGGATATGTTATTCTTGGCTGGCAATTATTTTCTTTCAAGGTTTTATATATGTCATCCCATTGCCTTCTTGCCTGCATGGTTTCTGCCAAATAATCTGAGCTCAGTCTTATTGCTTCTCCTTTGTAAGTTACTTCTTGTTTTCACGAACTGCTCTGAGGATTCTTTGTCTGTCTTTGGTTTTGGCAAGTGTGATTACGATATGCCTTGGTGATTTTCTTTTGGAGTCTATCCTATATGGAGTTCTTTGAGCTTCTCAGATGGTCAGCTTTTCATCTTTCATGATATTGGGGAAGTTTTCTGTCAGCAGTTCTTCAGTGATTGTCTGTGTTTTCTGTTTTCTCCCCGTTCTGGAAATCCGATCACTCGCAGATTTTTGCTTTTGATTGTATCCCACATAATTCTTAGGGTCTCTTCATTTTTCTTCATTCTTTTTTCTGAGTTTTCCTCAGAGTTGTGTCCAAGTGTTTGTCTTCAATTCCACTGATCCTGTCTTCCACCATTTCAAATCTGCTCCTCAGTCCTTAGATGACACTGTCCATTTCGGAAATCTTGTTGTTTATCATTTGGATTTCTAATTGCTGTTTTTGTATAATTTCTAGTTGTGAATTTATTTTGGCATTTTGTTCCTGCATTATTTTCCTGATTTCTTCCATTTTTGTCTGTATTTTCCATGAATTTGTCTGCCTTTTCCATGAATTTGTCTATTTTTTCCTCATTTTTGTCTGCTTTTTGCTTCAACTCTTGAATAATTCTGACTATTAGAGATTTTAATTTCCTATCAGGAAGTTTTAGTGCCTTTTCTTTTACCGGAAAGTCATCTGGTGTTTTATTTTGGATGCCTACTGGAACCATCCTGTCCTGTTTTTGTAAATGTTTTGATACTGTCTGCTCTGTGGGGCATTCAGTAGTTATTTTTCTTGTTTATTGATTGTAGATTTGTTTGTTTCATCCTTTTTTTTTTAATTTGGCTTTGTCTGAGCAGGCAGCCTGTGTGTTCTTGTTGTTTGCTCATCTTTATGCATGATACTTTTCGCCTCCTTCTCTAATTGGCAGGGTCAGTTGCTCAGGTATAGTACAGCCAAGCAGCTCTAGCTGAAGAGGAGTTGCTGGGATGGGTTGTTTGTGGCACCTACTATAGCCATCACGGCGGTCCGGTAAGTAGTGCAGGACAGGTTCCTGTAGGCCGTGCCTGTGCTGCTTGGTGGTGTGATGTTAGGCCCACAGTGCAGGTAGGCAGGATGGAGGGGGGAGATTGTGATGTGTGGAGCTATGTTGGGTATGGAAGACAGGAGACAGGAACAGGAGCCAAAAACATACAAACAAACAAAAAAGAATGTTATGGAAGCTTGCCGTTGGAGTGGAGAGATGAGAGACTATGAAATGGAGAAAAACAAAAAGGGTAAGAAGAAGAAGAAAAAGAAAAGAAAAGAATGAGTACAAATTAGAAAGACAAAAGAAAAGAAAAGCTCCCAGGGATCCCATCAGTGAGGCTACGAGGTCTGGGGAAATTGTTCCCAGGTGTTGAAGTACAGCCTGGCTAGAAGGCGTAGAGGTGTCACTCAGCACCAGGTATTCAGGGGACAGGAAGAGAAGGAAGGAATAGAGAGACAAGAAACTGAGTAATGAAGAAAGACAAAAAGGGAAAAAGAGGGAAAAGAAAACAAAATAAATTAAAAAAAAAAAAAGAAAAAGAAAAATCCCCCAAAAAAACAGGAAAGAAAAAACCATGAAGAAAGAAGTAGCCTCAGGGATCCCTCTGCGGGTCTGCGCAAGCTGAGGGGTCACGTCCCAAGCTGCACAGCACCGCCCGGCCAGAACAGGCCCCCAACCTGAGAAAAGAAAAAGAGAACAACGCAAAACAAACAAAAAAAGCCCCGGGATCCCACCAGCACGGCAGCACAGACCGGGAAGCAGCCCCACACCCGAGCGGAGCCTCACAGCCCCTTAGGAAGAAGCAAAGATGGCGCACGGAGCCAAGTATTTGAGCGAAAGGATGGGGAGTTGGTGAGAAGTAAGGAAGAAATCAAAAGAAGCAGAAAAAAGCAACACCAGCAGCCAACAGATGGCACTCAGGGAGTCAGCCAGTGCGGGGGGGTGGAATCCAAGCAGCCGGTGCTTCCCAGCCAAGAGGCTGTGACCGTGGGAAGCAGAGGATGCCGAGAGGGGGTGAAGATGGGTCGGGGGTAGGAAAGCGTATATCCCTGGTTACTGGTTATTCTGTCTCCTGCTGGAAGTTCCGTGAAGCTGCTTTCTCGCACCCACTGTTCGCTGGTCTCTGATAGGAGTCCAAGATGGTGGATCCATGCTGCATCAGTTGATAGGGGACATCTGCATGTATGTCTCCTCGCTCTCTGTTCTCTGTCAGTTTCTTATTCCATTTGGTGCTTGGCTGAGTTCTTTATCTCTTCATTTGTTGCTTAGGGTTTCAGGATTGCTGTTTTCTCTGTTTGGCCTAGTTTTTCGGATCTTTGCTGTGGAGGGACAGTGTGGTGCTTCTGCCTAGAGCGCCATGTTGCCAGACGTCTTGAAATGTTCTTTTTGACAATGAATGCGATGACATTCCTCTTCAATTTATCATTCCCGGCATTATCAACCATATGATTGTCCAATTCAAAATGCCAATACCAGTCCATTTCAGCTCCTTAATGCCTAGGATATCGATGTTTCCGTGTTCCATTTCATTTTTGATGACTTCCAATATTTCTAGATTCATACCTTATACATTCCATGTTCTGATTATTAATGGATGTTTGCAGTTATTTCTTCTCATTTTGAGGCATGCCACATCAGCAAACGTAGGTCCTGAAAGCTTTACTCCACGCACTTCATTAAGGTTGACTTTACTTTGAGGAGGCAGCTCTTCCCCAGTCGTAGTTTGAGTGCCTTCCAACCTGAGGGGCTCATCTTCCGGCACTATATCAGACAGCATTCCACTGCTATTCATAAGGTTCTCACTGGCCAATTTTTTCAGAAGTAGACTACCAGGTCCTTCTTCCTAATCTGTCTTAGTCTGGAAGCTCTGCTGAAACCTGTCTACCATGGGTGACCCTGCTGGTATTTGAAATACTGGTGGCATAGCTTCCAGCATCACAGTAACACGCAAGCCACCAGAATACAAAATCAACATGTAAAAAAAAAACATTACAATATAATATTCAAAGCTGCATATATAAGTATTCAGCCATCACAGTGAGTTTGAGGTACTCATGTAAGTCATCTTTGACAATTATCAGAAACAGAGGGGCATTTTAAGTAGGAAGAAATAACCAGCAATTAATACTCATGGATGGTTTCTAACACCTTCTGACAATTTGTTCTCTTTCAATACTGACCCCAGAGTTTCTTCAATGACATGGAATCCAAATTGGTCTGTGAAATCTGATATCCTGTAACACCACCACCAATCTGAATAGTCAATACTATATAATATTCGGCATTGTTCTCTATGTTCCAACTTTGAGTGCCATAATAAAACATTGTACAAAAGTATTTAAAAGTCCTAATTCCTAGCATATCTTAACTCCTTGCTTATGACTACAAGTCAAAAGTAGGTCTGTAACTAAAAACCTTGTTTGACAATTTTGAAGGCTGGAACTACATTCTACACAACCTTGTGTCCTCAGCATCTAACCAATGCCCTAAACATAGTAAGCAGCCAATAAATATCTGCTACTGAAGATGACAAAAAGTCCAATAACATTTAAAAAGTACAGCAATAATATCTGATGCCAGCTCAATAAGTAACTGTTAAATGAATTAATAAATGCACGGTAGTCAAAAGGAACCACTACTAGAGTACTAAAACTCAGCTATTTACTAAATAATACTACCTTATAAAAATATTTCAAAGAACTGGGCTTTAGTTATATTATATCTCTATTTCCTTCTTCATTAATCTATAGTTTTAGAAGAAAAGAGAGAATTCAAAAACAGGCTTAATATACTCAACTCTTTAGCCTCAGATTACACTCAAAAAATATCTAAGAGAAATAATTGAGTTTTTATCATATAAAAACTCTGCTTCATGGTTAACAGGTTCTTTAAGAAAAAAATTTTTAAGTGTTAAGTGCTTGAAAGCCTACTACCCTGTCCAACTGAATCAAAATTAGTATTCTTTCTTTAATGTTTATAAACCATTTTTAAATATGAGACTGCTAAAGTACCTGATGATGTAAAAATCATAAAGGGGAATGAATAAAAACGGCAGATGCCCAACACTGACAATAAAGACATTCAATGATTTCACCTATAGTTAATGCATAACTCTGTGAACGTTTTCCATGCAATGTATAATAAATTTATTTTGTATATTTAGATATGGCTATCTCAATCATCTTAAGAACATCCTTTAATATTTTATCTCTTTGCCTGAGTGTGTGGCAGCCTCTAAAATTTAATATATCATACTATAAACCTCAATAAGGAACACAATTTATATTAGTTATATAATATCAAAGGAAGAAAAATGGATAATTTCCTTAGAAACTATTTAAACTATGAATGGCCACAAAGAAGGTCACTTGAAATAATTTTCTCACGTCTCCATATATCTTAAGAGTCAGAAGATCTCCAGATCTCCTACTGTTACCAAATAATAAAGACTTAGATATGGCTCAGTTAAGTGCAGATACATTGCAACTACTAATATTTAAAGTTAAACATTGAATTGTTTCATAGTTCACTTTAAAGTGAACTATAAGAGCCTGTTTAAAATCTTTTGGTATAATAATAATTTGTTATACAAAATATTGTTTTAAATCAAATGAGTGATAGATTAGAAAATATGTTTTTGTCATACGGACTTCATATTAGAAAGATCCTGATATTGAAATTTCAAATATATTTATTTCCCCAGCACACTGGCCACCACCTAATGGACTTCTTTTGTAACAAAAATTAAATACAGAAAAGAATTTGGTTGTTAATTGTCATGGATTGAATTATGTCCCCCCAAAAATGTGTGTGTATCAATTTAGCTGGGCTATGATTCCAGTATCGTAGGATTGTCTATCATTTTGTCATTTGATGTGATTTCCCTATGTGTTGTAAATCCTATCGCTATGATGTAATAAGATGGATTAGCAGCAGTTATACTGATGACATCTACAAGATTAGATAGTATCTTAAGCCAATCTCTTTTGAGATATAAAAGAGAGAAGCGAGCAGAGAGACATGGGGACCTCAACCACCAAGAAAGCAGCACCAAGAGCAGAGTGTGTCCCTTGGACCTGAGATGCCTCCACTGAGACATTCCCAGACCAAGGGAAGACTGATGACAAGGACCTTACTCCAGAGCCGACAGAGAGAAAGCCTTCTTCCTCTGGAGCCTGCGCCCTGAATTTGGACTTGTAGCCTACTGGACTGTGAGAGAATAAACTTCTTTTTGTTAAAGGCATCCACTTATGGTATTTCTGTTACAGCAGTACTAGATGCCTACAACATTAATTACGCTGTTAAACACCGGGAAAAAAATACACCTATTATAGCTTCTTGTATAATTACTTGCCATTTGAGAAACTATGGTCATACTCTTTGGTTCTTCCTATGAGAGGTGCTTAGGGGCCTCAAAAAAAAAAAAAGAAAAAAACTCATTTTATACAGGATTAAGAAGAGCTTAGACCACACTCAAAAGCAAAATTCTTTAGAAAACCAAAGGCTGAGAACATTCCTTATTCAAAAGTGAAATTCCATTGTCAGGGAAATCACTAATACCAACTATCAAGGGAAAATGTTCATTCCTATTGCAGGATCAGCTAAAGTGAAACTGCTTCTTTAGTTGCTAGGAAACAACCAACTCATTATATGCCATTATCAGAACCCTAGAGAAGAAAACTGGCATCTGCTTCACATTTGGGGATACTGGAGATTGAACTAAAAGCACTGAAACTGCTGCCAAAAATCCCTGGTGTCCAGGGTTTGCACTGTGACCACAGCAGGTGCTGACATCAGGATAGCCTTTGAAGTTTTCCTTTCTGTAGCTCTTTTTCTAATAACTAAAATTATATTTTCCAATATCTCACATTTTCAAACTCAAAGACTCCAAGACAAGACCTCCTCATTTGAGTTACACTAATTATATCTAACCTGAGCAGAACTTAAGGAAAAAAAAAAAACTATTCAGAAATCTCAACAAATAACAGAAAAATTAAAAACTATTAGTTATTCATCAAATGAAATGTACTGTTTATGCCTTGAATTAATTAAAGTCAAAATGAAAAGTAAAGGGAACTGGTTTCAAACATCAGGAGACTAAAGGGAAAGACATACTGGTAAATCCAGTACTCAAAATGACATTCTAGCATTTATCTGCCTGGTTTTCCTAACTGATCCTAAAGATTAACTTCTATTTTTATGGTCTAGCATGCTTTTTCACAATGCATTATCACAAAATTCATTCATGAACACATACCACATTTATTCATCAATCTCTTTCTTTCTCCTAGCAGATGAGGTTGGAGGGAGAGATTGAATGGAATTACGTGGATAAAGTACTAGATACTGACAAAGTAAAACCCAGAGACTCCCTATACTACTGTTTCTGTATCCTGAAGAAATAGTATTCACAGCAGCATTACTCATAATGTCCAAAAACTGCAGACAATCCAAATGTCCATCAACAGGAGAATAAACAAATTTTGGTTATATTCATAAAATGTAATATTATTCAACAATAATGCAATAACATTGATGAGTTCAAAAGTATTAGGCACAGTGGTTAAGAGTTTGGCTGTGAACCAAAAGGTTGGCAGTTCAAATCCACCAGCCACTCCTTGGAAACCCTACGGGACAGTTCTACTCTGCCCTATAGGGCCAGTATGTGTCGGAATCAACTTGATGGCAATGGGTTTTTTCGGTTTCAGTGGAAGAGGCCAAATACAATATCCTATATGATTCCATTCATAGAACATGAAAAACTCATTTATGGTGATAGAAACCACAATAGTGGTTATCTACGGGGAATGGGGTACTGAACAGATAGGAATCTAAGGGAACTTTCTAGGGGGATGGAAATATTCCCTATCTTGATTGGCTGTGTATACACACACACACACACACACACACACACACATATATACTCATTGAATTGTATACAGATCTGTACATCCCACTGTATGTGCAATTTTAACTTAACAAAATATTGTCAGGGAAAAAAATTTAAACCAGACTTCCAGTTCAAGATGGCAGACTGACTACAAGTATTTATCTTCTCCCCTAAAAATAGTTACTAGGAGGAGACATGAAAGGAGCTTCTGGAACACTGATATTTTTCTATTTTCTTGACCTTAATGATGATCAAGTATGCAGCTGTTCCAGCTATATAGTTTAGAATAATTCATCTACCTGAACACTTATGATATGTACACTCTCCTGTATAGGTGTTATATTCAAATTTTAAAAAAATCAGTCAGTGAATCAGGTACCCCCTACAATGTACTGCTGTACAGAGCTTCTACCTAGCTACTTCACCGGCCAAAGTACAGTCCTAAAATATCATCTTTTCAGTTCCTAATAAAATGTACAGAGGAAGAAAATGACTTTACAAAAAAGCCTGTAAGGTAAATATGCAGTCCACTCACTACTCTAGGTATCCTCTAAGTATCCCAATAAAATAAATTATAGATCCATTTTCTCACTTCATCTTTCATGCTGATATTTCCTAGTATGCGTGCTGAAAATGTATCCTTAGCACTCATCATAGTAAACTGTGACTTTTACATGATTTATGTGTCAGAGAGCTCATTTTTGTTAAATCTCTAACAGGGTCCCCTGCCAGACTACCAAATTCCCTAAAGATATTTTTAAGCTGAGCCTTTGATAAATGTAGCAAAGAACAAAGAATAAAATCAGATTACTGAAATGTTGAAATCCTAGCTGAATTCGAAAACTAAAAATTTATAAATGCAGGCAATTAACACAATTATTCTATATTCTCCAATGGATTTAGCAATAGAGAAAAGAGAAGGCTGGGTTGACCCAGACAAATAAATGTCAAAGTCATAAAGGAATTGGGGAAGATGAAGTGTTTTGGGGAGCATAATTGAAATAATCAACTGTAGGATCTGGGTAAGAAAAAGGAGGAAATGTAGCCAAGAGACTTAAATGGCTAGGAGAATAGGAGTCTGGGATCAGACATCAAAGCAGCAATAGTGGTAGAACAACAAGATGTTACGGTCAGAGTTTAAGACATGTTTCATCTACTTACTTCCTCATCTGAAAACGACTATAGGACTACCTACCATTAGAATTGTTCACCTACAACATGGTACCTAATCCAGAGTAGGATCTGAGTAAATAAGGGGTAACTGCAGTAAGTTGGAACAGAAAACACAAATTATTTTTAATATTTACCTACAACAATTATAAACTCACATCTACTGATAAAAAAATAAAATTTATCCAAGCAAACTATAAATAACATATAGCTCATCTGACATTTTTAGATTATCCAATCAACTGTTCTTTCTTAATGATAAATTAAAGTTGATTCAACAGATACTACATATGCAAATATATAACCATATGTCCTCTGAGTAAAACAAAATTTCACTTTGTTGTGAAGTAATTTTAAATCACAGGTAATATGGTTTATATATTTACTTTCTTATTCTGAGGAATTTTACACTGCCCTTATAATTCAAAATTGGCTAAATGTGATTAACCATAAGTCTGAAGAAGGCAGATTACTTATAAAATAGATTTTCTCTTCTTACTTCAGACTCAACAGAGAAACAAAACAATATTTAAAAAAAGGACATTAGTATTTTTAGTAGTAATAAGCAATGGGAAAGATTAAATCATGTAACAGTAAAATTTGGTCTTGGCGCCACATAACTCATACATTCCTTCGATCAACTGGATTCCTCTGTAAAACATCTCAAACCTGACTGCAAATTTTTAATAGTTCTCCAATCACCAAATGCATAACCGTAGCTTGGTCAACAATAAAATGAGATTTAAGGCAATTTTCTTACCTGCCTCAACAGTTTCTCAATGGCTGACATTACCATAAGGCCTCTCCAAACAACTGGTGCAGTCTCTTCAACCAGGAAGCCCATAGACATACTGTAACATTATTACAAAAATACAACTAGTTTACAAGAATTAATCAATATTATTCTAAAAAGTAAAGTAAAAAAGATATGCTCACCAAGCGATACCATAATTCAAAAGAGGTTTCATTAGGTTGTCTGGAATCAGAAAAAAAAAAAAAATATCTCTTAGAAGTGTGAAGTCATTATACATAAACAAACTGACTTGTTTTCTTATCAAAGTGCCAAATTAAAAATACAAATAGGTTACTAATACCGCTGCTCTTTAACTTAAAAGTAATTCATTTCAATCTGCAATAGTTTAAACATTATACCAAGCATACTACTAAAATTCTCAATAAATAGAACAGCTAAAAATAGTTGGGATATAGTTTTATTAAAAAACGATCCAACTACAAATTTAGAAATATGTTTCTAAAAAACAGCCTCAATAAGTAATTTTGTCTAGTGACAGCCTTTTAATCTTTCAGACATTTCCACCAATTTTACTCGTATATATATACACACACATATAAACATATACATATATATATATATACACATAAATGCAGAAGGCATGTATATTTGTGTAAAAATATGGTGTGCATATGTATATACACATATATACACACATATATATGTACAGATATATATATACATACAGATATATACTCACAAGTAACACCATGCCAATCCTCTTCCACATATTGCTGTAAAAAAAAGAATTAGCATAGGGTGCTTACAAAATACCTCACAGGGGAGGGCGAGACTGGCAATCAAACACAGAAGGCCTGCATTATTTGTATAAATTACAAATATATCCTTATCTAATATGTGTATGTATATGTATACTATACACATGCATACGTGTATGTGTACATATATACATATACAAACATACGTACATACATGCATATACAAACATACACAAACATCCAGTCAGCAAAGAAGGACATCAGTCCGCTCTAACTGGAGCATTATTTCTTTTCTTTTTTCTTTACCTTGAAGAGTGAAAAGTATGAAAATCCAAAAGGTAGAAAAACTCTATTTTGTAATCTGAGATAAGACACAGCATTAATATCAAGAAAAAAGCAATCTACTGTTTATGCTCAAGTACAAAAATGAAAATACATTTTAAATGATCAACAAATTGTTACCTTAAAAGAATTTACTTCATCAAACTGTCTATACAGTCACATCCCTATTCACTTTTGCATATCCTACACTTCTCACCACAACAAACTAAAGTAGATCTCTTAATGTATACAATATGGACCAGTATTGAGTTGGTTAGTTTCAGAAGTTAATGAGGAAAATCATTTAAAAGTATACATCCACTTAAACATTTTATTTTAGCTTAAAACATATGCTTGTACACTTATTCACTCATCTTTTAACAAACGACTATACTGAGTAGGCAGCCAGTAAGTAAATGGAATTCAGCAACAAATATCTTAAATAAGCCCACATATATGCTTTACCTAAGGAGCCCTGGTGGTGAAATGGTTAAGTGTTCCAGCTGCTGCACTGGAGAAAGATGTGGCAGTCAGCTTCCATAAAGATTTACAGCCTAGGAACTCCTATGGGGCTTTTCTACTCTGTCCTATAGGGTCACTATGAGTCAGAATCGACTCACCAGTAACGGGTTTGTTTTTGTTTTGAATATACTTTGTCTGCAATTTTCAGTTTCAGTCTCTTTAAAAACAAGAAAAAACTTAAAGAACATCTAACGAAATCTGAATGCAGAATCCTGCTAGATTTTTATGATTTATTCTCTAACTTTTACAGTTATCCTCCCATACAAATTTGCTAGCAACATTTTTCTTCTCTTCAATTTTGTCAAGTCTTTCCAAAGTATGCAACTTAAATTTTCAGAGTAATAACTTTTTCCTTTCATGTTCTGCACTGTATTTTACTATTTTCACCAATTATGCATGCAAATAGATTAAAAAGTCAAGTAGTACTATAAAATTGTTACTAAAAGTCAATAATCCCCCAACCCTCTCTCATTTCCTACTCCCCAGGGTCAACAACTCTCAACTCTTCCACTGATTTAACTTTTTATCTTGAATTTATTTTAGACGCACAGGAAGTTGAAAAAACAGTAGAGTCCCCACAAGCCCTTCACCCCGCTTTCCCTAATGTTAACATCTTACATAAAATTATCAAAACCAGTAAATTAACACTGATACAATACTATTAATAATCTACACACCTGATTCAAATTTTGGCAGTTTTCCTACTCTTGTCCTATATTAATGTCCTTTTCTGGTCCAGGATCCTACATTGCTCAACTGATTCTTTTACTCTATACCTCTAAATAACATAATTAATACTTCGTGACATTGTCCCATAAAAGATTGTAAGATGTATGTCTTTCTCACAAAATAGGTACACTTCTCATGCACTCATCCTCCCAATATAATTATACCATTATTTTTATTAAATCAATAATCATGTAAATGTTATGAATAGCTGAAGAATATAGCATGCTACATGAGTACTTTTCCTTAGTATCCCTGAAACTAATAACTATATTTGGGGAGGATGAGCGCTCATGAACACGTGTGTGTACATGTAACCTTTATTTTGTATGTGTTTACCAGCAATTTAGTCCTAAACTCTCTTCCAGTTGTGTAAATAGCCTCTCAATATAAAAAAAAAATGAAACCCACTGCCATCAAGTCAATTCCGACTCATACTGACCCTACAGGACTGAGCAGAACTGCCCCATAGGATTTCCAAAGCTATAAATATTTACAGAAGCAGACTGCCAAATCTTTCTCCTGAGCAGGGGCTGGTGGATTCGCACCGCTGACCTCTTGGTTAATAGTCAAGTGCTTTAACCACTGTGCAACCAGGGCTCTAGTCAATATTTAATCAAATTTATTAGGCATTTGATTAAATTCATCATCTTAAACAAGTCCCTCCTGGAGAGGGACTTATAATGTTTTTGAATAACAGAAATTCTTAATTTTTATGTAATCAAATAAATCAATCTTTTCCTTTATGGTTTGTCCTTTTAAATCTTGTTTTAGAAAACCCTATCTACCATGTGGTCATAAAGATATTTATTCCCTTACATTTTCTTTCAAAACCTTTATAGTTTTATATTTCACATTTAAGTCCTTAAACCATCTGGAAATAATGTTTATATATGGTATGAGGATCCATTTTCTTTTTCTTTCCACGTGGCTAATAAATAGTTACAGCATCAATAATCTGCAATGCCAACTCTGTCATAAAATCAAGTTTCCATATATGTATCCACCACTTGTCTGTCAGTTTGTCATACTATGGTGACTTGACTGTTGCTGTGATGCTGGAAGCTATGCCATCAGTATTTAAATACCAGTAGGATCACCCATGATGGACAAGTTTCAGTGTAGCTTCCAGGAAAAGACAGAATAGGAAGAAGGATGTGATGACCTACTTCTAAAAAGTAAATTTTTTTGGCTAGTAAGAACCTTATGAATAGCAGCAGAACATTGTCTGATACAGTGCCAGAAGACAAACCCCTCAGGTTGGAAGACACTCAAAACATGACTGGGGAAGAGCTGCTACTCAAAGTAGAGTCAACCTTAATGACACAGATGGAGAAAAGCTTTCAGGACCTTCATTTGCTGATATGGCATGACTCAAAATGAAAAGAAACAGCTGCAAATATCCATTAATAACAGGAACATGGAATGTACAAAGTATGAATCTAGGAAAATTGGAAATCGTCAAAAATGAAATGGAATGCAGAAACATTGATATCCTAGGCATTAGTGAGCTGAAATGGACGAGTGTTGGCCATTTGAAACTGGAAAATCATACAGTCGACTATGCCAGGAATGACAAACTGAAGAGGAATGGCATTGCATTCATCGTCGAAAAGAATATTTTAAGATCTATCCTGAAGCACAAGGCTGTCAGTGATAGGATAATATCCATATGCCTGCAAGGATGACCAGTCAGTACGACTATTATTCAAATTTATGCAACAACCACTAAGGCCAAAGATGAAGAAATTGAAGATTCTTACCAACTTCTGCAGTCTGAAGTTGATCAAACACATAATCAAGATACATTAATAATTACTGGTATTGGAATGCGGAAGTTGGAAACAAAGAAGAATGATTGGTAGTTGGAAAATATGGCTTTGGTGATAGAAACGATGCCAGAGATTGCATGATAGAAATTTTGCAAGACCATCAACTTCATCATTACAAATACCTTTTTTCAACAACATAAACGGCGACTATACACATGGACCTCATTGGATGGAATACAAAGGAATCAGATTGACTACATCTGTGGAAACAGATGATGGAGAAGCTCAATTCATCAGTCAGAACAAGGCCAGGGGCCGACTGTGGAACAGACCATCAATTGCTCATATGCAAGTTGAAGCCGAAGAAAATTAGAACCAGTTGACAAGAGCCAAAGTAAGACCTTGAGTATATGCCACCTCAATTTAGAGACCATCTCAAGAATAAATTTGACACACTGAACACTAATGACCAAAGACCAAACGAGTTGTGGAATGACATCAAGGACATCATACATGAAGAAAGAAAAAGGTCACTAAAAAGACAGGAAAGAAAGAAAAAATCAAAACGATGTCAGAAGAAACTCTGAAACTTGCTCTTGAACACAGAATAGCTAAAGTGAAAGGAAGAAATGATGAAGTAAAAGAGATGAACAGAAGATTTCAAAGAGTTGTTTGAAAAGACAAAGTAAAGTATTACGTTGAAATGTGCAAAGAGCTGGAGTTAGAAAACCAAAAGGGAAGAACCCACCCAGTATCTCTCAAGCTGAAAGAACTGAAGAAAAAATTCAAACCTCCAGTTGCAATATTGAAGGACTCTATGAGGAAAATATTAAACAATGCAGGAAGGATCAAAAGAAGATGGGAGGAATACACAGAGTCACTGTACCAAAAAGAATTGGTCAATGTTCAATTATTTCAGGAGGCAGAATAACATCAAGAACCAAAATTACTGAAGGAAGTAGTTTAAGCTGCACTGAAGGCATTGGCAAAAAACAAGTCTCCAGGAATTGATGGAATACCAATTGAGATGTTTCAACAAACGGATGCAGTGCTGTTAAGTGCCCACTCGTCTATGTCAAGAAATTTGGAAGATAGCTATCTGGCCAATCGACTGGAAGAGATCCATATTTGTGCCCATTCCCAAGCAAGGTGATTCAACAGAAAGCAGAAATTATTGAACAATATCATTAATTTCACACACAAGTAAAGTTATGCTGAAGATCATTCAAAAGAGGTTGCAGCAGTACATCGACAGGGAACTGCCAGAAATTCAAGCCGGATTCAGAAGAGGATGTGGAATGAGGGATATCATTGCTGATGTCAGGTGAATCCTGGCTGAAAGCAGAGAATACCAGAAAGATGTTTACCTGTGTTTCACTGTCTATGAAAAGGCATTCGACTGTGTGGCTCATAACAAATAATGGGTAACACTGTGAAGAATGAGAATTCCAGAAGACTTAATTGTGCTCACGCAGAAGCTGTACCTAGACTAAGAGGCAGTCATTGGAACAGAACAAGGGGATATTGCATGGTTCAAAATCAGGAAAGGTGTGCATCAAGGTTGCATCTTTTCACCCTATTATTTAATCTGTATGCTGAGCAAATAGTCCAAGCAGCTGGACTATATGAAGAAGAAAGGGGCATCAGGACTGGAGGAAGATTCATTAACAACCTGTGATGTGCAATGACAAAACCTTGCTTGCTGAAAGCAAAGAGGACTTCAAGCACTTACTGATGAAGATCAAAGACTATAGCCTTCAGTATGGATTACACCTCAACATAAAGAAAACATAATTCTTCACAACTGGATCAATAAGCAACATCATGATAAACAGAGAAAATATTTACTTTGTCAAGGATTTCATTTTATTTGGATCTACAATCAATGCCCATGGAAGCAGCAGTCAAGAAGTCAAATGATGCAATGCTTTGGCAAATGTGTTGCAAAAGACCTCTTTAAAGTGTTAAAAAGCAAAGATGTCACCTTAAAGACTAAGGTGCGCCTGACCCAAGGCTTGGTGTTTTCAATCATCTCATATGCAGCAAAAGCTGGACAATGAATAAGGAAGACCAACGAAACATTGATGCCTTTGAATTATGGTTTTGGCGAAGAATACTGAATATACCATGGACTGCCAGAAGAACGACGAAATCTGTCTTGGAAGAAGTACAGCTAGAATGCTCCTTAGAAGCAAGGATGGTGAGACTTCATCTCACATACTTTGGACATGTTATCAGGTGGGACCATTCCCTAGAGAAGGACACTGTGGTTGGTAGAAGGTCAGCAAAAGAGAGGAAGACCCTCAAGGAGATGGACTGACACAATGACTGCAACAATGGGTTCAAACATAGCAACGATTGTGAGGACAGTGCAGGATCAGGTAGTGGTTCATTCTGTTGTACACAGGGTCGCTGAGTCGGAACCATCTTGACAACACCTAACAACAACATATAAGTCTCTTTCTGAGTTTTCTATTCAGTGTCAATAGCCTATGTGTCTATCTCTGGGCCTATTCTACTTAACATATATTGTTGTGAGTTGAACTGTGTCCCCTAAAAAGATACATTAAATTCTTAAACCCTTGTACCTGTGAATGTGACCTTACTTGGAAATAAGGACTCTGTAGATGTAATTAGTAAACATCAGGTCATACTGGACTAAGGTGAGCCCTAATCCAATACGACTCATGACCTTACAAAAAGAAAAGAGACACAGTCACAGAGAGATGCAGAAGAAAGACAGCAAGGAGAAAACAGAGGCAGAGACTGGAGTTTTGCCACCACAAGCCAAGGGATTCCTGGGGCTAGCAGAAGCTAAAAGAGATGAGGAGAATTTTCGCCTAGTGCCTTTGGAGAGAGCATGGTCCTGCCAATACCCTGAATTTGCATTTCTAGACTCCAGATCTGTGAGAGAATAAATTTCTGTTGTTTTAAGCTACCCACTTTATGGCAATTTGTTACAGCAGACCTAAAAAACTAATCATATATACTTTACAAATCCATTTAGGGAGGTCTATTGAGAGTAAACTCAATCAGTTTTTGTTTGTCTAAAAAATATCTTTATTTCACCCTCACTCTTGGAGAACAGTTTTGATGGTTTAATACAATTCTAAGTCCACATGTATTTCTTCTTAGCACTTTAAAACTGTAAAGAAGCTGTTAAGAAGCCAGTTGTCTATCTAATTCCAATTCATTTGATGATCACTGTCTTAGGCTGGGTTCTCTAGAGAAGCAAAACCAGTAAAGCATATAAATATATATAGACAGAGATTTATATCAAGGAAATAGCTCACGCAATTGTAGAGGCTAAAACATCCCAAGTCCACAGATCAGCGTAGAGGCCTCTCCCAGTTCACACAGCCGCAGAAGCTGGTCAACCCAAGGTCAGCAGGTTGTGGAACCAGACTCTTGCTTGCAGGCTGAGAAGTTCAACGAATTCCAAGATCAACAGGTAAGCTGCTAGCTCAAGTCCCACGAATCGGAGGTGAGACAACAAGAGGCAGCTGCTGAGTCTGGCACAAGCCAAAAACCTTGGCAAGGCGAGCAGGCAGAAAGTAACCAGCGGAAGGTGGAGATATGAAACTGAGAGGGCGGTGAGCTGCCACAGGCCCCGCCTCTGCCAGTACCACTCAGCAGATGCCATCATGGGGGTGATCACAACATTATACAACTGCTAAAACACTGAGAATAATGGTCTGGCCAAGTTGACATACAATCTTAACCATCACAATCACCTATCTTTCCTCTCTGGCTGCTTTTACAATCTTCTCTTAGACTCTGATGTTCTGATGTCAAGACTATTCATATTTATTCTGTTTGGGATTAGAAGTGATTCCTGAATCTGGGGATTGGTGTCTTTCAACAACTCTGGAAGATTCTCAGCTGTTATGTCTTTAAATATTGCCTCTGTCAATTTTCTATATTATCTCCTTCTAGAACTCTGATTAGACCTATGTTGAAACTTGTCATGCTATCCTCTATGTCCCTCAAGCTTTTTTGTTTGCTTGCTTGCTTGTTTTCCCCAATTTTTCCTCCCTATGCACTACATTATGGGTATTTTCCTTTCATCTATCTTCCAGTTAGTTAATTTTCTCTTCAGCTGTATCTAATCTGATCTTTTACTTGTTCTCTGAGATTCTAATTTCAATTATTACATCTTCACTTCTAGAACTTATATTAGATTCTTTTTCTAACCTACCTAATATATTTTAAGAGTGTTTTAGTCCTTAACATACTTTGAATTTACTCTTCCATTTTTTTAAACATATTACATATTTTTTCATGTTTAATATTTGAGAATCCCAACATACACATTTCTTTGGGGTAGGATTTGGTCATTGGATTTCAACTGTTATCATTCATGATTGTTTGTTTCTTCCTCTGTTTAGTTATTTTATTTATTTATTCATTCATTTAAACCAGGGTCTGGCAAACTATAGTCCACCACCTGCTTTTAAATAAAGTTCTATTGGAACACAGCTTGCAATTTTTTAAGTCTCCTTTAAGTTTTTACATTTCTTTTCTGCTCTATACCAAGCCAAAGTCAAAACCAGCATATAATCCCAATAACTACCAGTGTAAGACAGATTTCTTTCCCAGGTCACCCACTAAGGATGTGGGTGACCCAGTTTTTACATGTTATTTCCCCAGTGAACCTTACTCCCTCCTTAGGCCCTAAACTTTGTCTCTATTCCTTCATACACAGACCTATAACATAAAGGCCCTAAGCCACCAAGGATCAGCAGGAAACCCTACTGGAAATATCGATTCCAATACATATCTACACCATGAGTTCATATAATCTTGTCATTTCTAAGTTCTGAGAAATTGTCTTCCTTTCCTACAAAAATGCATTTTTCAGTCATGCATTGAAAAAGTAATTTTTGTTAATATTTTATCTAGTATCTTAAAGTATGCTGTTGCAGGAAGAGTTTCTCTGAATACTTAGTGTTCCACATTGCTAGAAACAGAAGTTAAAATCTGCTGATTTTTATACAGTGATAGTATAGTGCACTACCTTTCAGAACTCTCCCAATTTTTCAAATAGTTATTGATTATTCCTTTTGGATTTTCTAGGTAGACACACATATTAATTGGACTTAATGACAATTTTGTCTTTTCTTCTCCATTGTTGGTGTCCTTTTTCACGAAAAAGAAGACCCTCAACGAGATGGATTGACACAGTGGCTGCAACAATAGGCCCAAGCATAACAATGATTGTGAGGATGGCAAAGAACCAAGCAGTGTTTCATTCTGTTGTCCACAGGGTTGCTAGGAGTCAGAACCGACACGACAGCCCTTAACAACAACAACATTAATGTCCTTGCTTCTTGTTCTTATTTTAGTGTACTGGCTAACAGCTGCAGTAGCAAAGTTAGTAGGCAACCTCATCTTGTTCTTAATGTAACATGATAAAGACTACACACGTGTACACACACACACACACACAAATGATACTACAGATATCATCTATTCACTTACTCCTTGTCCTTTATTCTTTATTTGAAGTCGGTGAACTAAGTAGCTTGTCTCTGTTCAAAACATGGCTCAAAGTTCAAACTGGGATTAGAAATTAAAATTGAGACAGTCAAAAGTCTGTTCACAAAATTTAAAGCCAAAATCTGACACCACCTAAAGGATAATCTTTTATCTACTTTATTAGTATGTTAAATCCTATACCAGAAAAATCAGTACTCCAAATATTTCTTGTAATTAGTAAATGATAAATTGTAAATGGAAATCTTAACAAAGTGAGCAGACTCATCATCATGTTAAATGTATTTCCTCAAAATTTAACAGAGACCACATAAATAAAACAAGGAAAAGAATCCAATGATCATCACAATTGATGCAGAAAAGGCATTTGATAAAATCCAACACCCTTTCCTAATAAAAAAACTCAAAAAAATAGGAATAAAAGAAAATTTTCTCAACATAATTAAGGGCATTGTCATGGTTTGAATTACATCCCCCAAAAAATGTGTGTATCAATTTGGCTAGGCCATGATTCCTGGTACTGTGTCATTTTCCTGTATGTTGTAAACCTGCCTCTATTATGTTAATGAGGGAAGATGGGTGGCAGTTGGGTTAGTAAGGCATGACTCAATCTACAAGATTGGATTGTGTCCTGAGGCAATCTCTTGAGATATAAAAGACAGAAGTGAGCAGAGAGACAGGGGGAACTCATACCATTAACAAAGCAGTGCCGGGAGCAGAGCACGTCCTTTGGACTGGGGTCCCAGTGCCAAGAAGCTCCTAGTCCAGGTGAACACCGAAGAGAAGGCCGACTGAGAGAAAAAGGCTTTCCCTGGAGGTGACGCCCTGAATTTGGACTTTTAGCCTACTTTAACTGTGAGGAAATAAATTTCTCTTCGTTAAAACCATCCACTTGTGGTATTTCTGTTATGGCAGCACTTGCTGACTAAGACAGGTATGTATACAAACCCAACAGCCAACATTATTCTCAACAGAGAAAGATTGAAACCATTCCTCTTGAGAATGGGAATGAGACAAGGATGACCATTATCACCATTCTTATTCAGTGTTGTACTAGAAGTACTAACCAGAGCAGTAAGGTATGAAAGGAAAATAAAGGGCATCCAAATTGGTAAGGAAAAAGTAAAATGATGATCCAATATTCACAGATGACATGGTCCTATACATAGAAAATCCCAGCGAGTCCACAAGAAAGTTACAAGAACTAATAGAAGGGTTCAGCAAATTGCCAGGGTACAAGATCAACATACAAAAATCAGCTGGATTCCTCTACACTAACAAGGAGAACTCCAAAAAGGAAATCAAGAAACAATACCATTTATAGTAGCCCCAAAAAGGATAATCTAGGAATAAATCTAACCAGGGATGTAAAAGACGTACACAAGAAAAACTACAAAACGCTGCTGCAAGAAACCAAAAGAGACCTACCATGCTCCTGGACTGGAAGACCATGCTCATGGATTGGAAGACCGTGCTCATGGATTGGAAGACTTCACAATGTGACAATGTCAATACTACCCAAAACAATCAATAGATATAATACAATCCCAATCCAAATCCCGAAATGGAAAAACTAATCTCCAATTTTATATCTAAAGAAAAGAAATGCCAAATAGATAAGGGATTGTTGAAGAAAAAGAACAAAGTAGTATTCTCACAGTTCCCAGTCTCAGAACTTACTATACAACCATAGCAGTCAAAACAGCCTGGTAGTGGTACAACAACAGACACATAGACCAATAGAACACAACTGAGAACCCCCAGTAAATCCATTCACCTATGGAAAGCTGATCTTCAATAAAGGGTCAAAGACCATTCAATGGGAAAGAGACAGTTCTTTTAACAAATGGTGCTGGCAAAACTGAATATGCATTTGCAGAGAAGTTAAAGAGTATCCATACCTCACACCATGCACAAAAAGTAATTCAAAATGGATCAAAGATCTAAATTTTAAACCCAAAACTATAAAGTTCCCAGAAGATAACAAGGGACAAAGTTAAGGGTCCCAATTTAGGGCATAAATACACTATCAAACCTAACTAGGAGTCCGGCAAAATGGCGCTCTAGGCAGAAGCACCACGCTGTCCCTCCATAGCAAAGATCCCAAAAACTAAGCTCAACAGAGAATACAACAATCCTGAAACACTAAAACATCAAATAAAGAGATAAAGAACTCAGCCAAGCACCAAATGGAGAGAGAAAACTGACAGAGAACGGAGAGCGAGGAGAGATTCATGCAGAGATCCCCTACCAGCTAACGCAGCATGGATCCACAATCTTGGACTCCTATCAGAGACCAGCAAACAGGGGGTACGAGAAAGCAGCCTCATGGAGCATCCAGTGGGAGACAAAACAACCGGTAATTTGCGATATACGCTTTCCTACCCCCCACCCTTCTTCACCCCGACTCGGCCTCCTCTGCTTCCCACGGCCACAATCTCTTGACCAGGAATCCCCGGCTGCTTGGATTCCACACATCCCAACGGGCCGGCTCTCTGAGTGCCATTTGTTGGCTGCTGGTGTTGCTTTTTTCTGCTTGTTTTGATTTCTTCCTTACCTCTCACCAAGTCCCCCTGCTTTCGCTCAAATACCAGGCTCCGTGTGCCATCTTTGCTTCTTCCTGAGGGGCTGTGGAGCTCCGTTCAAGTGTGGAGCTGCTTCCCAGTCTGGGCTGCTGCGCTGGAGGGATCCCGGGGCTTTTGTTCGTTTGTTTGTTCTGAATTGTTTGCTTGTTTTTTTTCCTTTTCTTGAGTTGGGAGCCCTTTCTGGCCAGGCGGTCCTGCGTGGCAAGGAGACCTCCCCCCGGCTTGCACAGGCGTGCAGAGGGATCCCTGAGGGCATTTCTTTTCTCATTGTTTTTTTTTTTTATCTTTCTCTTTTTTGGGGGGCCTTTCTTGTTCTTTTTTTTTTTTTAATCTGTTTTGTTTTCCTTTCCCTCTTTTTCCGTTTTTGTCTTTCTTCATTGATCAGTTTCTCATCTCTCTATATCTTCCTTCTCTTTCTGTTCCCTGAATACCTGGTATTATATACCTCTACACCTTCTAGCCACGCTGTACTGCAATACCTGAGAGCGACTTCCCCAGACCTCATAGTTGCACCAGTGGGATCCCTGGGAACTTTGTGGTTCTTTAACCTTCCGATTTTTATTTATTAATTCTTTTCTTTTCTTTTCTTCCTCTTCCCCCTTCTGTTTTTCTCAGTTTCATAGTCTCTCATCTCTACACTCCAACGGCAAGCTCCCCTAGCATTCTTTTTTCTTTGTTTGTATGTTTTTCGCACCTGTTCCTCTCTTCTCTCTCCCATATCCATCTTAGCTCAACACATAACAATCTCCCCGCTGCATCCTGCCTACCTGCACCGTGCGCTTGACATCACACCACCAAGCAGCACAGGCATGGCCTACTGGAACCTGCCCTGCACTGATTACCGACCCGCTCTGGTGGCTGTAGTAAGTGCCACAAACAACCCGTCCCAGTAACTCCTCTTCAGCTAGACCTACCCTGCCGTACCATACCTAAGTGACTGACCATGCCAACTGGAGAAGTAGGCAAAAAGTATTGTCGCCACAGAAAAGCAAACAACAAAGAACACACAATCCACCTGCTCAGATATAGTCAATTATAGTTTGAACAAAAGGCACGAAAAAAACAAATCTCCAATCAATAAACAAGAAAAATAGCTACTGAATGCCCCGAAGACAGCAGATAACATCAAAACATTTACAAAAACAGGACAGAATGCTTCCAGTAGGCATCGAAAATAAAACAACAGAATACTCTCCAGTGGAAGAAAATGCACTAGAACTATCTGATAGGGAATTCAAATCTCTAATACTCAGGACAATTTATAGCAATAGATGCACATATCAAAAAAGAAGGGACAAAATCAAAACATTAACTACAGAACTCAAACAAAGAGAAAGAGAACAGCAAAAAAAGCCCACAACCACCGGAAAGAAAGGAAATCGTAAAGATCAGAGCAGAAATAAATGAAATAGACAACAGAAAAACAATAGAAAGAATCAACAAAACCAAAAGTTGGTTCTTTGAAAGAATCAACAAAATCG
>NW_004443979.1:9546464-9563948 GCF_000243295.1 Trichechus manatus latirostris
CCAATGTCATAAAACAACATGTGTACTACTGTTTCATGAGAAACTATTTGTTCTGTAAGCCTTCACCTGAAGTACAATAAAAAAGGAAAAAAAAATAACTAAAAATGCACAAAGAACGGAATACAAAGTATATAATTGGGACCTCCTAAAAATTAGTACCTATGCTCATCAAAAGACTTTATAAAAAGAGAACCTACAGACTGGGAAAAAAATTTTTGTCAATGACATATCTGACAAGAATGTAATCTCTAAAATATATAGAAAACGCTAACACGTCAACAACAAAAGACAAATAATTCAATAAAAAAAAATGAGCAAAGGATGAACAGACACTTCACCAAAGAAGACATTCAGGTGGCTAACAAACACATGAACAGATGCTCGCAAACATTAGCCATTACCCCACTGCCATCATATCGCTTCCGAGTCATAGTGACCCCACAGGACAGAGGAGAACTACCCTACAGAGTTTTCAAGGCTGTAAATCTTTATGGAAGCAGACTGCCACGTCTTTCTTCCACAGAGCAGCTGCTGGGTTCAAACTGCCAACCTTTCAGTTAGCAGCCAAGCGCTTAACCACTGTGCCACCAGGGTTCCTTTCGTTAGCCATTAAAGAGATAAAAATCAAAACTACAACAAGATTCCATCTCACCTCTGCAAAAACAGCACTGATCTGAAAAACAGAAAACAAGTGCTGGTGAAGTTGTGCCGGTAGAATTGTAAAACGGTACAACCACTATGGAAAATGGTATGGCGGATTCCTCAAAAAGCTACAAATAGAAATACCATATGATCCAGCAATCCCATTCCTAGGTATGTATCCTAGAGAAATAAGAGCTTTCACACGAAAGACATATGCACACCCTTGTTCACTGCAACATTATTCACAATAGCAAAAGGATGGAAACAACCTAAGTGTCCATTAAGAGATGAATGGATAAAGAGAATGTGGTACATACGTACAATGGAATATTACACAACAATAAAAAATAATGATTGAGTTCGCAAAACATAACATGGATGAATCTGAAGAACATTTATGCTAAGTGACGTAAGTCAATCACAAAAGGACGAATATTGCATGATACCACTTTTATAAAAAGTCAAGAATAGGTTTACACAGAGAAAGCAACATTCTTTGATAGTTACCAGGGATTGGAGGGCAAGGGAGGGAGAATCACTTACTAGGTAGTAGATACATGTTAATTCTGGTGAAGGGAAAGGCGATACACAATATGGGAGAAGTCAGCACAACGTGACCAAGGTAAATGAAGACACTGAGAGGTACACAAGAATAAGGGACAACTACGGTAAATGCTCTAACATACAAATCTGCAACAACAGTAATAACAACCAAAAATTTGTGAGTGGTTACATAGGTGTGGGAGGGCATATGGAAGTACACACACGTACACATATAGGTATAAAACCAAACCTGTTGTTGTCAAGTGGATTCCAACTCATAGTGACCCTATAGGACAGAGCAGAACTACCCCATAGGGTTTCCAAGGAGCCCTTGTTGGATTTGAACTGCCAACCTTTCGGTTAGCAGCCAAGCTCTTAACCACTGTGCCACCAGGGCTCCATATATAGGTATAGTTGTGGGCATCTGTATATACATATTTGTATGTGCTACATATATATTTATATATATAATGGAGTACATGGGGGGGTATAGTTATGCAAACTTCTTAGATATATCCAAACAACTCACGGGACTGAGTTACTGGGCTTGAAGGCTAAGGCCCATAGTCTCAGGGGACATTTAGGTCAATTGGCATAACACAGTTCATAAAAATAATGTTCTGCATCCTAGTATGGTGAGTAGTGTCTGGGATCTTAAAGGCTTATGAGTGGCCATCTAAGATACAACTATTGGTCTCTTACTGTCTGAAGTAAAGGAGAGTGAAGGAAAACAAAGACTCATGAAAGCAATTAGTCCACAGGATTAACGGCCCACACAAATCACAGCCTCCTCTATCTTGAGACCAGAGGAACTAGATGGTGCCAAGCTACCACTACCTATCACTCTGACCAGGTACACAACAGAAGGTCCCAGTTAGAATGGGAGAAAAATGTAGAACAAAACTCAAATTCATAAAAAAGTCCACATTTACTGAACTATAGAGACTGGAGAAACTCTGAGACTACTGTCCTAAGACACCATTTTAACCTGGAACTGAAGCCACTCTCAGAGGTCACCTTTCAGCCAAATACTAGATTGGCCTATAAAATAAACTTTCACCTGTGTAAACTTTCACCTAAAACACAACAAAATGTTCAAAAAAATAACTAAACAGGAAAAAATGTACAATGAACTCTGAAAAATGCTCATCATATACATTAAAAAGAAAGTTACAGGCACATTCTTCACTATCTTCCCCTATGTATCAGTAAACAAAATTAACACTGCTTAAAAACATTTTACTTTAACTGATTAATGAAATTACCAGAAATGAAATGTTGGCATAGGCTAAAGTCATGTTTTAAAATTAATTGGAAAAGACTCTGAACAGCAACTCATGATTATAGATACCAATTCATTTCTTTGTCTTAGAATTTTATTTAAAAGAAAACATATATGGCAATTCTTCCACATTAACTTAATAGAAAAACTAACAAAGTACAATTGGTTGAAAGCTTACATAAAAACTTTGGAATCCACTAATCTGTGAATAATAGATTTTGAAGAGATCATCATTAGCTGAAGTTATGATGATACAGATCATTATTTCTTACCTCCTCATAACTTCATGATACCTCATGCATTGAAGCACAAAAGATTCTTACTGTAAGTCAAACCATTTCAATTGCCACAATGCCACTTATAGAATGAATGACATTCTGATGCATTCTCCTCATTCTATTACAACAAAGTTCTATCATTTCTAACAGATGTGAATTTAATTAGTGGATTTTGTCACCAGTGGATTTCAAACAGATTTAGAGACTGCTTTCATTATAAATTGTCAAGCTACAATAAATGGCACTGTGACCATGTTAAACTGAAAGAGCTAGGTAAAAAGGAATAGGTATAAGGAAGACCATTTTAAGGTTTTTTTTATTAAAGTTGACATCATTAAATTTTCCAAGGATAACTCTAATCTAGAATCAGATCTTCTCTCTGTGGGAGTCCCATTGTTCATGAATCAGCTAAGTAGTTGACATTCCCATTTACCTGGTATTAGCAATAAGCCCGAGAAGCCTCTCTATCCCATGATTCCAACAATAAAGGAAGAGTTTTAAATATAGTTGAACACCTAGGTTCAGGAATATATGTCCAAAGAAATTATAACTTGAAACCACATAACTAGGGGCTTTAAATCCATTTTTTAAAATGAGAACAAAGAGTACAGCCAAGAATGTAACACACTCACTTCATGAATTTTAAAGAATATTTAAACACAGAGTAAACAAAAAAGCTTTCTAAAAACAAACCTTTATCCACATATTAATGAGAAGGCACTCAATGGTACAAGAGTGTTCAGAAAGTAGAAAAGGGCATCCAGTACAAATTTCATAATTTCACTTTCTCACTATCCACTTTCCTATTCTTTCCTTTCTGAAATCACGATTCTTTACTAAGAGAAATGAGATGCAAAAAAGGTGTTGAATCTACTATTGTTGTCAGGAGAACTTCAAGTGGCTAGAAGAGACAAAGTAGTTCCACCAATTAATAATGGCACCCAGGAGAGGTTTAGAATACCCTACTTGTTTACCTGGAAGAAAAGGAGAAGGATTTAGAGAGAAAAGGTGAGTAGAGGTAGAAGAATGGAATGAATCAAAACTAAAAACTTATGTACCAACCTGGACAGTCAAAAGGCAATACAGTAACACTGTATCTAGAAGTAGAAGTGAGGGAGATCTAGAAAATGAGAGAAGGGAGCTTCTTAGCTGTTTTCGCATTTTTATGCTTACTCTCTTAACATAAAAATTTCATTTGTCTTCAGCATACGTTCCTATTTTATACCATCTTGGAACCATACTATCCCATCCCAGGCAATCTACCATCTAAAAACTGAAAGCCATTCAGGCAAATCTTTCTTACAATCCACCCTCTTTCAGAATAAAAAACTGCCCCTCTATTTTCCAACCTATCCCTTCCTCAATCAAAATTCTCAATTTCTCCGTGCAGGCAGTTCAGTTAGGAAAACAATCTGATTCAGGTAAATCATATATATAACTTAACCTCTGCAGACGATATAAGTATTTTTTTTTTTTTTTACATAGAAACTATTATTAGCTCACTAGAATATAAATGGGAGAATGCTTAAGGGATACATGGAAGCAGGGGTGGTATCTGAGATTCTTGTCAACTTGGAGTTGAGACCTCATTTAGTTAATCATTCAATAAATATTTACTGAATAACTAGAAATACAGAGGTAAGAAACTTGGTATCCTACTTTTGAAACTTTGCCACTTTATATTGCAGAAATTCACAGAAAGAAGTGAAAGGATGGCTAGAAACAAATAGGAGCTCTAGGACTTTAAAGCAAAGATGATCAATACTTGGCTTACATACTGTCCAACAACCCATACGACATCATTCCCTGCCTCCAGTCCACTTTATATTTGCCTAGGTATCACTAATTGACCACAGCATTCTTTCCTGCTAAAGCCAGGTATGGTCTCAGGATTTTTTCAACACAATGTTTCAGGTAGCCAGCTGGTATTAAAGATGGAAACTATATGCCATCTCCGAGTTAAGGGAGTAGTTTGGCATCTCAGAAAGAAAAATTAAAAAGATGACAGAAGGAACCACTCATACTCAGTATGGCAGAGTAACAACAATAGCAGTTCCAGGATGTATCCTGCAGCACTGCACAGACACTTCACAGATATTTCATTTCATCCTTACAACAACCTTATTTGATGCAAGTACTCTCTGTTTTACAGTTGGGGAAATTGGAAGGCTACCCCCAGCCTCCTCACTGCTTATTTAAATCTTCTCCTTCTTCCATGGCAGCCTCCAACCCAGCTCTCTATAATCACTCTCTTCTAAACTCTTTTTAGCATCTGACACAACAAATGTTATCCCCTATGATTATTTATCTTGTTATGTCTCTCTTCTACATCCCCAACTGAATACTAAACATATGTTTATATAATGGGCAAAACAATTTTGTAAGTAGCAGCTAACCAGTCAAAAGTAAATGAATAATAAAAGAACCTGCACACCTTATAATTGATAATTCAGATATTTTAGTGTAAAATATTATTTACTGTAAGAAATTAGCCAGTTACTAGCCATAACCTTGGGTAAGCTATCTATCTAAGTTTCATATGAAGTAGTTGAAGATCAGAGAATAAAAGTAATCTGTCCAAGGTTAGACAGCTAGCAACGGAAACAGTAAGGATTTGAGTCCAGACCTGTTTCATTGTTCCATATTATTTCCACACAAATATACAAAAGAGCAGGAGGTTTAAGGTCATTCCAATATATATTAGCTCGGATGATACCATACAGTTGGAAGGTTACCTAAGATGGAAGTAGATTTTCCTTCTATTGATTAAGGATGCCCAGACAAGTTCCACATGATTTAACAGAGCTATGATACACCAACTTACTCTTGATTTAATGCGAATCACCTTTTGAGCCAGTGAAAAGGCCTTAGCTAGGGTTACTAGCTATGAAATTGTAGTTGACATTTTTTTGTTTTGACTTATCTTTTAACTAGATTTCTGTAATTACCAATCTTTCTGTTTATATGGTGACATTTCTAGACTTTCTATAAAATTTATAGGATACATAAGACTGGCTTTCTTCTACTATTACACTTGGTTTCTAAAAATCTCAAGTTCATTTTTAAACACTGATTGTGAGCTGCAAGTAAAAGGGATTCAGGAGTTGGGAAAGCCACTAGCAATACATGGCCCCAGGCAGTGACAAAAGAAGAGTGTTTAGCAGCAAGTTAGCAAAACAGGAGTGACACATTTGGAGGAGGAAAAGATATTTTAGCCATATGACAAGTGCTTAACACAAAACTGCACTTCTATAAGAATGTTCAGTCAATGTGAATAAAATGCCTCAATGTGTATGCTGTGAAGCAAAAAAGTCTAAACATAGAAAAAATATTAAGACAAAATTATAACTGCCAGCATAAAAAGACCCAATTAAGAGCATACATTATAATACAAAATAAATAGATGTAGAGCCAAAGACACCAGCTTCAGGGTGGTCTTTCAATGCAGTTAAATGAATTACATAAACTTAACTTGTTTTAAAAGGAAAGGAAAAAATAAAAAGTATAAAAATGAAAACACTAAGAAGACTACTGAAAAAATTATCTAACATAACAAAAATGGTATAATAAAAAGATGTAGCTCTAAAATCTAAATAAATTAAAATAGAAACTATCAAATAAAAGATAATACATGTACAAATACACAGGGGCCAATTTCTTTCCATAAACATTTGATGTATATAGTAGAAGACTTACTACATTACCCATTTAGTTGTACTGGAGGTCTGTCTGTAAGCTTATATGAATGATGCACATATCAGAGTATATAGATAAGAAATCAGAGGAAAGAATAGGAAGCAGAGAGTCACTGATGTCTGTAAGCCCACAGTAAATTGGTGACTGTCCAAAAGGGTAATGAAACTTTGGAGTATTGGATGGTTTTGTGATTTCAGTTATAAGGCTACCACTAAAGCATTTCTAGAATAGGAATTGCTTTAAAGATTTCATTTTGTGCCATTTAAGATTATATGTAATTATTAACTTATATAATAGCTGTACACCTAAAAAAGACTATATATAAATTACCTTTCTGTAAAATGAATTTTATTTTAAAGGACCAATGAATCTCCACCATTAAGAGAGTTCTTTCCATTCACTCATTCAACATATTTATTGAGTGCCTTATACACCAAAACACAAAGCTTTGCACTAGAGATATAATAAAAAGAAAAAACAGAAACAGTATGTTCCTTCATAAACAAAGTCTACGGGAGAGACAGATGCTAACCACGTAATCACAGACAAATGTAAACTTGCAACCAAAACAAGTACTGCAAAGGAGAGGTATCATGCTGCTGTAAGAGCATAGGATCTGGCCTAGTCACGGGGATCTTGAGTACAAAGGAAAACCTCTTTATAATTCAAAGAAGCACACCACAAAGCTGACAGCTTTATAAATTTTTGTTTCTATATATTGGTGCCTTTAAAATCAGGATACAGATATTGGAAATTTTATTACTGAAGAAAAAAATGCCATCATTTATCTAAAGAGAAGGAAACTTTAAATATGTATCACTCAATACCTGAGATAGACACTTCCTCAAAAATGTTAGTCATGCTAAAAAAGATAAGTTAAAATTTGAGAAATTAGAGAATTTAGCTTTTAAAACAAATATCTAAAGATCTGAAATAATATCATTATTTCAAAACATAGTTCTTAAACATAGGCATTTTTTACGATATCTGGCCTTCAAAGAAGTAGCCAGTGGACGTTAAGTATGAAGACAGAATTTTTTAATGAAAGCCATTCCCCCCACCAAAAAAAAGAGTGCTTAGTTAGTTAGGTTTTATCTTCACACACATATGCAATTACTTGAACTTACACATACATCAAATAACTCATGTCTTAAAAATTTCCTCTGTATATTTGCCTAATACTTTTGATATCACGATCTCTGGAAAAGTTCATCTTTAATTTGAATCTCCTAAAAGCCAAGAGCTAAACTTATCAAAGTCTAATGAAAGATGACATTAAAGAAATTTGCTCCTCCTTGACAATATAAAACATACATTTAAAAGTTTAAAAAAACAAATTCAGCAGTCTCAATTCCACGTGCTTGATATCTTATTTCCCCATATGTTAACTCTCTGAAATGTCAATTTAAGAGGGATTTTATTATGCAAAAATGGTTACCTAGTTACTTGTATTTAATATTAACTGAAGTTGTATGTTTTTAAACATTTTTATGTCTTTGAGTTCATTCTATAAATCTTATTTTATGTATAATTTATAATTTTAGTATTACTTCCACTTATTCTTCTATTTCTATTCAATTAACTCATTACAAATTAAATTCCTCCACAAATAAAAAGCTAGTTAAATTAAGTTCCCTAAAACACATAAAACTACACTTATAAATCGAATACATCTGATGCTCTCAAAACCTTCAAATGTTTGACAGGGTAGACTTATGAACCTAACAACCAAAATAATTCTAAATATCTAAGAAACTCTTGCAAATTTAATAAATCAAACTAATAAATGGAATAAATCCAATTATCTTAAACGTTCTAGTGCTGTTTAGAAACCTAACCAATTTTTTTTACATTTTCAAAATATAATCCTCCTAGGTATGGTATAAGAGTCCCTGGGTGGCACAAACAGTTAAGTGCTGGACAACTAGCCAAAAGGTTAGCATTTCAAATGCACCCAGGGCCACCTCAGAAGACAAGCTAGGCAATCTGCTTCCAAAAGGTCACAGGCTTGAAAACCCTATGGAGCAGTTCTACTCTACACACACTGGATCACCATGAGTCGGAACTGACTCCACGGCAACTAACAGGTATGGTATGTAACAGTAAACTGGAAAAAACCTTGGTTCCTGGGGACTTTGTGGAATAGAACTGTCATGTCACTCCTGAACGGATTGTCTCCAAACCCTTACGTGAAAGTCTTGTTTAAGCTACCATTATGTTGAGTTTTCTTTCACTCACAACCAAACATAACCCTAGTTAATATATAATATATGCTTAATGTTAATTAGACAGTTCAAATTAAAATCACAAAGCTAACATATTAGATTCTTTAATATGCTTGATTCTCGTAAATGCTTACAACACCTAATAACACACGTTATCACAACGATTATAAAACTTATTCTTAAACTTAATATAAAAATGTTAGTACTAATGGATTTGATTTGCTTCTTAACTAAAGCTGGCATATTTACCAAGATATGGTTTACCGATATGGACTATCAGTCAGGGAGTCAAAACCTAGTGGCTTCTACTAGGAGAGTTATATCTTACTAGCATGTTGTGATTGTTAACGTTGTGTGTCAACTTGGCTGAGCCATGATTCTCAGTGGTTTGGCAGTTATGATGTAGATTGGCAGTCATATAATGATGTAATCACCTCCATGATAAAGTCCGATATAATGTGATCACCTCCATGATGGGATCTGCTATGAGTAGCCAATCAGTTGAAAGGGATTTTCCTTGTGGGTGTGGCTTGCATTCAAAATAAGTAGACTTTCTGGCAAGGCTCGCGGACTTTTGCTCACTCTGGATCCTGCAGCTGGCTCCTGTTCATCTGGCCTCCGGTTCTTGTGACCTGAGCTAGCAGCTTACCTGCTGATCTTGGGATTCATCAGCCTCCACAGTCTGTGAACCAGTGGCCTGCCAACTGAGCAGCTGATCTTAGAATTTTTCGGCATCCACAGTCTGTGAGTCAGAAGCCTGTTGTCTGACCTGCCAATATTGGGTTTGCCAGGCCCTGCAGCTGTGTGAGTCAGGAAAAGCCTCCAGCCTGACCCATGGACTTGGGACTTCCCAGCCTTTACTACTACATGAACCATTTCCTGAATATAAATTTCTTTCTATATATATACATGTATATATAGACAGTTCACTAGTTTTGTTTCTCTAGAGAACCCAGTCTAAGACACATGCTGAATCCTTTCTTATAATAATAGAACTTTTCAAGCTCATGTCTGTTTTCGCAAATCAATCCATCACACATCCCTTCGATACTTTTTTAATTTTTTTTGTTGTTGAGAATATACAGAACAGGACATAAACAAATTTAAAAATTTCTACATGTACAATTCAATGACATTGATTATATTCTTCAAATTGTGCAACCACTCTCACCCTCCTTCTCCAGATTGTTCCTCTCCCATTAACATAAACTCACTGACCCTAAATTTCCTATCTAATCTTTAGAGTTGCTGTTGTCAATTTGACTCCATACAGATAGTTCTTAAAATAGCACAATGCTCCAGGCAGGCATACTTTACTAGCTAAGCTAAATTATACATTCCTTCCAAATTTTTAAGCAACTTCTCCACACAACTTTTGTCTGTTTTGAATTGATGATATTATACACACCCTATTCAGATTCAATTAATTTCTTTACGAACTGATTGGATTCTGCTTTCTTTTCTTTTCTCTCTCATCTGGCTCAATATCACAATGTTACACTCATTTTATTGACAGAGAAGAGGCAACAGAAAAAATCAGTTTATAGTTTATTGTTACCTTTACAAAATGATAACCAACAATCATGATTTATAAATCATGGATACAAAACAGAACCTTTCACATCCTACCTTATTTATTACTTGACTTTTATGGGTGTCTACTTCTGCAGCCTTATTAACCATGAAAGATTAAAGGTAATCTTTTCAAAAGATGACCAGACATCTTAGTAAGGCCAAGAAACAGTCCAAATTTTCAATGGGTAGCAATGTACTAGACAGCAAAAAGTTACCACGAATGTCACAATATTCAAACTGCTAGAACAATGAGGGTTTTTGAAAATGAGTATGTCTAAATGAAGTTGCTGAGTTCCTGGGTGGTGAAAATGGTTAACACACTTGGTTGCCAACCAAAAGGTTGGCAGTTTGAATCCACCTCAGAAGAATTGTCTGGTGATCCACTTCCCAAAAATCTGCCATTAAAAACCCTATGGAGCACAGTTCTACTCTTAAACACATGGGGTCACCAAGAATCAGAGTTGAATGCATGGCAACTGGTACTGGTTATATGAACTTGCAACAAGTAAGCTCAGTGCAAACCACAATGATTTGCAGTTTGTCTATTCTGTGGAACTGACGATACCAGGTCACAGGGAAAAACATCATAATGCTTGCATTTGTGGATTCTATAATTTTATAATTCTAAATATCTATAAGGGGCAGCAGCATTACTTAATAAGGACAAGAAATGGGGAAACAAGAGATTAAAAGAATATAATTAACTAGTGTTCATTCGTAACCATGGCTGTTGAGAAGAAGTGTAAAGAACTTACCCTACCATTTTTCCTCTTTCACTATATTGCTCACCATTTTGTATTTGGGTGATTAAAAATGCATTCACTATATTCCTTTAAAATATGTCTGGAAATAATGCTCAAATCTGAGCAACCCAATTTGAGTAGGACACTGACAAAGTATAAGACAACCAGAATGGTACCACACCAAAAAACAAACCAACTGCTGTCAAGTCAATGTTAACTCATGGCAACCCTACAGGACAGAAAAGAACTGCCCCATAAGGTTTCCAGGGCTGTAAATCTTTACTGAAGCAGAATGACATATCTTTCTGCTGTGGAGTGGCTGGTAGATTCTAATCACCAACTTTCTAGTTAGCAGCCAAGCTTGTAACCACTGCACCACAGGAATGGTAAGTGTACTCAATATTGCATTATATGAGAAAAAGTTGAAGACCTAGAGTTGCTAAATTGAGAGAAAATTTAAGACTGTGATCATGGTGTACAAATACTTGACAGATTATCCAAGGAAAAAGAATTAGACTAGGTGGTTTTCATGAGGGCAGAACTAGCAAAACTATGTGGAAATTACAGGGAGGTAGATTTCTGTTCAAAATAAGGAAGAACTGGCTAATAAATAGATACAAAGATTCCCCTCACTAGCAGTATTTAAGCAGAAGCCAGACCATCACTTGTCATGTATTTGTTGATTCTATAATTTTATAATTCTGTATATCTACAAGGGGCAACAGCGTTGCTTAATAAAGACATTAAGCATAATCAGAAGATCTGGGTTTTGAGCTCGCAGGGAACACGGTGCTACAGACAGAAGTACCATGCCGTCCCTCTTCAGAAAAGTTCCAAAAAACTAAGCCAAACAGAGACAAATGCCAGTCCTGAAACCTGAAGTATCAAATGAAGAGATAAAGAACTTAGCCAAGCACCAAATGGAATAAGAAACTGACAGAGAACAGAGAGTGAGGAGAGATACAGGCAGAGGTCCCCTATCAGCTAACGCAGCATGGATCAGCCATCGTGGACTCCTGTCAGAGATCGGTGAAGAGGCAGCACAGGAAAGCAGTTACACAGAGGTCCCAGTAGGAGACAGAACAACTGGTAACCAGCGATATAAGCTTTTCCACCACCTACCTTTCTTCACCCCTACGTGGCCTCCTCTGCTTCCTGCGGCAACAGTCTCTTGGCCAGGAAGCACTGGCTTCACCCCTGTGCTGCTTGGATTCCACACGCTTGCACTGACCGGCTCCCTGAGTGTCATTTGTTGGTTACTGGTATTGCATTTTCTGCTTCTTTTGGTTTCTTCCATGCCTCTCAACACCTCCCCCTCCTTTCTCTCAAATACTTCGCTCCGTTTGCCATCTCTGCTAATTCCTGAAAGGTTGCGAAACACTGCTTCACTGTGAAACTGCTTCCCAGCCCGTGCCGCCACACTGATGGGATCCCTGGGGCTTTTCTGTGTGTGTGTGTTTGCTTTGATTTCTTCCGTTTTGATCTATTAGTTTTCTTTTCCTTTTCATGGCTTGGGAGCCCTTCAAGATGGGCAATAATGTGTGCCTCGCGAGCTACTCCCTAACTGTGCGCAGCCCCACAGTGGGATCCCTGGGGACATTTCTTTTTCTTGGTTTTTGTTTGTTTGTTTTCTTTTCTTTTCTCTCTTTTTGTCTTTCTTCATTTCTCAGTATCTTGTCTCTCTATACTTACCTTCTCTTCCTGTCTCCTGAATACTGGTGCTGTGTAACACCTTTACACCTTCTAGCCAGGCTGTACTTCATGGCCTGGGAGCAACTGCCCGAGTCCTCGCAACTGCACTGGAGGGATCTCTGGGGATTTTGCTTTTAATTTTTTTTTCGTTTTCCTAATATTTACTTATTCATTTTTTTCCTTTTACACTTTTTCTGTTTCTTTATCTTTCTGTTTCTATCCACTTCTCAGTCTCTCATCTCTCCACTCCAATGAAAAGCCCCTTAGCACTCTTTCTTGTTTCTCTCTTTGTTTTTATTGATGTTTTTGCCCCTGTTCCTCTCTCCGCTCTCTCTTCTTTCCCATATCCATCTTAGCTCCACAAATCGCAATGTCCACCCTCCTTCCTGCTTAAGTGCACCATGCACTGAACATCACACCCCCAAGCAGCACAGGCAGAGCATACTGGAATGTACCCCGCACTGACTCCTGGCCTGCCCTGTTGGCCCAAGTATGTGCCACAAAAATCCCATACCAACAACTCACCTTCAGCTGGACCTGCACTGCGGTACCATACATGAGTGACTGACCTTGCCCATTGGAGAAGTGAAAAGTACCATGACCACAGATGAGCATACAACAAAGGACGCACAGCCCTGCCGGCTCAGCCATAATTAAATAAAACAAAAAAGTAGAAGAAACAAACAAATCTACATCCAATAAATGAGTAAAATAACTACACAATGTCCCAAACACAGCAGAAAATATCAAAACATATAAAAAACAAGACAAGATGCTTCCAGAGGCATACAAAACAAAACACCAGATGACTTTCCAGTAGAAGAAAAGGCATTAGAACTAACTGATAAAGAATTCAAATCTCTAATATTCAGAGCTATCCAAGAGTTGAAGAAAAAAGCAGCTAAAAATGAGGAAAAAATAGACAAATTCATGGAAAAGGCAGATAAATTCATGGACAAGACAGACCAAAAAAATGGAAGAATTCAGGAAAATGATACAGAACAAAATACCAAAATACATTCACAACTAGGAATCATACACAGACAACAATTAGATGTCCAAAAGATAAACAAGATTTCAGAAATGGGCAGTGTCATAGAAGGGCTGAGGAGCAGGTTTGAAACGATGGAAGACTGGATCAGCACAATTGAAGACAAACACTTGCATACAACTCTGAGGAAAAATCAGAAACAAGAACGAAGAAAAATGAAGAAACCCTGAAAATTATCTGGGGTACAATCAAAAGCAAACATTTCCGAGTGATCGGAACAACAGAACAGGAGGAGAGAACAGAAAACACAGACAGGATCACCGAAGAACTGCTGACAGAAAACTTCCCCAATATCATAAAAGATGAAAAGCTGACCATCCAAGAAGCTCAACAAACCCCATATAGGATAGACCCCAAAAGAAAATCACCAAGGCATATCGTAATCACACTCACTAAAAACAAAGACAAAGAATCCCGAGAACAGCTCAAGAAAAACAAAAAGTCACATACAGGGGAGAAAGAAAAAGACCAAGCTCAGATTATTCGACAGAAACCATGCAGGCAAGAAGGAAATGGGATGACATATATAAAATCTTGAAAGAAAAAAATTCCCAGCCAAGAATAATATACCCTGCAAAACTCTCATTCAAATGTGATGTTGAAATTAGGAAACACCATATAAACAGAAATTAAGGGACTGTGTAAAAACCAAACCAAACTTACAAGAGTTGTTAAAGGGAGCCCTTAGAACTGAGAAGAAACAACATCAGACCACAGGCTGAATGTAGGATGCAGGATCATACCAGCCAGATACCAACCTAGGAAACAAGCTCTCAACGACTATGAAAAACCAAAACAATTACAACAGGGAATGAAAGATGTTAATCTATATGACAACAGCATCAGAAGAAAAAAAGAGAGAATAAACAGTGTAGGTATAGAACCTTATAATGGAGAGGAATGCAAGGTGATACCAAGTAATGATAGACTGCTTCAAACCTAGGATGATACGGGTAAATTTTAAGGTAACCACAAAGAAAGTCAACAAATATATTCATCAAAATAAAGAAGAAAAACATAAAGTCTCAGTAAAAACAAATCCGACAAAAACAAAAGAAATGAAAATAAAAATCCACAAACAAAAGGAATTCAGCACAGGAAATTAAGAGAACAAAGAATATGTCAGCACTACAAAATGACAAAAATAAATTCACACCTATCAATAATTACACTGAATGTGAATGGCCTCAATGCACCCATAAAGACATGGAGGGTGACAGAACAGATTAAAAAAACAAGATCCATCAATACCTTCTCTACAAGAGACGCATCTGAGAAACGAAGACATATACTTATTAAACATCAAAGGATGAAAAAATATATCACTCAAACAGCTAACAAAAAAACGCAAGAGTGGCAATTCTAATCTCAGATAAAATAGACTTTAAAACAAAATCTACCATAAAAGACAAAGAAGGACACTATATAATGATTAAGAGGATAATCCATCATGAAGACATAACCATAATAAACATCTATGCACCCAACGTCAGGGCTCCAAAATACATAAAACAAACTCTAACAGCACTGAAAAGAGAAAATGACACTTCCACAATAATAGTAGGAGACTTCACCACACAACTCTACGTAAAGGACAGAACATCAAAAAGAAAAACAATAAAGATACAGAACACCTAAAGGGCACAATCAACCAACATGACCTCATACACATATATAGAACACTACACCGAACAGCTGCAAAGTACACATTCTTTTCAATGCACATAGAACGTTCTCCAGAATAGACCACATCTTAGGCCACAGAGCAATCCTCAACAAGACCCAAAACATGGAAATAATACAAGGTATCTTATCTGACCACAATGCCATCAAGTTAGAAATTAACAACAGGAAGAGCAAGAAAAAAAAAAATCAATTACATGGAAACTGAATAAACACCCTGCTTACAAACCACTGGGTAATAGAAGTAATCTGAGATGCAATCAAAAAATTTCTAGAATCAAAAAGAAAGAAAAAATATCCTACCAAAACCTTTGGGACACAGCAAACGCAGTCCTCAGAGGACAATTCATAGCAATAGATGCACAGATCAAAAAAAGAAGGGACAAAATCAAAACATTAACTACACAACTTGAACAAACAGAAAGAGAACAGCAAAAAAAGGGCCCACAACCACTAAAACAAAGGAAGTAATAAAGATTAGAGCAGAAATAAATGAAATAGAGAATAGAAAAACAAAAGAAAGAATCAACAAACTCAAAAGTTGGAGCTCCTCCGGCAAAATGGCGCTCTAGGCAGAAGAACCACGCCATCCCTCCACAGCAAAGATCCAAAAAACTAAGCCAAACAGAGAATACAACAATCCTGAAACCCTAAAACATCAAATGAAAAGATAAAGAACTCAGCCAACCACCAAATACAGTGAGAAAACTGACAGAGAACGGAGAACGAGGAGAGATTCATGCAGAGGTCCCCTACCAGCTAACGCAGCGTGGATCCGCCATCTTGGACTCCTATGGGAGACCAGCGAACAGGGGATATGAGAAAGCAGCCTCACGGAGTGTCCAGCAGGAGACAAAACAACCGTCTCTGATCTCTCCACTACAACGGAAAGCTCCCCTAGCATTCTTTTTTGTTTCTATGTTTTTAGCTCCTGTTCCTCTCTGCTCTCTCCCATATCCATCTTAGCTCCACACATAACAATCTCCCCGCTGCATCCAGCCTACCTACACCGTGCGCTTGACATCACACCACCAAGCACCACAGGCACGGCCTACTGGAACCTGCCCTGCACTGATTACCGACCCGCTCTGGTGGCTGTCGTAAGTGCCACAAACTACCCGTCCCAGTTACTCCTCTTCAGCTAGACCTGCCCTACCGTACCATATCTGAGTGACTCAACCTGCCAGTTGGAGAAGGAGGCGAAATATTTTCTCTTAAAAAAGGGATGAAACAAACAAATCTACAATCAATAAACAAGAAAAATAACTACTGAATGCCCCGAAGACAGCAGACAATATCAAAACATTCACAAAAACAGGATAGAATGCTTCCAGCAGGCGTCCAAATAAAACACCAGAAGACTCTCCAGTGGAATAAAATGCACTAGAACTACCTAATAGGGAATTCAAATCTCTAATACTCAGAATTCTCCAAGAACTGAGGCAAAAGCTGACAAACATGAGGAAAAAATAGCAAATTCATGGAAAATACAGACAAAAAATTGGAAGAATTCAGGAAAATAATGCAGGAACAAAATGCCAAAATACACTCACAACTAGAAATTATACAAAGCCAACAATTAGAAATCCAAAAGATAAACAACAAGATTTCAGAAATGGACGGTGTCATAGAAGGGCTGAGAAGCAGATTTCAAAAGGTGGAAGACAGGATCAGTGGAATTGAAGACAAACACTTGGATACAACTCTGTTTCAGGAAAACTCAGAAAAAAGAACAAAGTAAAATCAAGAGACCCTGAGAGTTATGTGGGATACAATCAAAAGCAAAAATTTCCAAGTGATTGGAATTCCAGAACAGGGGGAGAAAACAGAAAACACAGAGAGGATCATTGAGGAATTGCTGACAGAAAACTTCCCCAATATCGTGAAAGATGAAAAGCTGGTCATCCAAGAAGCTCAAAGAACCCCATATAGAAGAGACACCAAAAGAAAATCACCAAGGCATATCATATTCACACTGCCAAAACCAAAGACATACAAAGAATCCTGAGAGCAGCGCGTGAAAAACACGAAGCCACATACAGAGGAGAAACAATAAGACTCAGCTCAGACTATT
>NW_004443979.1:9569429-9570648 GCF_000243295.1 Trichechus manatus latirostris
GTCATAAAACAACATGTGTACTACTGTTTCATGAGAAACTATTTGTTCTGTAAGCCTTCACCTGAAGTACAATAAAAAATAAATAAACAACCAAAAGCTGGTTCTTTGAAAGGATCAATAAAATTGACAAACCACTCGCCAGACTGACAAAAGAAACACAGGAGAGGATGCAAATAACCCAAATAAGAAATGAAATGGGGGCCATTACAACAGATCCAACTAAAATAAAAAGGATTATAACAGAGTATTAAGAGAAACTATAGTCCAACAAATTTGAAAACCTAGAGGAAATGGATAAATTTCTAGAAACACACTACCTACAAGAAGTACCACAAAGTGATGCTAAAAATCTGAACAGACCCATAACAAGAGAAGAGATTGAAAAGTTAATTAAAAAAAAAAAAAAAACTCCCAACCAAAAAAAAGCCCTAGCCCAGATGGCTTCACTGGAGAATTCCAGCAAACATTCAGAGAAAAGCTTCTCCCAGTACTACTCAAACTATTTCAGAACATAGAGAAGGAAAGAATACTGCCGATTTCATTCTATGAAGCCAGCATAACGCTGATACCAAAACCAGGCAAAGACGCCACAAAAAAAAAAAAAAATTACAGACCAATATCTCTCATGAATATAGAAGCAAAAATTCTCAACAAAATTCTAGCCAACAGAAGTCAGCATCATATCAACAAAATAATACAGCACGACCAAACACGATTCACACCAGGTATGCAAGAATGGTTCAGCATTAGAAAATCAATCAACATAATCCACATAAATAAAAGGAAAGAAAAGAATCACATGATCATCTCAATTGATGCATAAAATGCATTTGACAAAGTCCAACACCCATTCCTGATAATAACTCTCAATAAAACAGGTATGGAAGGAAATTTCTCAACATAATAAAGGGCATCTATGCAAAACCAACAGCCAACATCATTATTAATGGAGAGAGGCTGAAAACATTCCACTTGAGAACAGGAACAAGACAAGGATGCCCTTTATCTCCACTCTTACTTAACATTGTGTTGGAAGTCCTAGCTAGAGCAATAAGGCAAGAAAAAGAAATAAAAGGCATCCAAATTGGTAATGAAAAAGGTAAACTGTCCCTTTTGCAGATGATATGATACTACACATAGAAAACCCTAAAGACTCCACGGGAAATCTACTGGAACTAATAGAAAGATTCAGCAGAGTAGCAGGATACAAGATAAACAT
>NW_004443979.1:9570816-9588816 GCF_000243295.1 Trichechus manatus latirostris
AAATGGAAAAACATGCCAGGCTCATGGACAGGTAGACTCAACATTGTGAAAATGACAATCCTACCCAAAGCAATTTACAAATACAATGCAATCCCAATCCAAATACTAACAACATTCATTAAAGACATAGAAAAACTAATCATTAACTTTATATGGAAATGGAAGAAGCCCCGGGTAAGTAAAGCTCTACTGAGGAAGAAGAATAAAGTAGGAGGACTCGCACTACTCGACCTCAGAACCTACTATACAGCTACAGTAGTCAAAACAGCCTGGTACCGGTACGACATCAGATACATTGATCAATGGAACAGAATTGAGAACCCAAAGGTAAATCCATCCACCTACGGTCACCTGATCTTCAAAAAGGGCCCAAAGTCCATCAAACAGGGAACAGTCTTTTAACAAATGGTGCTGGCAAAACTGGATGTCCATCTGCAAAAAAAAGAAAAAGGACCCATACCTCATACCATATACACAAACTAACTCCAAATGGATCAAAGACCTAAATATAAAGCCAAAAAGTATAAAGTTCATAGAAGAAAAAACAGCATCAATGCTAGAGGTCCTAACACACAGCATTAACAGGATAAAAACCATAACCAACAAAACACAAACTCCAGAAGATAGATAACTGGGATCTTCTAAAAATTAAATACTTATGCTCCTCAGTAGACTTCACCAAAAGAGTAAAAAGAGAACCTACAGACTGGGAAAAAATTTTGGACATTACAAATCAGACAATGGTCTAATCTCTAAAATATACAAGAAAATCCAACACCTCTACAAGCATAATACAAATAATCCAATTTAAAAAATGGGCAAAGGAAATGAACAGACACTTCACCGAAGAAGACATTCACGTGGCCAACAGACACATGAGGAAATGCTGACGATCACTAGCCATTAAAGAAATGCATATTAAAATCACAGTAAGATACCATCTCACCCTGGCATTACTGGCATGAATCAAAAAAACTAGAAATAAGAAATGCTGGAGAGGCTGTTGGGAGATTAGAACTCTTACGCGCTCCTGGTGGGAATGCAAAATGATACAACCATTTTGGAAAATGATATGGCGCTTCCTTAGAAAGCTAGAGACAGAAATACCATATGATCCAGCAATTCCACTCCTAGGAATATATCCTACAGAAATATGAGCTGTCACACGAATAGACATATCCACACCCATGTTCACTGCAGCATTGTTCACAATAGCAAAAAGATAGAAACAACCTAGATGCCCATCAACATGAATGGATAAACAAACTATGGTACATAAACACAGTGGAGTATTACGCAACGATAAAGATCAACGATGAATCTGTGAAGAATCTTATAACATGGATGAATCTGGAAGACATTATGCTGAGTGAAATAAGTCAATCACAAAAGGACAAATATTGTATGAGACCACTATTGTAAAAACTCTTGAAAGGGTTTACACACAAAAAGAAACAATCTTTGTTGGTTACGAGGGATGGAGAGTGGGATACTAAATAGACAATAGATAAGTGGTAACTTTGGCGAAGGGTACAACAGTACACAGTACTATTTGTTCTATAAACTTTCATCAATAAAAAAAATAATAATAGAACTGTTATTTACAATTCCATTTGAAACCACCAAGAAAAAAAAAATATGGGTTTTTATGTTGGTACTTCGTTAATAAACTATGTGACTATATCGAATTAATTTAATAAGCTACATGAATCTATCTAAAACGTATCTGTAAAAACTTGCTAGCTGAACAATATGTTCTTAAAGATCTCTTCCAGCTCTAAAATGTTATGAGACTAAGACTGATTTCTACTCAGGATTCTTAAAATGTTGAAATGTGTTTTGTAAAATAAATAAATTTTTTATTTTTAGAAGTCTTTGTATCTGTGGTTCTAATCCAGAACATTGCCTAATATTGTGCCAGAAGATCAGCCCCTCAGGTTGGAAAGCACTCAAAATACAACTGGGGAAGAGCTGCCTCCTCAAAGTAAAGTCAACCTTAATGACATGGATGGAGTCAAGCTTTCGGGACCATCATTTGCTGATGTGGCATGACTCAAAATGAAAAGAAATAGCTGTAAACATTCATTAATAATTGGAACATGGAATGTATAAAGCATGAAACTAGGAAAATTGGAAGTCATCAAAAATGAAATGCAACACATAAACATCAATATCCTAGGCATTAGTGAGATGAAATGAACTAGTATTGGCCATTTTGAATCAGACTAGCTATGCAGGGAATAAAAGTTGTAGAGGAATGGTGTCACATTCATCTTCAAAAAGAACATTTCAAGATATATCCTGAAGAACAACACTGTCAGTGATATGATACTATCCACATGCCTACAAGAAAGACGAGTTAATACAAGTATTATTCAAATTTACACACCAATCACTAAGGCCAAAGATGAAATTGAAAATTTCTGCCAACTTCTGCAGTCTGAAACTGATCAAACATGTAATCAAGATGCATTGATAATTACTGGTGATTGGGACACGAAAAATGGAACAAAGAAGAAGGATCACTAGCTGGAAAATATGGGCTTGGTGATAGAAATGACACTGGACATAGCATAACAGAATTTTGCAAGACCAACAACTTATTCACTGCATGTATTTTTATCAACAGCATAAACGGCAACGATACACATGGACCTCATCAGATGGAAAACACAGGAATCAAATTGACTACATATGTGGAAAGAGATGATGGAAAAGCTTGATATCATCTGTCAGAACAAGGCCAGGGGCTGACTATGGAACAGACCATCAACTGCTCATATGCAAGTTCAAGTTGAAGCTGAAGAAAATTAAAACAACTCCACGAGAGCCAAAATATGACCTTAAGTATATCCCACCTGAATTTAGAAACCATTTCAAGAACAGATTTGACACACTGAACACTAATGACCAAAGACCAGACAAGTTGTGGGATGATACTAATTACATCATACAAGAAAGCAAAAGGGCATTAAAAAGACAGGAAAGAAAGAAAAGACCAAAATGGATGTAAGAAGATACTCTGAAACTTGCTCTCAAACACTGAATAGCTAAAACAAATGGAAGAAATGATGAAGTAAAAGAGCTGGACAGGAGATATCAAAGGGTGGTTTGAGAAGACAAACTAAAGTATAATAATGAAATGTGCAAAGACCTGGAGTTTGAAAAATCAAAAGTGAAGAACATGCTCAGCATTTCTCCAGCTGAAAGAACTAATGAAAAAATTAAAGCCTTGAGTTGCAATTTTGAAGGATTCTACAAGCAAAATATTGAATGACACAGGAAGCAACCAAAGCAGATGGAAGGAATGCAGAGTCACCATACCAAAAAGAACTGGTTGACATTCAACCATTTCAGGATGTAGCATATGATCAAGAACCAATGGTACTGAAGGAAGAAGTCCACGCTGCACTGAAGACACTGGTAAAAAACAAGGTTTCAGGAATTGACGGAATACCAATTGAGATGTTTCAACAAACAGATGCAGCGCTGGAGGTGCTCACTTGTCTATGCCAAGAAATCTGGAAGACAAAGTTACCTGGCCAACCGACTGGAAGAGATCCATATTTGTGCCCATTCCAAAGAAAGGTGATCCAATGAACAATATCATTAATATTACATGCAAGTAAAATTTTGCTGAACATCATGCAAAACAGGTTGCAGCAGTACATCAAGAGGAAACTGCCAGAAATTCAAGTTAGATTCAGAAGAGAATGTGGAATGAGGGATATCATTGTTGATGTTGGGATGGATCTTGGCTGAAAGCAGAGAATACCAAGGAGGTGTTTACCTGTGTTTTACTGACTGTGCAAAGGCATTCGACTGTGTGAATCATATCAAATTATGGACCACATTGCGAAGAATGGGAATTCCAGAACACTTAATTGTGCTCATGAGGAACCTGTACACAGATCAAGAGGCAGTCATTCGAACAGAGTAAGGGGATACTACATGGTTTAAAATCAAGATAGGTGTGCGTCAAGGTTGTATCCTTTCACCATACTTATTCAATCTGTATACTGAGCAAATAATCCGAGAAGCTGAACTGTACATAGAAGAATGTGGCATCAAGACTGAAAGAAGACTCATTAACAATCTGCAATATGCAGATTACACAACCTTGCTTACTGAAAGTGAAGAGGACTGGAAGCACTTACTGATGAAGATCAAAGACTACAGCCTTCAGTACAGATTACACCTCAACACAAAGAAAACAAAAATCCTTACAACTGGACCAATAAACAACATTGTGATAAATGGAGAAAAGAACGACATTGTCGAGGATTTCATTTTACTTAGATCCACAATCAACACCCATGGAAGCAGCAGTCAGGAAATCAAAGGACGCATTGCACGGGCAAATCTGCTGCAAAAGACCTCTTTAAAGTGTTAAAAAGCAAAGATGTCACTTTGAGGACTAACGTGTGCCTGACCCAAGTCATGATACTTTCAACCGCTTCATATGCTTGTGAAAGCTGGACAGTGAATAAGGTAGACTGAAGAAGAACTGATGCCTTTGAATTATGGTGTTTGCGAAGAATACTGAATATACCATGAACTGCAAGAAGAATGAACAAGTCTGTCTGACTTGGAAGAAATACAACCAGAGTGCTCCTTGAAAGTGAGGATGGTGAGACTTCGTCTCAAGTACTTTGGACATGTTATCAGGAGGGACCACTCTGAGAAGGACATCATGCTTGGTAAAGTAGAGGTCAGCAAAAAACAGGAAGACCCTCAACGAGATGGACTGACACAGTGGCTGCAACAATGGGCTCAAGCTTAACAATGATTGTGAGAAAGGCACAGGACCGGGCAGTGTTTCGTTCTGTTGTACATAGGGTCACTATGAGTCGGAAACAACTCAATGGAACCTAACAACAACAACAACAACAACATATTTCAAAAGTGAATAAACCACACTGATATACGTGACTATTTTCTTCTCTTTTCGTCTGGATAATTTCCTTAAAACACACTGTGGATTATGGAGCACCTAGATTCTAGCCCACTACCATCAGAAACAAACTTTATTTTCTTATATTATCCTCCTTATCTATTAAGATAACAACAATCTCCTGATGAGTTTAACCAAATGTAGATAATCTAACTTACAGGTATTTCTTCCTGCCTTCATAAATTCTTCAGTGCATACATAAAAGACTACTTTAGGAATGAGTGTACACAAACAGAATAGCAAGACAACGATGATCTACAAGCTAGATTTCCTCTCATTTCACATCCTATGTTTGTGTCTTGAAGCACTTCTGTTTCTAAAGGGCAAGAGCCAAGCAGGTACTATAGTCCAGCTCCCTGTCTCTGTGGAATGTCTGCTGCCATTTGTCCCTACAGTTCAAAATGTGCTCTGCCCCCAGGTTGTGATATGGACTGCATCAAGAACAGGAGATCAGAAAGCGGAAGAATAAAGGGGCCAGGGTATTTAATTTCCTGGCTTCCTCTCTGTAGAGTGGCCTTGGGTTGGCTGGATCCCTTCACAAAGTATCACTGCTTTTCTAAAGGCAGACACCTCTACAGGATTGTCTCTCAGGTTCTGGTATACTTCCTCCCCTCACCTCTTCAGGCCTAGGGGAAGTCACTATTCACTGTTACTCACCAGTTACTATCCTATCTCTTGTGATTTCTCTACACTTCTCCCACATCTCAAACTATTCTGAATGTGCTATGTGTTCAGTTAGAAAGTGGTCCTATGAAACAGATCCTCAAAGTGAGATTCTGAGATTACTCTAGAAGCTCAGGGATAATCTCCTTGCTGACAGGAAATGGGATCACAGGTAATTCACTTAGCATCATCATGACTCATGATTACACAAATTACCACTGGTAGTAAACCCAAAACCAAACCCACTGCCATCAAGTTGATTCCAACTCATAGCGACCCTGCAGGACAGAGTAGAACTGCCCCATAGGGTTTCCAAGGCTGCAACCTCTACAGAAGCAGACTGCCACATCTTTAGCCCATGGAACAGCTGGTAGGTTCAAACTGCTGACTCTCTGGTTAGCAGCCGAGCGCTTAACCACTGCACCACCAGGGCTCCCCACTGGTAGTGAGTAGTATGGAAAAAGAAGCCCTGGTGGCGCAATCACTAAACATTCAGCTGCTAACTGAAAAGTTGGCAGTTCAAACCCACCGGCTGCTGTGTGGAAGAAAGGTGGCAGTCTGCTTTCGTAAAGATTACAGCCTTGAAAACCCTATGGGGCAGTTCTACTCTGTCGCAGAGGGTCACTATGAGTCGGAATTGACTGGACAGTAATGGGTTTGGTTTTTTCCTTAGGTTTAGCAGTATAAAGAATGGGCGAAGGGCAAGATTTGGAAATCGAGTGGATATGGCACTTAATCGCTATGAAAGCAAAAGTAATTATAAAGATTGTGAATTCACCTAACTTCTTAATGCCCTATGGAGTACATGGGGGAAAAAAAAGAAAAAGCTATAAACAGGATTTCTACTTATGACCATAAAAGAGTAACAGGAACTGGATTCATCCTGACTCCCCCACACATACACTTTAAAAAAGGTTTTCAGACACAGGACAATAGAAAGAGAGGCCTATGATCCCTGAGAGAAGGGAAACAAGGGAGATGACTTCCCTATGACTTCCTATGACTTCCCCAGTTTACTGCCCTGGAGGCAGTGTCCAGGTTGCTGCACAGGGCGTGAGAAGCCAGACAGACCCCAATGATTTCTCTGAGTTGAGAAAACAGAGATTAGAATTAGGGGAAGCCAAGACACCTAGAATTTGTGGGGCAGAACACCAGACAGCGGGGAGCTACACAGAGGGAGAACTCCAGAGAACTGCAGAGGGGACTGCTCAAGTTTTTGGGTAGGTACTCATCTACACATGTGTGAGAAGAAATTACCTGCAACCGGGGAAAGAATCACTGGAGAGCTGTACACTACACAATTCCCAGAGATCTGCACAGGGTTGGGAACAGTGTGTGCTCCCATCAGCCAGAGAGGAAAGATATCACAATACATGGAGCATCAAGTAGAGTCCTTAGAAAGGTATTGTTTCAGCAGTAAACATACCCCTAGACTGAAGGCTGCTCCAGACCCACGCAAAGCTTAAAAGTCAACTTCAAAAGGATCAAACTTATTCCAAGTAACTTAACTGCATACTACAAGACTGGCAAATTTTTATGGAAAAGGGCCAAATAATAAATATTTTAGGTGTTGCGAGAAGTATGTAGATGGTCTTCTTAAAATGGGCACGGTGTGTCAAGATACTCATAATCCATAAATGCCAACAAGAACACATGTCCACTGTTATACCAAAGACTAGATTACCAAGTAATGACATTCACTGATTGGCTTAGACTGACCAATATCCTCCATGGGATTGAACAAAATCAGATTCAAATAAGAAAGATGAAATTAACATTTGGGCAGATGTTGTTGACTATAGTCCCCAAACTACTACCATTTAACATATAAATAAACTAAGAGTTGGAAGGTTTAAGAAAACTTGATCAAGATAAACAAAGGTAGCAACGTAAGTTGTAGTCAGAAATTCACTGCAAGTCTCTCCAACTCCAAAGCCCATGCTAACCATTATACCTTATTGCCTCCTTTCTTGCAAGTCTTTTGCTCTCCTAGTCTAACAGATAAATTTCAGCATTGCATGCTATCCTCTTAATCTTATGCATTCTTTGTTGCTGTTCATTGCTTATAATAAGGAAAAGGCAATTAATAGTTATTGAGAACCTTTAAATATATTATCTCACTTAGTGTTCACACTGCCTTCAAAGTTATGGAACTTGCCCATGAGTACACAACAGTAAATGTTGCCATCAGAATTTGCAGTTGGATCAGTCAAACCCCAAAGCCCAAGGTCTTTCCACTACACCACAGTCTTAAAAACAGCAAAAATCACAGGCCAAAGAAAAGTAGTACAAGACATGTTATGTCCCAAACCACAAAGTGACAGAAAGAGGGAAACTGGGAAGAGGTATTTGTTTGGGAAAGGAAAACCTTAATTGAGAAGCATGATATGTACTCTTTATACCTTGGCACATACCATTTTCCCTTCTTAGAACACTTCCATTAAGGTTCAGTTTAAATCCCATCATCTTCATGGAGCCATTCTCTACCTCCTTAATGCTCAATCTTACTCTCCTCGTCTCCTATATTATATATTATTTAAACCAATTATGTGATAGCATAAAATACATTATACTGCTATTTCTGTGTATATATTAATCAGGTTACAAGCATCTTAAGGCCAACTTTTGTATCTTATACTCTATATTCCCAACATGACTGCAGAGTCTGTGTTGATGATGACCATATTTGAATTTTACGTTTGTGAAAAATCATCCAGAAGGTTTACAAAAACAAGTTATCAGCTTCAGGCACCTTAATGCCAGCACAGTGAACAACAAAAGGAGAGAAAAGATCTAGTTCAAATCTCTGCAGGATTTGTTTGCAATGTAACACCCCTAAAATAATATTTCCAGACCTGACAAACACAAACTACTTCACTTGTAAAGTACTCACTTCCACATCACTTTAATAAAGGAAGAAGAAAAAACATGAGGTCAATAATTTCCTGAGATCCATAATAAGCATTGCTAAACTAGAAACTAAGACTTCTGACTTCTGGCTGAATACGTAACTTTCCACTAAAGCAGCAGTTCTCAAAGTGTGGTCATGATCGTCTGGAGATTCCCAAGAACCTTTCCGACGGTCAAAGAGGTTAAAACTACTCTCACAATAATACTGAAGTATTATCTGGCTTTTTCATTTGTTTGACATTTGCACTGAAGGTACAAAAACAATGGTAGGTAAAACTCCTGGCATCTTTATCGAATCAAGGCAGTGGCACCAAATTAATAGGCATCATATTCTTCACCACCATGCACATGCAGTAAAAATAAATGCCAGTTTAAGCGAAGAATGTTCTGGATGAAGTAGTAAAAATAATTAATTTTATTATATGACTCTTGAGGACGCATGCTTTAACATTCTGTGTGACAAAAATGATAAGTACGAATAAAGCACCTTCACTACATACCATGCACTTCAGTGGTTGCCTACAGGGAATTGTGTGATTGAGTTGCAAGCTGAAGTATATGAATTTTCATGGAAATTTTTACTTGAAAGACGGACTGATAGACAAACAATGGTTATTCAAACTTGGTTATTTGACAGACAAAAATGAAGTGAGCCTATCACTTCAAAGAACACAACTGACAATATTTGTTGCCTATGGTGGCGTAGTGGTTAAGAGCTTGGCTGCTAACCAAAGGGTCAGCAGTTCAAATCCACCAGCTCCTCCTTGGAAACCCTCTGGGGAAGTTCTACTCTGTCCTATAGGGTCGCAATGAGTCAGAACTGACTCAATGGCACCTAACACCAACAACATGACAAAACTGGAGCCCTGGTGAAGTGGTTAAGAGCTCAGCAGCTAACCCAGAGGTCAGCAGTTCAAATCCACCAGCTGCTCCTCAGAAACCCTACGGGGCAGTTCTACTCTGTCCTACCGCATCGCTATGAGTCAGAATCAGCTCGATAGCAATGGGTTTTATGACAAAATTAAGCTTTCAAGTAAAAATAAGAATATTTGGAAAACTTCAATCTACCACCTCCTGTGAGTTTGACAGCTTCCCAATACTTAAAGAATTTTCTAATGAGGTCAGTAGTAATACATTATTAACAAATGTGATTTTTTGATATTGTATAATGAAACGTATCAACGTTTGGAAGATCAGCATATATAAATGAACTAATATCTCCTAAATGACTAGTGCATGTTGTTAAAAATAATGCATGGGTATATGATGCAATTCAAAGTATAAGACAGACCAACAGATTTTAATATAACAGACTATGAAAAAGTAACTGATACACTCTCAGATGCCACATTCCAACTATGGTAATCTTGAAGAATCCATCATTGTCAAATATGTAGTATCAAATAAGAAAATCCATACTTATTTGAAAAGACTTAAAATATTCTTTCCTTTTTCCAACTGCATATCTGTATGAGGCTGAATTTTCTTCATATACCTCAATCAAAACAACATAAGCAGATATGAGAATCCAGCAGTATTCTATTAAGTCAGACATTAAAATGATTTACAAAAACGTAAAATAATGCCACTCTTCATACTAATGTTTTCATTTCAGAAAATTTCTCATTAAAATGTTATTTATATTAACAAGTTTATGAGATTATTGTTGCTATTTTTAATGAATAAATAGATTTTTTTAGAACTCTGTTTTCATTTCTAATATGGTAAATATCAGTAAGTATAACCTACATGAAGAAAAGACCTTTGGGATCCTTAACAATTTTTAAGAGCATAAAAAGCTCCAGAGACTAAGAAGTTTGAGAACCACTGCACATACTGTGCTATAATGGGTAGAGTAAAAAGAAATACACTGCATTTCTTCTTTGTAAGGCTTTTAGTTTCATTCAAATTTTTCCTGACCAAATAAAAATTATTCTACAACATTCTTCACATCTAAATGCATTCTCCTGAACTTTACTTACTTCTCCTTGGTTCTTGTTTTTTCCCTTATGAGAAGGTAAACAAAGAGAAATTGAAAAGGAAAAAAAAAATCATTTCAATTCCCTTTTCCCACCCATGTTTCAGCTGTGCAATAATACTAATGAAAAAACTAACATATACTGAGTACTTACCACATGCTAGGCACTGTTCTATGCACTTTGTATGCAACTCAATTCTGAATTATCCATTAATAATATAACAGCTACCATTAGCTCCCACCAGATTTTTGATTTAGCAAGTTTGGGGTGAGCCTGGAAATCTGTATGTTTAACAAGCACTGCACATGATTCTGCTGCAGTCCCTTTACAACGTTTAGGAACTACTGTCTCTGAGAGGTGGCTACCAAGGAGACATTCATTTTAGGCCCTCAATTCTGTCACTAACTTGCTACATCACTCTAGGCAAGTCGCTCACCTACAACAATAACTTCATCTGGATAAGGTGATCTCTCTAAAGGTCTTTCCTTTTCTAACATTTTATGTTGCTAATCACAATTTATAATATAAATTAAGCCAGAGGAAATACAAATTTGTGAGAAAAGTCTCACTTCTCACCTCTGGCTGAAACGTCGAATTAGGTGATAGACAGGTGTGTTTTGTGTTGGAGAGAAGGGAAAGGTAACAAGAAAAGTCAACTCTAGAACAAATTTACAGATTCTCCTGACAATCCCCAGAGTTCTCCAGAGCCGTCGTCAGTTACTACTACCATTTCCAGTCTCTTCCTGGAATTACAAAGAAATTGGAATAGGTAGAGAAGAAGGAGTGGGGTCACAGAGGAGATGAGACAAGCCTCCAGCACACTGTAAAGGTTAAAAAGTAAAGAGCTTTTTGGAGGTGGGGGTAGTAGAGATGGTAGGTTATATTGTTGTTATGGATTGAATTATGTCCCCCAAAAATATGCATTGTAAATTCTAACCTCTATGCCTGAGGTTATAATCCCGTTTGGGAACCGGTTGTCTTTGTTAATTAGGCAGGATTAGTACAGGGTGTATCCTGAGTCCATCTCATTCGAGATACAAAAAAGATTAAACAACTCAGCAGAGCAGAGATGGCGGAAGAGATACCAACCCACATGAAGCGGAAGCTCAGAAAAGCCCTAGAGCCGTCACCCTGAATTCAGATTTCTAGCCTCCTAAACTGTGAGAAAATAAATTTGTTTGTTAAAGCCAGCCACTTGTGGTATTTCTGTTACAGTAGCACTAGATAACTAAGGCAACTGTGATTAATAAATAAAATCTCACATACATATTTTGTTCATGACAGATGAGATATATAGCCATAGTTTTACAGTCCATTATTTGTTTAATATAAAAATTAAAAAGATAAACATAATCTTTTCATTAACTTTAATATGCCAAAGTCTCTTGCTCCTTTTTATACTCTATGATTAGAAGCTTTATCAGGATCTAGGCTTGGCTGGACCACATCATGAAAAGATCAGAAGTTCTTCCCTGTTTCCAAGGTCCTCTGTTTATCCTTACTATGTGTGATGGTTAAGGTTGTGTGTCAACTTGACTGGGCCATAGTTCTCAATGGTTTGGTAGTTATGATGTAGTTTGGCAGCTATGCAATGATGTAATCACCTCCATGATGAGCTCTGATATAAAGTAATCACCTCTATGATGAGATCTGCCAGGAGCAGCCAATCAGTTAAAAGGGAGTTTCCTTGCGGGTGTGGCATGCATCAAATATATATGGATTTCCTGACAAAGCTCGCTAGCTTTTACTCTGCTCTGGATCCTATATTCAGCTTGTCATCATTTGACCTCTTGTTCTTGGGACTTGAGCCAGCAGCCTACCATCTTACCTGCCGATCTTGGATTCGTCACCTTCTGCAGCCCGTGAGCTGGTAGCCTGCTGTCTGACTAACCAATTTTGGGTTCATTAGCCCTGTAGCCATGTGAGTCAGGAGAAGCCTCCAGCCTGACATCTGACCCATGGACTTGGGACTTCCCAGGCTCTACAATCGCATGAGCGATTTCCTTGTTATAAATCTCGATAGACAGAAAGATAGATGGACAGATAGACAGACATAGAGAGAGAGAGACAGAGAGAAAGACAGACAGGCATAGGGAGAGAGACAGACAGACAGATAGATAGATAGATGATAGATATGCTTCACTGATTTTGCTTCTCTAAAGAACCCAGCCTAATACACTATGGTATTTATAGTGTAGTGACATTTTCCACCTCCCCCAGTGGACTGTGAGCTCCTCAAGAATTGAGTTTATGTTTTATTCATCTTTTTTCCCTAAAGTACAGCATGGTGTCTATCATAGAGAAGTTCAATCAATGATTCCTAAACGACTGATTTTCTGAGGACCAGACATAATACTTTAGGATGTACCACATGAAGTGTTGGTTTTTTGAAGGAAAAGTAAAAACATTATAAACTGAGATGAAACAAATTTAATCAAAGTATGCTCCATTACGTTCAACTATATTGTGCCAATGTGATGTTAAGTTATATATTCCTCTTTTAAAAAACTTCATCTTTTGAGACTGTAAACTTCTCAAATGCTTCAACTACAGTTTCTTGATCTGTGAATTTTTTATTATGTATGAAGAGTTCCAAGTGTTTGAAAAGATGGTAATCCACTGCGGAAATGTCAGGTGAGTAAGGTGGGTGCGGCAAAATCTCATAACCTAGCTCCGCTAATTTTCGAAGAGTGGTTTGAGAAGTGTGTGATTGCACATTGTTGTACAGCAGAATTTGTCCATCTCTGTTGACCAGTTTTGGCTGTTTTGATCTCAATTTTTCATGCACACAATCAATTTCCTGACAGTATGAGTTTACACTGATTGATTGCCCTTGATGCAGAAAAGAATAATGGATTATGCCTTTTGCAAACCACCATACAGTCACCATAACCTTCTCTTGGGTACCGTGGTCGTTTTGGGTAATGTCTTGGAGGCTGTCCTGCATCTAACCATTGCCCAGATTGTTTATTATTGTCAAAGAGTATCCATTTCTCAGCAGAGTCATGATACGTTGCAAAAAACACTCATTTTTGTTGCAGGCTAGCGGCGCTGACCACACCTCTAGACATCTCAATTTCTGATTTTCCGTCAGTTGGTGTGGAACCCATTCGTCCAACTCTTTCACTTTTCCGATGGCATTCAAATGGCAAGCAACAGTCATAGGAGATACTCCCAAGTCTGCTGTAAGATTCTGAACTGTTGTTGTAGGGTTGCTTTCCACCAATTCTTTCAATTGGTCTTTGTTTATGACAGGTTTTAGTTTTCCTTGAGGCTCATTTTGAAGGCGCTCCTCTCCAGAGTGAAATATCTGAAATTACCGCTGTATCGTTTGCTGGTTAGCAACACCCCCTCCAAATGCTGAACTGATGTTTTTCCCGGCCTCAGATGCATTATGTCCTAATTTGAACTCATATAAAAAAAAAGTAGTCATGATTATTCAACAGTTACTATGTTATTGAGGGGCAAAAAAATCAATGCTTACAAGACAAGAACCACCTAGAAAATGAAGTCAAATGATTATAAAAGCTAGCCTAGTAATAGGAAATGGTGTAATCTAATAGTTACTTAATGTCTAGTGCTGCTATAACAGAAATACCACAAGTGGATGGGAAGTTTATTTCCTCACAGTTAAAGTAGGCTAAAAGTCCAAATTTAGGGCATCAGCTCCAAGGGAAGGCTTTTTCTCTCTGTTGGCCTTCTTCTCTTCAGTGTTCCCCCGAACTAGGAGCTTCTCTGTGCAAAGACCCTGGTCCAAAGGACGCGCTCTGCTCCCAGCACTGCTTTCTTGATTGTATGAGGTCCCCCACTCTCTGCTTGCTTCCCTTTCCTTTTATCTCTTGAGAGATAAAAGGTGGTGCAGGCCACACCCCAGGGAAACTCCCTTTACATTGGATCAGGGATGTGACCCGGGTAAGGGTGGTGTTACAATCCCACCCTAATCCTCTTCAACGTAAAATTACAATCACAAAATGGAGGCCAACCACACAATTCTGGGAATCATGGCCCAACCAAATTGATACACACATTTTTGGGGGGACATAATTCAATCCATGATACTTACTCTAACATGTCTAATCAGGATTCAAAAACGATTCATCTCAAATCTGATGTTTCATGTGGTATGTTTCATGTTTTACAAAATACACTTCTTCAAGAAGCACTACACAAGTTGTACCCAATATCTTCAAAATAGTGGTTACATAAATTGAAAATCTGGACATGATGCCAAATCTAAAATATACTTCGCAGTTCTTATCTTGTTTAGCCACTCCAAAAATATTTACCATTTCCTCCAAAAATTTCCTCTTTTCTAGGGTACAGTTCTTTCCTGTCTTCTTTCTTCTCTGGCCACCCATTCTGTCTTTCTCTGCTCACCTTAGGTTGATGTTTCCCAAAGTTCTGTCCTCAGCCTTACAGCCATCTAACTCTAACATTCTTTTGAATTACCTTATCTAAATCAGGGCTTATCAACCTTGCTACAACTGACATTTTAGGCCACATAATCTTTGTTGTGGGAGATAGCTTGTGCACTGTAAGAGGTTTAGCAGCATCCCTAGCCTCTACCCACTAATGCCAGCAGCATCCCCCAGTCATGACAATCAAAATGCCAAGTGTCCCCTATGGGGCAAAACTGCACTCAGTTGAAAACCACTCATCTAAACTGACAGCTTTGACTATCACCTGTAGACTGCTAACTTCCAAATTTGTATCTTTAGCCCAAACCTTTCTCCTGAGCTCCAAACACATATCCAGCCACCTAGTGACTAACTCTCTTTGGACATCAAATTCAACATATCTAAACCTTAACATAGTATAGTGCAGTGGTTCTCAAACCTTTATTTAATCTTACTCATTTTTCCTGTCTTCTCTATCTATGACACAACTAGTCACCCAACCCAGAAATTCAGGAGCCATCCTAGAGACCTTTTTCTCATTCATATTCAATGAATTACCAAGCCCTATTCATTTAATAAAGGAGCCCTGGTGGCACAGTGGTTAAGCACTTGGCTGCTAACCAGAAAGTCAGTGGTTTGAACCCACCAGCCACTCTGAAGGAGAAAGATGTAGCAGTCTGCTTCTGTAAAGATTACAGCCTTGGAAACCCTATGGGGCAGCTCTACTCTGTCCTTTAATGTCACTATGAGTCAGAACAGACTTAATAACAATGGGTTATTCATTCAATAAAGAGGTCCTGGTGATACAATGGTTACACGCTCGGCTGCTAAACAGAAGGTCGGGAATTCAAACCCACCAGCCGTTCAGGAAGAAAAGACATGGTGATCTGCTCCCATAAAGATTACAGCCTAGGAAATCATATAGGGCAGTTCTACTCTGCAATATAGGTTGCAATAAGTCAGAATGGACTTGACAGCACACAATAACATTCATTCAATAAGGTCCCTAGGTGGTGCAAACGGTTGGAGCCCTGGTGGCGCTGTGGTTAAGCATTTGGCTGCTAACCAAAAGGTCAGCAGTTCGAATCCACCAGCCACTCCTTAGAAAGCCTATGGGGCAGTTCTACTCTGTCCTATAGGGTTGCTATGAGTCGGAATCGACTCGACAGCAACAGATTTTTTTTTTTTTTTTTAATTAACTTAAAGGTTGGTGGTTTGAACCTACCCAGCAATACTAGTGGAAGAAAGGCCTGGAGATTTGTTTCGATTAAGATTATAGCCAAGAAAACCGTATGGAGCAGTTCTACTCTGTAAACACATAAGATCACCATGAGTCAGAATCAACCTGACAGCAACAGGTTTGGTTTTGTTTTGGTTTATTCATTCACTTTCTTTAATATCTCTCAGTTAGGTACCTTCCTCTCCATTTTCTCTCTTAATTAGCATCCCTCCTCTCCATTTGTACTGCCACAGACTTAAATCAGGCTTTATCACACTTCACCTGGATCATCCTAACTGGCCCCTACTTCCCATGCAGCCCTATTTTACCCTCCCTCTATAATGCTGCCAAAGTGATCCTCCTAAAATGCAAAGCTGATAGCGTCACTCCCCTACCTAAAATCCATGACAGCTTCTCATAACCTTTGAGTTACACTTCAGCTCCTCAAACAAGCACAAAAAGGCATTTATGCTAGAAGCCCTGCCACCTTTCTGTCCAGGATCCCACTCTTGCAACTCACCCACAGAGGCACTTTGGTTCTGCCATGCCAAAGAACTTGCTTTCTGTAGGCTTGTAACACATACTATTTCTTCTGATTGGACCGCCCTCCTCACGTTCTGTTCCCAACCCCTTCGTATAACAGACTCCTGTTCATCCATTTTTCAACACTTAGCTCAAAACTCACCTCCTCCAGGAAGCCTTCTCCGAGCTCCAACTTTGATTTAGATTCACTATCTGTAGGTTCACAAATAACTACACATGTACTTCTATTTAGCATTTGTTGATGCTTACAGTCACTGGTTAGTTAGTGTGTCTACTCTAAGCTCATAAGAATAGGGACCAAATTTTATTTGATCTGATAGGTAAAAAACTAAGCATTTCTCATCCCTACCAACTACACAGAAGACACACAATAAATGTTTGCTAAAAGAAAATACCTCCTCTCCTTCAACATTTCACTTTTGAGCCAACTACAAATTTTGAAACTAGCTTTAAAATACACACGGTTTATTTTTTAAGAGTAACCATTTTATTTTAAGCCATTGCTAGTCAAGTTGCAAGTAACAAAATAAAAAATGGTTCTTTCATTAAATATGTATATGTGTATGTGTGCATATATATGTGTGTGTATATGTATGCATGTGTGTGTATATGTGTGTGTGTATCCTTTCTCAGCCACAGAATATGTGATAAACATCTCTAAGAAAAAAACTTTATCTCCCTTCAATGACTATAGTGTCTACTAATATATCCAAACAGAGGCATGTGAACTCAGCTCCTCCTGATTACTAAGACTGGCATCTCGATTTTTAGTTACTATTCTTGCCCAAATCTGACAGTAAGAATATTCTTGCTATTGTGAGGCCTCTGGGTCAAGAGTACCATACCATACTATAAAGTTGTGCAATCATTTGTTTAAAATAAGAAAATGGCTTACAGGTAGATCAGCTCCTACCTCAAATGACCATCAGTTAAAACTAAGCTCTTATATTAGGGTTCCAATCCCCATAATTCTACTATACTTAAAACTGACCAATATTACGGGTCCCCCATAAACCTCATTTATAAAGAAGCCACGTTTTCAGTTCTGAACTTCAATGCTAACAAAAATTTAGATTTTAAAAATCAAAAATAATCCAATTGAAATAATAAAAGGAAATATATAAAATAAATTTTCATTTTCTGTATGTATATCTCATTGAAGACAACTTTGAATTTCTAAATATTTTTAAAATACCCCTTTGAGCTATATACTTCCTTAAGAAATAAAATTTTTTTTTAATTATTTATATTTTATTGTACTTCAGGTGAAGGCTTACAGAACAAATAGTTTCTCATGAAACAGTAGTACACATGTTGTTTTATGACATTGGTTAA
>NW_004443979.1:9590257-9596899 GCF_000243295.1 Trichechus manatus latirostris
TGCATAAGAGTTCCGATCTCCCCACAGCCCCTCCAACATTTCTTATTTCCAGTGTTTTTGATTCGTGCCAGTAATGCCGGGGTGAGATGGCATCTCATTGTGGTTTTAATTTGCATTTCTGTAATGGCTAGTGATTGCGAGCATTTCCTCATGTGTCTGTCGGCCATTTGAATGTCTTCTTCGGTGAAGTGTCAGTTCATTTCCTTTGCCCAAGAAATAAAATTTTGAAATATATTGGTTTAATGGATTAGGGAGACCAACAATATTCTCTTAAGAGTTCACAGTATCAAAATCTGGAAAGAAGCCAGCATCTTCTTTGTCCCCTGCCCTCGTGTCCTAGCATCAGTCAATAAGGGATTACCCTGAAATAGGTGTCTGGGTTATAAAACCAAAAAACCAAACCTGTTGCCCTCAAGTCAGTTCTGACTCACAGCAACACCATAGGACAGAGTAGAACTGCCCCATAGACTTCCCAAGGAGTGGCTGGTGGATTCGAGCTGCCAAACTTTTGGTTGGCAGCCATAGCCTTAACCACTATGCCACTAGGTTACAGGAGAGTTCAATTCCTGGCCCCATCTTATGCACCAGAAGTCCCACATGTACCACTCCAGACCCTCCTGACCTCACTCATTTCTCATTCCAGCTGCCATGTGACAATCAGCTCTGCATGGGCTCTGACCAACTTCACAGAGTGGCTACCTGAGAGCTGCTCACTTCAAGCCTACACACTGTGTGCCTCTCATCTCCTGCCCCAGAGCTTCAATGCTGATGCTCAAGCAAGGGACACTACCAGACACCAAAGGAGCTTACTAGGCACCTACACAAATACAAATGGGAAATACAGGTGAGTTAATACCTACTGAGGTGAGGCTCAGATCAGTGGGCACTGTCAGATAAATTCTTCCCCCTTTCTCCCTAATAGACTGTCCTGAGATGGAGCTTATACAGATTCTCAGAAGATGGTCAAGCAATGTGTTATATTTCGTGACAGCCAGCTTGATAACATATCTTCATATTGGTGCTCCCTCCTTCCTCACTCTTGGTTTTGTGCTCCCTAATAAGTTAGTAGTACATAGAGCTCTGCTTTCTGGGGAACCCAGTTTAAGATACCCTACCACCTCAAAAAAAGTTTGTGGTTTATAACTGCAAGGGAGATTCCCAAAGCCCATTAAACTGCAAGCTGCTATTTCTGCTTTTTTTTTCCTTAAATGAAAGACCTCAGAGACAGCAGAATAAAATCAAAATCTTACTATCACTGCCTCTTTACCCACCACTTCTTCTAACCTATTATAATTAGCAATCTCCAGAATAAATAGACTCAAATAAAGTTTATAGATTGGTGTCCATGTATCATTTTAGGTACCATATCAGGGGAAAGAATGATGGTACATGCTGCACTGTTGGTTCCTCCCCTTCTTCCAGGAGTCCATACTCCCAGAGCTGGGATTCTTAACATTGCCCTTGCCATTACTACTTAGATTCAGGCTCCAAGCAACTCTAATAAGTAAGCAGAGACTACTGAACATTTAAAAGCTAATATATGAGGAGAGACTGGAACTGTCCCGTAATATTGAAACAATCTGAGAAACCATTTTACTCCATATAAAATAATTCTCAAAAGTCAAATTAATGAGCACATAGGTCCTTTCCTTTTTCCTTTATTTTTTAAGAATGGAAAAAAGCAGTACAAGTCAGCCACTCACAGATATATCACAAAAATAAACTTCTAAGACAATGTCTTAAAATTGCCTTTGTTGTTCAGAAAAAAAAAAGTTTGCAAATTAAGTTACTCATATATCTAAAGCGGAAAAGAAATTATGCGGCTAACATACAAGAAACTTAACAAGGGTGACTATCTGATTCATTTGTTCAACTAATATTTACTGAGCATCAATTATGTACCACACATTGGTGACAGAAAAACAAACCAAGTAAAAAGGCCTCTGCTCTTGTGGACACTGTATTGTCCAGATGAGGAGATAAAACAGTAAACGAATAATAACACAAAAACTATACCCTTAGAACTGTGATAAGATAGACTGAGAAAACTGAGGAATCGGAAAAGGCCTCAAGGAAGAAGAAACAAGTAGGAGTTAGCCGCTGGTGGTAATTGCAGGGGAGGAGATGGGAGGCATTCAGGGCAGAGAGAACAAAAACGCGTGAGGTCCTGAGTCAGTAAGGCACTTGGCATGTTAGAGAAACAGAGGCACTGTGACTGGCGTGCACTGAGAAACAAGGTAAGATTTTTGGAATTGAGGTTGTAGAAGTAGGTAGCAGGTGAGGGGGGGCCAGATAATACAGGGCTTTGTAATATTGGTAATATTACAAATGATATTTGTAATGATAACATTAAGAAATCAGAATGCAATAAGTTCTATCACTTTTCACGAGATGAAAAGGAACAACATAAGGAGCAATTTTAGCCTACAACTCATAACAACTAGCAGGTCAGTGAAATTTATGAACCGAAAATCATAGAAGGCTTATAGCTAAACTTATTAAGATTGTGACTGAAACATCACTACTGTATTCTCCCCCAGTCCTGTAATTACTGCTCTTTTTAGGAACAGACTGACTCACTGGGTTGATACCACAGACACTAATAAAGAAACCCTGTATTGCTATGTACTGGTAATATTCCCAGAGCAAATCTATCCAATCCTGATGAACAAAATCCCATTTCAATCCATTACCATGTGGGGATGCACACCAAATACACAAAATCTAGATGGAATTCAAACCTTATTCCAGAGCAGGAGTAATGAAGGAAAGTGAAAAAGATGCCCTATTTCATTGATTTTTCTTGTTAACATGTCCAATTTCTTCTCCCTCTAGTTAGCCTCACCAGTTTAGATCATCAAAACTCTTCATGCCTGTTAGTATAGTGTCATTTTTTATGGCCTCATGCCTTTTTCCGGGGAGTTCACAACTAATGTATAAATACTCCCCATATCTTCCACCATCAAAATTCATTTTACTCAACTACGTCCCTTTTTAAATGCTTTTCTGTTAACCTTAAAAAAAAAAGTTTTGTTAAAAATCTTAGGTTTTGTTAAAGTACACCTAAAAGGTTTCTAAAGGACCCAGTGAATTATTAAAGTAATTATGAATCAGCAATAATGGGCTTATTTTAAAAAGCAAATGCATCACACGGCACATAAACAGAAATAGAGTATTACAAATAAAACTGCAAGTTAATCCTCCCACTACCTAGTAATACTAGTTCTTCTAATTTTCCTCATCTGAGAGAAGGTACTGAAAACTTTGTGGTAATTTGAGATTTTGAGAAACATTAAAAGTGATTTAAAAATTAGGAAATGAGAAAGAAGAAGGTCTTTGTTTATTTTTTAGCCTGGGACTAGACTGGGAAAGAGAAACGTGAAGTACAGCCTTGACAGATATGACCAATTACAAATATACTGTGCTACTAATCTACATACGTATCTCAAGGACTGCCCTCTGATATTACTCAAAAAGTGAAAGAGGCATAGGAGAATTATACCCCCACCAATCTTTTCTTGTGGTAGCTGCTAATCATAAACACAAAGATGTCTGACCTGTTTGGCACATCTGGTCAACCCTACTTGCTGCCATCCTATGACAGAGAACCAAAATTAACAATCAAAAAGCCAGTAGCAGCCTAAAGGAGACTGGAGAAACCTCGAGAGTATGGCCCCCAGACACCCTTTTAGCTCAGTGGTGAAGTTATCTCCGAGGTTCACTGTTCAGCCTGGGAGTGGACAGACCCATAAAATCAAATGAGACTAACGAGGTACAGGAGTCCAGTGATAAGGGCCAGAAGGCAGAAGGGGACAAGGAAGCTGGTGACAGGGAACCCAAGCTTGAGTAAGGATAGTGTTGATGTGTTGTGAGATTGTTAACCATTGTCATAGGGCAACATTTGTAGTAACTGTTAAATGAGAAACTATTTTGTTCTGTAAGCCTTCATCTTAAGTGAGAATAACAGCACAATTGGAAGAGCGTAGTCAATGTCACTGAACTGTGTATGTAGAAATTTTTGAAATGGTGTATCTTTGGCTATGTGTATTTTCACCAACAAAAAAAGGTTGAGAAGTTAGAGGGTTAATATGTTGTGGGGTTGTTAACCAATGTCATAAAACAACATGTGTACTACTGTTTCATGAGACATTTGTTCTGTAAGCCTTCACCTGAAGTACAATAAAATAAAATTAAAAAAGCCAGTAGCTGCTAACATACATTGAGTTTTTCTGTAGTTAAACAAGGCATTCTTCACTGATTTCCTTTCCTGCAGCCCCTGGCTAGCATGGTTTGCAGCACAGCAAGACTCTGAAAAGAGGCTGACTATTCTTCAGCTCAGGAATGTCAGAGAAAAAGAAAAAGGGTTTACCACACTATCCAGGTATTTAGTTCAGGTCTATTCAGTGAATTCTGAAAGAAACTATGAGCCAAGCAGAGAGCTGGTTAGAATTCTATTTTGATAAACTAGGCTGAGAGCACTCTTCAAAGAACATAGATTTCATCTCTGAGCTATTTCAGGGAAAACAGCACATAAAGCCAGAGCAAACCAAAACAACTTTTAAGTTTCCTTCAATCTCTGATTATGTAAAGAATACCACCTTGTCTTCATATTCTAAGTATAAAGGAGGTTTGTGATCATTAAGCTTGTGTGTCAACTTGGCTGGGCCATGATTCTCAGTGGTTTGGCAGTTATGATATATTTTGGCAGTCATACAATGATATGATCACTTCTATGATGAGATTTGGTATAATGTGATCACCTCCATGATGGGATCTGCTGTGAGTAGCCAATCAGTTGAAAGGGAGTTTCCTTTGGGGCATAGCCTACATCCAATATAGGCAGACTCTCTGGCAAGGCTTGGGGGCTTTTGCTCGCTCTGGATCCTGAAGCTGGCTCCTGTTCGTCCGACCTCCAGGTCTTGGGACATGAGCTAGCAGCTTACCTGCTGTCTTGCTTGCAGATCTTGGGATTCGTCAATCTTCTCAGCCTGTGAGCAAGAGCCCCGTTGTGTGACCTGTTGATCTTGGGTTCACCAACCCCTGTGGTTACGTGGATCAGGAGAAGCCTCTGTGCTGACCCACGGACTTGGGATGTTTCAGCCTCTACAACTGCATCAGCCGTTTCCTTTACATAAATGTGTGTGTGCATATATATATATATGCTTTACTGACTTTGCTTCTCTAGAGAACCCAGCCTAAGACAAGGTTCTAAACAGAATCCAAGCGAGTACCAAGACAAAAGTCATTACTGTAACACTGTAATTATGGAATACATCCCAGAACCTTCTCCAAAGATAATCAGAGGAACTCCAGCATCAGCTGAACATCCAAGGATCCACAAGATAATGACCAGAAGAAGCAAGTTATAACTAAAAAGATTTGGGAGCTCCATCTACTAGACCAGAACTTAACCAATCTATATCAACAACTTCAGCAATATTCCTCTCTTCTCCAAAAGGAAACAACATGGTGACTTCAGGAGTAACTAGAGTTCTCTCTCATTCTTTATGCACTTAAATTACCTTTAAGAAATCTTAGTCCCTTCCTTGTAGTTCTTACTGGAGATGGATATTATAAAAGGTCATTTGCCCAGGCTGATTTTCCAGAATTTTTCTGTCGCATAAGCCCATACACATATTCATTCCTAAACTTGAAGAAAGCTTAATACCTTAACACAGATAGACCAGAATACTGTGATATGAGCACAAAATTACTATCGCATAACAATAGAAAAGACAAGTAATTTTTTCCTACTCAAAAAAGTCCCACATTTAGACAGTAATAAGCGCTGTGTCATCCTCAATAAAATTACTTGACATATCAATTTCTAATACTCTCTTTCCATAGGCCTTAAGAATTTCCTACCTTATTAACTAAGTATATTAAAAGACACTCTTTGGTGAAACTAATAAATTCACAAGTATTCTGAAGGAGATTAACTATCACAAAACCGTGAAACAGAGCAGATACTCCCACCATTAAGAGTCATTTCAGAAAGCTTAGTGAAAACCCTCAACATAACAAAAATATTACATTAGTGAAATGTAGCACTACATTTGTGTGCAATTACCATTTAATACTCACTTGCCATTTCAACTGAAAACCTTTCTACTTAATAATTTCTAGGTCTATAATTTGGCTATACTGTAATATGAAGTTGAATATTATGTTATTTGAAAAGTTAAAAAGGAGCAAAATAACTGGTATTTGTGCTTTAAAAAAAAAAAAAGATCATATTCATGCTTAGATGCGAGTTTCCCTAACTGCACATGGATATTATTCTAAATTCCATTAGGTTCCCAAAGCAACTGGTCACTTGCAGCCATTATAATGTAAACCTGTTGAGAATTTTGTATAACACCATTTCTACAAACTGGCTAGACTTCATTACCATAATTTTGCATAATAACACCGATAAATCACTATTGTCATTTAAGGCTATTAGAAACAATCTCAACTTAAGAAATCAAAAACTATTATATACCATTCGATCCAGCAATTCCACTCCTAGGAATATATCCTAGAGAAATAAGAGTCGTCATGTGAATACACATATGCACACCTATGTTCATGGCAGCATTGTTCACAATAGCAAAACGATGGAAACAACCTAGATGCCCATCAACAGATGAATAGATAAAC
>NW_004443979.1:9597961-9623902 GCF_000243295.1 Trichechus manatus latirostris
TGGGGTTGTTAACCAATGTCATAAAACAATATGTGTACTACTGTTTCATGAGAAACTATTTGTTCTGTAAGCCTTCACCTGAAGTACAATAAAAAATAAAATAAAATGAAAAGCTTATTCACAATGGCAAAGAAAAAACTATTATAAACTTAAATTTTTCTGCAATTATTCAATTTATTTTGCTAGAATCAAATATAAAATTTCTCTTGGTAATCAAGGTAAAATGTCATATAACTGCCAAAAATGTAGTTTTTCTAGACTCCTCCCAAAAATAAAAAAGATATGAACAGAATGTAGATAAATATAGGATCTGCCAACCCTAACATGGAGTTTTAAAATCAACAAATTGACTAAAACTACATTATTATATGTTCATTTAAATAATGAAGAAAAAAGAACAATCTTGAAATCAGACCACCTCTTAGTCTAACTCAGACTAAGAACAGAGTCTAAGAAGAAAGCTGTTCTTCTCAGTCTAAGAACACCACAAAGCTGGGACTCAGCTTGTTGATCTATCTCCCTAAAACCTTAATAACTAAAAATCTATCTTTCACAGTTTTTCTTTATTGTTAATTAAATAATTTTATATAGTATTGTGTTTTCTGTACTAGAGAGTACAACATGATAAATTAACATGATAAAATGTAGAAATGTCAAAATGATGCCAATTAGTCTAATGGTGGCAAGTTTTTCTAAGATTCAAAAAATATAAGTTGGGCTTTTAAGAATCCACATTCTTTAAAGTCAGTGCCTTAATCATCCAGTTTATTTCTTGAAGGACTTAAGATAAGCTTGTCAACACACACAAAAAAGTACTCTTTTCAGGCTTTCCAAGATTTCCAGTATTTCATCATTATAATAAAGCCTATTTAATGGCAGCCAATTTGCAAACATCAAATTTAAGATTACAGCTTCAGTAAAACAAGAAGAAAGAAATTAAAGTTCACCTCAAGTATTTATGTTGGCATAGACTGAACAGAACTACTTAAGAGAAGACTGACACCGAGAGCTCCATTTTGCCACATGCTACATGCAGCACCAGTTTTCACATTACTTTAATCAAGAGCCAGACATAACGAGTCTATCATTTAAAGTATGTAAATTTATTACTCCTTCTTATGAAAGTTTGACATCTTGGTTCATGTCACACATTTGCAAACTAAGTATGCATTCCACAAAGAACAAAGGGCAAAAAACTTAGAATAACTTAGCTTTTTAGGTTCATGTTTTCATGAAACAAGAAAACAGCTAAGCGGGTGCTTGTAATATAAGACTTCCAGGGTCAATTTTAACATCACTAGATCTTCAAGCTTCTTTCAAAATATTAGGGAGAATCTTAATTGCCTTGTAATAAATTATTCAGAATCAAACAACAGCTAAACCCCAAACATAAGCACCTAAAATAAACAGCAGACAATGTCTAATTAACTTCTAATGACAACAAAAAAGAATACTTCTCTTATGTACACAGATAATCCAAAAAATATCTCTCAGTAAATAGTCATTTTGTGTCCTAGACCTACGGGAAATAAAAATCCCAAAAAGATATTATAAAATTTTTTACTCCTATTATAATTAGAAATCAATTCTCATAAACCAATTTCACTGAAAACCATTTTTTAAGTAAAAGTACTAGTTTTTCCAATCCTTCCTTTTTTTGATCATAGCAGTTCCTTCTTCTTAAAGTTTTATACTTGATAGCTTTGTAAGAAAATGACATGACAAGGGCAGTAAATATTAAAGATTTAACCAAAGAAATAACTCCTTCCTATTGGTGGTAGTGAAGAGGCTGGGGAAAGCAGGTAATGTTCAGGGGCTTTTTTTTTTTTAAGCATTTTAAGACAAATCTAACAAAAATCAGATTAGAGAAAATAATTTTCACCCTTTCTAGCACAAACTATATTATGTACTTTCTATTCAAATATCCCCATACATCTACACATTTAATGTAAAGAGACTGATGATAATCTAACATCTTTGATCACTTACTATGTGCCAGGCACTGGGCTAAATGCAGTACACTTATATTAATCCTCAGAGCAATCTGTCTGGTAAGTATAATTGTTAACCCTGTTTTACACATGGAAGAGGAAGAGGCACAAAGAGGTTAAGCAATTTAGTGAAAGCAACACAAATGACCAGTGACAGAGCTGGGCTTCAAACACAGACAGTCTGGCTCCAGAGTCTGATTTCTGAATCACGACATTACACTGTGTATAATGTATGAATGGTACCTGACACAAAGCCTGACATCAGGTATGTACTAAATGAAAAGTGAAACTATTACCGTAATATCTATCTTTACTTACTCTGGGATAATTCTGGATTTCCTCTCAGATTCATCATCTTTGGAACTGAAGGGCCATACACATCCACGTCTAACAAACCAATGGCCTTTGTCTGCAAGAAAACAGAATTTACCATAAGATTATCCCCACTCTTCATCAAAGAGAAAGCACATAGCAACTGTAAATCTGACTATAGAAAAGAAAGTTTACAAAACATTCCAAAATCACAACCTCAGCTTTCAAAACAACAGTGAGATAAAGGAGTATAAACTACCTAGGTAAATACTTCTTGTTGGATTTACTAATTTCTTCTAGATAATTGATAGAGAAATCCATCCCACATGCTTTACATACTGTGGTTCAGGTCTCTCATATAGTCAGTTTCAAGCACTAAGACCTTTTTGATGTGAACATGGCTTTTAGAACTAACAAATTACACACACGCATTGTTAAAATAATGATTTACAATGAAAAACAAGACCCAAGGAAGTTGGAGCATTAACTTTTGGAAAGTCCATCTAACACACCAAAGAATACAAAATGAAAAATGATCATGGAAACAAGATCATAATAAAGCAAGTGAAAAATTCTAATAGGGAAAATGACATAGACCTGGCATAACTGAGATGGAAGATCTAACAAGGATACTAGCAGACAATACAGAGGCAATCCATTACATGCAAATCACAGTTAAATACTCAAGGTTTTCTGGAAAACTCATAAACAGCTGAAACTGTTTTCTTTGATGACCCATCCAGCTTCCCAAGGGCAGAACATCCTGACTGGTCTCTTTTGCTAGCTACCAGTTAATCAGCAGCTTACCCAAGGAATGAAAAATAAAGTTCACTGTTCCCAAATATGTCTTTTTTTTTTCTTCTCTACTTCTCTTTCACTTTCCACAGATGAAATCAATCTGCTATTGATTTCCTCATATATAAGTAAACAAAATGTGAATAACTAAATATATGCTTTGGGTTATTCTTTGGCCAAGTCTTAAAAGTCACCATCGTACCCTAGCTAGATAAAACTCTTAATATCTCAAAAAACTGGAAAAAAAACCTGAAACCATCCTCACCTTCCATGTAATCTACCTATTTCCAGGCACAAAATTACTTATTAAACCTCTCTGGTTCCTATAAATACAAAAAATAGGCTAAAATCAACATTACAACAATTACTAACTTTACAACAACTCAAACTGAGTTTTAAGAAAACCATTTAATATCCCTGCATGACTCAGTGTCCTCAAAGGGGGGAAAAAATGGGATTAATATCTGTCTCTACCAAAATCTCAAATTACTGTAAAATAAATGAGAAAATAGGAACAATACTTTACCTTTAAAAGAATGCTAGTATATAAAAATTTAGGTTTAATGGATTTAGGCATTAGCTTTAAAAACGGAGAAATATTCAGTGAGAAATTTTGACCCATTTTAAGCCCTTTTTAACCGTCAACAAAAGAATTTAGTGTAAAATCAGTATAGATTAAAAGAAATTCAAATGAGGAGGTCTAAACCCTTCAGAAATATGACTACTTTTTAATACTATTATCTAAGGATCTACTAAAGCTGTAACTATCATCCTAGAATTTCACCTCTTTGCCATATCTATCTTATGACACCTACAAGACTAAAAACTACCACAAAACAATAGTAAATACCAACAAAAACAAAAATTTTAATTATTTTTCCTTATTCTCTTATTTATATCAATATTAGTTTTTAAAATAACTGCCAGAGGTCAGGTCCCAGATTTCAAACTAATCTTCTAACAATACCTATATCAAGTACAATCACCAAAAGAGAAAACCTCTCCTAGAAGAAGACCATGCTGCCTAAAAGTAAGCCCTTGGCACCATGGTTCAAGACAAAATTGAGTTAGCTGGCTGGACCACAGAGATCTGCTCTAACATTTACTGTGACTAGAGTCAATTTTACATATATGTAGTTAACTCCTATATACATTATCACATAACAGTAAAGGGGGGAGGAGTACGAGATTTTAGGATTCCTCTGCTTCCTAAATGATAGAACTAACAATAACTGAGAATCCTATGTTAGGTTCCCTACATACTCTCCCTGGGAGTGGTTACCAACTGACCTAAATTCAGTTCCAAGGTTTGCATACATCAAAAAGGAAACAGATAAAATGTAAGAAACCAATGGCAAAGAAATGTTGGCAGATGCAAGACAGTGATCAGGTATAGAGGTTCAAGAATTCTCAAGAGATGGAAATACAAGAGTGTGTGTGGTGATGTAAGAGTTTATTAACTCTAGATAAATACAGTGATTGCTCTCTAGTTGTAACAAAGTATAAAACGATATATTTAAAGATGGGAATTTATTGAAAGAAGGGAATTTATTGAAAGAAGGGAATAAAGGAATTTAAAAACGGTAAAAAAAAAAAAAAGAAAAGTAAAAGAGGGAAGGAAAGTATGAAAATGTAAATGAAAGAAAGATGGGAGGGAGAGAGGGACAAACAGAGAAAGAAAGCAGACGGGAAGGATGGACAGAAATTAATCAGCAATGTTATATTTAGAGCCTGGATAAACTAGGCTTCCACAACCAGCTCTGTGGACAAATCAGAATTGCCAAGAATATACCATCTTAAATCACTAAAGACAAACACCTAGACTTTCCAAAATTGTATCTCCCCATTTCTTGAATTACTTCATGGTGCCATTAGGCACTCTGCTAAGCATTTCTTTTTTACTCCTCATAACAGCACTGCAAGGTGGCATTATCCCTATTTATGGATGAGAAAACTAGAAACTAACATTCAAAATTACTTATTTTTTTTAAGTAAGCTGTGATGACGCAGTAGTTAAGAGCTCAGCTGCTAACCAAAAGGTCGGCAATTCAAATCCACCTAGAGCAGGGGTGACTTACGCTGGGTTCTCTAGCGAAGTAAAACCAGTAAAGCATATAAATATACATAGAGAGAGATTTATATCAAGGAAACAGCTCACACAATTGTAGAGGACAGAACGTCCCAAGTCTGTGGATCAGGGTAGCGGCCTCTCCCAGCTCACAGAGCCACAGAAGCTGGCAAGCCCAAGATCGGCAGGTTGGAGAGCAGGGCTCCCACTCACAGGCTGTGAAGGTTGATAAATTCCAAGAGCAGGCAAGACCACAGGGTTTCTCCTGATTCACGTAGCTGCAGGGGCTGGCAAACCCAAGATCGGCAGGTCAGAGAGCAGGGCTCCGCTCACAGGCTGTGAAGATCGACGAATCCCAAGTTCGGCAGATAAGCTGACAGCTCAAGTCCCAAGAACTGGAAATGAGATGACAGGAGGCAGCCGCAGGATCCAGAGAGAGCAAACAGCCAGAACGACTGCTTATATTCAGATGAAGGCCACACCCCCAAGGAAACTCCCTTTCATCTGACTGGCTACTCACAGTATATTCAATCATGGGAGTGATTACATACAAACACTGAGAATCATGGCCCAGCCAAGTTGACACACAATCTTAACCATCACAAGGTGTTAACATATTTTTTCTTAAAGTGCCAACCAGTAAATATTTAGGACTTCCAGACCATAGATCTCTGTGGCAACTACTCAACTCTGTCATTAAAGCACCAAAGCAGCCATAGGCAATATGTAAATGAATTAGCACGGCTATGTTCCAATAAAACTTTATTTACAAAAACAGACAGTGGGCCAGATTTGAGCCACTGATCACAGTTTACCACAGCTGAATTACAGAATAAACATTTTCATGACCAAGTTATTCAATCACTGCACAATGTAATTTTAGGAGAGTCAAGGGCAAGCAGAGCATAGCCATCTCTTTTGATGTCAGAGGAGCTACCTTAGTAAAGATATATTTCCTTATCCTTAATTGGCTAATTTTTTTACATAATGAAAAGCACACTTTTCAGGCTGTCTCAACAGAACTAAGTTAGCATGTCTCTCATATTTAATATATCATGAATAAAATCAGTGTCTATTAATATAAACACCAAAGTCCACATTAATTAAGGTTTATTACACTTAGAAATTGGCACAGCTACTTGACCAGTAAAATTACCATAGCTACAAAAATTAGCTTAAGCAGATTTTCAAGTCTAGAATTTAATAATGTTACAAAGGTGTCAAATAAACTTCATTTGTTTTTCATAATTGAAGTAATCTCCTATTTTACGTATATAAACAGTCTTTCAATTTAAACTTCCAAACAGTTTTACACTTCAGAAAAATAAATGAGCAAGGTAGAAGGCTACAAGTAAATGTAGGCAGCTGGGGGTCTAATGAGCCAAGTTTTATGACTCCTTTCCACCTCACTCCTCCTAAAATAATTATACTTACTCAAGAAAGCTTCAGTTAGGATTTTTTTAATCTTTAATTTCAGCCTGGCTTAAAAGAATAATCACTATACAAGCCTCAGCAAATACACAACGGATAAAGAAAATGATTATTAGCAAAAATAACTATAAACTTATTATTGTAAAGTGTGATTGCTGTCTTTAATGTCACCATAGACCTAACCTAATATGTTTGGTATCTAACATTATACTCTTTTTCTGACTTTCCTGCAGTACTCACAGCCTACCAGATGTCATAAAACAAAGCAGACCAAACCCCAAGATACCATTTAGGTTTTTAGATTTGTTTCTTTTTAATTCATAACACACTGTGAAATCTGTAAAAGGTGGCAGAATTATTCAGAGTGATTATACTGTTTCATTAATACAGCATGAAAGCCGCAATTTCAAAGCTTACAAGTCCTATTTTTTTGTGTGTTGGATTTCAAAGGCACCAACAACAGTTTTGATACTGCTTTGTTCTTCCAACAGAATTTACACTGAAGAAGATTGTAAAGCTTCATGACATGTTCCTTTTATCCATGTTGGCTGCTAATAGAACCCATCAAAAAAACATCTTAGAGCCATCCCACCTAATTATTTGTAAGTAAATATCCATTTAAAATCTACCTAAAGGTTGTCCCTACCACAGAAGCATACAGTTAAGACTCCCATGATTCCCTGCACATTACATTCAATTTAATTTTGGACCTGCAAATGGTATTTATTCAATTTGGAGTTAATTTGAGCCTCTTCTTTCTTCTCTTTCTGCCTAGCTTTAAGTCAAACTGCCATTAATAGAAATATCAATCTCTAGAGTAGACGGAAAAAAATATGTTTCTTAAATTCTATTAGCTTGATTAAATAAGAATCTGATTACAAGACCTAATGGCTGGACAAGTCAATAAGAGAACAATTTCCTACTGTTTATCAACCAAACCAAACCTAAACCTGTTACCTCAAGTCAATTCCAACTTATAGCAACCCTATAGAAAAGACACTCTAAATCTTCAAGCTCAGTGAGAAAAGAAGAGGAATAGGGGAATAGAGGAAAGAGTTCACTTGGCTGGACGGACCACAAGCAGACTTGAGCTCATGAAAAGGACAGAAGAATCCCATAGGATAAACTAATTGCTTGCAAAAAAGCTGAAAAATTAAACTCAAAGATAAATAATAGATTTCAAATTAAAGACTATTTTAGAGCAGAAAGAAACCTAAGAGATCATTTTAGTCTTCTGTCCACTATTAAGTCCAGAGATAATGCCACAGCTGGGCCTAGTACCCAAGTCTCCAACATACCATAAAACCTAAACACTAATAATTGCAGCCCTTTATCTCTCTCATCTCATCTCCTACTGTTGTTGTTGTTGTTGTGTGCCATCAAGTCGATTCGGACTTATAGCAACCCTACAGGATAGAGTAGCACTGCTCCATAAAGTTTCTAAGACTGTAATTCTTATGAAAGCAGTCTACCACATTTTTCTCCAGTAGAGTGGCTGGTGGGTTGGCACCACAACCTTTCGGTTAGGAGATGAGCACCTAACCACTTACCCACCAGGACTCTTTTATCTCCTACTACTCTTTCCCTTTCCACTGCACTCCAGACACACTGCCTCTGTGTAGTTTATTAACACAGGAGGCAAGCTCCTCCTTTAGACTTTTGCATTTGCTGTTCCTTTGGCCTAGAATCCTGTTCCTCCAGGTATCCACCTAATTCTCTCCCTCACTTCCTTCAGGTCTTGACTCAAACATCACCATGTGGCGAGAGTTTCACTGGCCAATCTATCAAAAACCGCAACCCCCTCACCACCACACTGGACATCTCATATCCCCCTTTGTCTTAGTCAGCTAGTGCTGCCATAACAGAAATACCACAAGTGGATAGCTTCAACGAAGAGGAATTTATCTTCTCACAGTCTAGTAGGTTACAAGTCCAAATTCAGGGCAACAGCTCCAAGGGAAGGCTTTCTCTGTTGGCTCTGGAGGAAGGTCCTTGTCTTCAGTCTTCCCTTGTTGTGGGAGCATCTCAGTGCAGGAACCTCAGGTCCAAACGATGCATGCTGCTCCCAGCCTGCTTTCTTGGTGGTATGAGGTCCCCATGTCTCTCTGCTCACTTCTATATTTTATACCTCAAAAGAGATTGTCTTCAGACACTGCCTAATCTTGTAGACCTCATCAATATAACTGCTGTTAATCCATCGTATTACATCACAGTGATAGAGTTTACAACACATAAGGAAATCACATCAGATTACAAAATGGTACACAATCATACAATAATGGGAATCATGACCCAGCCAAATTGACAGATATTTTTGGGAGACACCATTCAATCCATGACATTCTACCCTTTGACCCCTAAAAATTCATGTCCTTACAACATGCAAAACATATTTGTCTCATCATATCATAGCAAAAGTCTTAAATCAACTGCAAGTCCAAAATCCAAACATTTCTCTTCATCTGTGAAATCTAGAATATAAGTTATCTGCTTCCAAAGGTACAGTGGCAGAACAGGCACAAGCTAGACATTTCCATTACAAATGGGTTAAACTGGAGGAAAAGAAGGGATAACAGGCACTAAACAAGTCAGCAGAACACATTTCATTAGCCCTCAAGGCTTTGAAAATAATCCTCTATTCTCTGAGACAATTTACACAAAGGCCCTGCCCTCCAGCCTCTAGGTATTGGCCACGCTCTCCGGATTCTGAGTGGGGGCTGCTCAGCACTGGGCTTCAGTTCCATCTTCCAAGCTCACTGTGACAGCAACTCTGCTCCCTAGGCTTTAGGCGCACCATTCTCCGAGTCCATCTGAGTGGTGACTCCACCCTTAGAAATACCAGAGGCCATGGCTCCACCCTTGAAACCCCTGAGGTCCTGGCCATACCGTTTGAGACTGAGGCAGCTCGGCTTCTTGTGTTCCTTGTCTCTTCTGCTTCTGCTTCCTGTGGCCTCTTGGCCCTCGGGCCTCAAGCCTGCATCTGCCCTGCTGGGGCAAGTGTTCCAAAGCTTGGTAGCTCTACCGGTAAGTGACCGGAGGACCCTACTCTGCCAGGAAGCCTCCTGCACACAGGCATTCAGCTCCCTCACTCCGTGGGTCGGCAAGCCTAGCTCCACCGATAAGTGCCCTGAGGCACCCTACTCCCCCAGGAAGCCTCCTGCACACAAGCACTCAACTCTCTCACTCCATGGGTTGGCTCCAACACTGTCTGGCGCTAGTCTCCTGGTTGTCTGCCGCCGCCGCTTCTCTGCTGCTGCAGGTTCTCTGCTGCTGCTGATCCTCTGTCGCTGCCACTCCTGTATCCATTCACAGTTTCAAAATCGTCTCCATATTTTAGGTATCTGTTAGAGCAGCACCCCACTCTTGGTACCAAACTCTGTCTTAGTCATTGTGATGGTTAAGACTGTACGTCAACTTGGTTAGGCCATGATTCTAGTGTTTTGGCAGTTGTATAATGTTGTGCTCACTTCCCTGTTGAAATTTGATATGTTATCACCCCCATGATGGAATCTGCTGAGTGGTACCAGCGGGGGCAGGGCCTGTGGTGGCTCACCGCCCCCTCAGCCTTCATCTCTCTGCCCTCCACCAGCTACTTCCTTCCTACTCGCCTTGCCGAGGTTTTTGGCTTATTCCAGATCCAGAAGCTGCCTCTTGTCGTCTCACCTCCAGTTCTCGGGACTTGAGCTAGCAGCTTACCTGTTGATCTTGGAATTCGTCGACCTTCACAGCCTGTGAGTGGGAGCCCTGCTCTCCAACCTGCAGACCTTGGGTTCATCAGCTTCTGCAGCTGCGTGAATTGGGAGAGGCCTCCACCCTGATCCATGGACTTGGGACATTCTAGCCTCTACAATCGCATGACCTGTCTCCTTGATATAAATCTCTCTATATATACATTCATACACTTTACTGGTTTTGCTTCTCTAGAGAACCCAGCCTAAGACATCTTTCTTGTTTTTTCTTTCTACTTAGCACCTAACAGTATTTAACATACTATATATTTATTTATTTCTCTTGTATATTGTGTCTTCCCCACTAGAAAGTAAGCTAAATGAGGGTAAGGATTTTTGTATACTTTGTTCACTACTATATCTCCAGGAACTTCTAATTCAGTAGGCATGAACTGGGGTCCAGTAAATTGCATTTGTAGCATCCTAGGGTGAAAGATAACTACATTGTGAAACACAGTAATATAAATCATAAAACGAGAGAGATGGCATTCTTTACTAAGATGGAAAAACTAATCACCAACTTTATATGAAAAGGAAAGAACCCCTGGACAACTAAAGCATTATTGAAAAGAAAAACAAAGTAGGAGACCACACACTTCCCATTCTCACAACCTATTATACAGCCATGGTAGTCAAAACAGTCTGGTACTGGTACAACAACAGACACATAGACCAATGGAATAGAATTGAGAATCTAGAAGTAAATCCATCCACCTACGGTCACCTGATCTTCAACAAAGGGTCGAAGTCCATTCAATGGGCAAGAAATAGTCTCTTCAACAAATGGTGCTGGCAAAAGTGGATATCTATCTGCAGAAAAATGAAATAAGATCGTATCTCACACCATACACAAAAACCAACTCAATATGATTAAAGACCTAAACGTAAAACCTAAAACTATACAGATCAGGAAAGAAAACATAGAGACAATGTTACTGGCCCTAATCCATGGCATAAACAGAATATCAGGCATAACTAAAAATGCACAAACTCCAGAAGATAAACCAGATAACTTGGACCTCCTAAAATTTAAAAACTTATGCTCATCAAAAGACTTTTCCAAAAGAGTAAACAGAGAACCTACAGACTGGGAAAAGTCTTTGGCAATGACATATCCGATAAAGGTTTAATCTCTAAAATATACAGAAAACTTCAACAACTCAACAATAAAAAGACAAGCAACTCAATCACAAAATGGGCAAAGGACATGAACAGACACTTCACCAAAGAGGACATTCAAGAGGCCAACAAACACATGAAAAGATGCTTGTGATCATTAGCCATTAGAGAGATGCAAATCAAAACCAAGATGAGATACCATCTCACCGCTGCAAGAATGGCACTGATCAAAAACTCAGAAAACAGTAAATGCTGGCGAGGTTTTAGGGGATTTGTACTTTCAGACACTGCTAGTGGGAACGTAAAATGGTACAACCGCTATGGAAAACGATATGGCACTTGCTTAAAAAACTACAAATAGAAATACCATATGATCCAGCAATTCCACTCCTAGGTATATATCCTAGAGGAATAAGAGCAATGACACGAACAGACATATGCACACCCATGTGCACTGCAGCATTATTCACAATAGCAAAAAGATGGAAAGAACCTAGATGGCCATCAACAGATGAACAGATAAACACATTACGGTACATTCACACAATGGAACACTGTGCAATAAAGAACCATGATGAATCCAAGAAACATCTCACAACATGGATGAATCTGGAGGACATTATGCTGAGTGAAATAAGTCAATCACAAAATGACAAATATTGTAGGAGACCACTATTATAAAAAGTCAAGTGAGGAAGGGAAATCCCTAACTAGAGAGTAGACAAATGTTAACTTTGGTGAAGGGAAAGACAACACACGATATAGAGGAAGTCAGCACAACTTGACCAAGAAGACACTTAGAGGAAGATAAGGAAAAAAAAAAAGAGGCAACCATAGTAAATACTGTTAACATATATAATCCTACAACAATAGTAAAAATAAACACTAACTTACAAGTATATACTTATGCTGAATAGGGGAAGGAGGGCATATAGTAGTACACCCACAAACATATACAGATTAGGCTGTGGATATTTTTACACCCATATTTGTAAGTACAGCATGTATATTCATGTATATAATAGAGCACAAAGAGGGCACAGTCATAGAAGCATCCTAGACACATCCAAATACCTTCAGCGACCGAGTTATTGGGTCTGAAGGCTGGGGATCATTGTCTCAGGGGGCATCTAGCTCAATCAGCATGACACAGTTCATAAAGAAAATGTTCTACATCCTACTTTGGTGAGTAGTGTCCGGGGTCTGAAAAGCTTTCGAGTGGCCATCTAAGATACATCTAATGGTCTCATCCCTTCCAGAGCAAAGGAGAATGAAGAAAACCAAAGACACATGGAAATATTAATATTAAGGACTAAAAGACCACGTGAACCACAGCCTCCACCAGCTTGAGCCCACAGTAACTAGATGGTGTCCAGCTGCCACCACTGACCGCTCTGACCAGGATCATAATAGAGAGTGCCAGACAGAGTGGAAGAAAAACGTAGAACAAAATTCAAATTCACAGAAAATACAGTTTTACTGGTCTGACAGAGACTGGAAGAATCCCCAAGACTAAGACCCCCCCCAGAAACACTTCAAACCCAGAACTGAAGCCACTCCCAAAAGTTTACCTTTCAGCAAAAGATTTAAAAAAAAACCCTGTTGTCATCAAGTCGATTCCAACTCAGAGCGATACTATAGAACAGAGAACTGCCCCATAGGGTTTCCAAGGACCGGCTGGTGCATTCAAACTGCTGATCTTTTGGTTAGCAGCCATAGCTCTTAACCACTGCACCACCAGGGCTCTGTTAAAAAAAAAAAAAAATCTGCACAGGAGTTGTATTTTTCCTTTCTAGAGCAGGATAAGCAACATCTTTTTAGTAAGAAGCAATTGTCATATGTCCCACATTTTCATCTAGTAAGTAGAAGCAAAAGTAAATTAGGGGTAAAATACCTAAGATTAAGAAAAGAAAAACCTTAAATCCTTGGCCTGTATAATTAAAGAAAAAAAAACTAATGCCCTTGTAAGTAAAGTCTCCAAGTGCAGAGAAAATTAGAAAATCTTCTATCACCATGGTAATGTGTAAAATGCAGAAAAAGATGCTTCCAGACACTAACCCCTAGAAGTAATAGTCATTTTATTTGTGACATCAACCAGTCATTTTTTTGCGAAAGTCTAAGTCTGGTGACCTAGAAACCTAACTAAGTAAGAACCTTTCCCAAAACAGATAAAGTGCTGCAGGAACAGTGCTGGAAAACCAACATAAATTCCTTAAGAATGTCTTTAACTAGACTGTAATGCAGGGAAGAACATTAACATTTCTGAGAGCAGCTCTTTCAAACCAAAGCAAAGCAGCAATCACAGGAATCAGACGTGAACATAGCACTTGATCCACTCTCCAGATTCACAATCACAGCCGCCAAGCAGCTGGTTTTGAAACCCATGTCTCCCTATGCCATTACCTTCCTCTCAGTTAAAAAATGTGCAGACCCTTCCAATACTGCCCTGCTGAGGATTAAGGGCCCTCCTCATTCCTTAGGAAGATGTAATGGGGGAAAAAAATACTGAGCAAAATTTGACAGAAAAAAGGAATTGGTGAGAGCCAAGTTTCAGGGGGCAGAGGGGAGAATAATTTTAAAAAAAAGATTGTTCTGGAAGAACCAAAACCAAACCCACTGCCATCAAGTTGATTCCGACTCACAGCGATCCTATAGACAGAGAACTGCCCCATAGGGTTTCCAAGACTGTAAATCTTTACAGAAGCAGACTACCACAGCTTTCTCCCACAGAGCGGCTGGGGGGTTCAAACAGCCAACCTTTCAGTTAGCAGCCGAGCGCTTTAACCACTGCACCACCAGGGCTCCTTGTTCTGGGAGAAATAGCTGAATAATTTCTTATTGGACAGAATCAGATAAAGAAAATTAAAGGATTTGAAATAATTTTCCACTGATATGATAGAAATGAAAGGGAACTAAGGGAAGAAGATACTAAATGTAAAATTAGGGTACTGTTCTCTTTCTTGAGTCCTGGTGGTGCACTGGTTAAAGCACTGGACTACTAACCGTAAGGTCAGCAGTTCAAAACCACAGGTGGCTCCGCAGGAGAAAGATGTGGCAATCTGCTTTCATAGAAATTTACAGCCTTGGAAACCCTATGGAGTCACTATGAGTCAAATTCGACTAGATGGCAGTGAGGTGGGTTCTTTAACTTATAAGCAAATCCAGCAACTTCCTTGAAAAAAGTGGGAGAATGAAATACTAGCAGTGAGTTGCACTGTACAAAAAGAAATTTAAAAGGTAGGCCAGAGGGTACTGAGGAGGCAACATCTAGCCAATCAATAGCTTCTTGGGAGCTATTCAAAACAAAATTACTACTGCTTCTAATTGGAAATATCAAAGCATGTTGTGCATGATATTTTCTACCTAAGACCATACAGAAAATACAAGAAAGAATAGCTTGTGACCTTTTTCCTATCTAAAGATTATCTTATAAAACAGTATTTACTTTATTGTGTTGGGTGAGTATGGAGTATGCGTGCCTGTGTGCTTGGAATCAGCCTTGGAAACCTATGGAGCAGTTGTACTCTGTCTTATAGGGGTCACTATGAGTTGGAATTGACTTGACTGCAAAGGTTTATTTTTCTATTAGCAAGAAGAGCTGTTTATATTTTCTATAACATATATAAGCCTTGAGGGTTTAGAATATCCACTTAATCACATATGGCATGTAGATCATGAAAGAAATAAACTGTACTGTATTCAAGTATAAACATAATGATACTACTATGTCAAATTAAAATAAAGTTCAAAAGCTATGAAAATTTTTCTAGGTACCATTATGATTACAGCCTATAAAATGATATTATAAAAAAATGTCATTACCTAAACCTGCCTGTTGTTGTTAGCTGCTGCCAAGTCAATTCTGAAGTGCACCACAGGGTTTTCAAGGTTGTGACCTTTCAGAAGCAGATCGCCAAGCCTGTCTCCTGAGGCACCGTTGTGTGGTTTGAATCACCAACTTTTCAGCTAGTAGTCAACAGATTAACCATTTATGCCACCCAGGGACACCTGACCTAAACCTAGGTAAGTTACATTTACATAATTAATTTCAATTAAACTGCCATAGCAATATCCAGTATATTTTTAAATATCTGTTATATCTTGATGGAATATTTGAAATTAAGGATCAATAATAGATCTTTTTTAAAATATGAATACTCAAAGTTCAAGAGTTTAACCTATTAATTCTATTGCTACATAGCAAAAATGTTTTTTGATAAATTCAAGTCAATATTACTTAATACAAGTCATACAAGTCATTACTATTTTTGTTTTGTTTTTAATAACTAACATATTAAAGGCATAGTAAACACATGAAGAGGCAAACATAGGTTTGCATAATTTAACAGATGGATGATCATGGATAAATTACCTAACCTCACGGAGCCTCAATTTCTTCACCTGTAAAAGAAAGCTTAAAAAGATACCTACGTTATAGGATTTTTGTGAGGATTACAGAGCAGTGTGAATTTATGATGATTAAAGAATAGCTAACGTTTATATAGCACTAAGTGCCAGGCACTTTCTAAACACTGTGTTGTTGCTATTAGGTGCAGCTGAATCGATTCCAACTCATAGGGACCCCATGTGACAGAGTAGAACTGCTCCATAAGGTTTTCTTGGCTGTAATCTTTACAGAAGCAGATCACCAGGTCTTTCTCCCGTGGAGCAACTGGGTGGGTTCAAACTTCCAACCTTTCAGATAGATGGCAGCTGAGCACCTATTTATTTAATCCTCACTACAACCCTATGGGAAACCCTAGTGGCGTAGTGGTTAAGGGTTCAACTGCTAACCAAAAGGTCAGCACTTCAAATCTACCAGGCGCTCCTTGGAAACCCTATGGAGCAGTTCTACTCTGTCCTATAGGGTCGCTATGAGTATGAGGTGGGTATACGATAATTCTCGATGAAGAAACCAAGGAGCAGAAGTTAGCAACCTGCCCAAGGTCTGGCAGTTTGTAAGTGCAGAAAGTAGGACAGGAACCCAGGGAATATGCCTGTAGAATTACACATAATCAGTAAAACATGTTGCCTCTCTCCAACAAAACAAATTAAGTCAAATTCCTAGCACAAAGTAAGTACTCAATAAATGTTGATGTCCTTACCTCCACCAAGACCTCTTTATGTACTCAAGCAAGGAAAATAAGCATTCATTCTCAGCAAGAAGTTATTTACCCCACAAAACAACCATCCAAAGTAACATTCTAATTATTAACCCAGGCAACTACATAACAAACATAAGCTTGGAGAGTAACAAAATGTCTCTTAATGTGCACTTATAATTTTTAACCAAATTGATATTGACTTTTTTATTTGAAAAGCAAGAACCATGCCTAGCTTAAGGTATTTATGAGATCACTGTAAAAAATAGCCTCTACTAAATAATAAGTGGCATATTTCACAGAAATTGGATTTAGAATATGCAGTGTGATGAATCACTTTTATATGGCTTTTCTCACGATGGTCTTGTGACTTCTACAAAGTGACTGGATGGGACTATGCAAATAAGGTGCTTGCGGCCCACCAAAGGGATTGGATAGCTTGCTTATAATGCAAATAAGTGCATGGCATCCTTGGAGGGGGGGCATGCAAATAAGGTGTATGGAACCCTAACGAGGGGATTGGTCAGTTTTGCCATTCCACTAGGCTTAAAATGAGCCATCCCAGAGATAGACAGGGGGGACTTCACTACTACCAAGAAGAAGAGCTGGGAGCGGAGCACATCCTTTTGGCCCGGCATCCCTGCCAACCTCCTAGATCCAGGAGACAGACAGAGAGAGCTGTAACACCAGAGATGGCACAAGACAGCAACAAGCAGCGGCAGAGAAACAGCGACACCAGAACCAGGAGACCACCACAAGACAGCACAGTAGGCTTCCTGGCCCACGGAAAAAGGAAGTTACAGTGGGTGTGCTGACCGCTGAAGCAAGAGAGCTGAGCGTCTTCACGCAGGAGGCTTCCTGGTAAAATGGAGGGCCTCCAAGCACTTGTTGGTGGAGCTAGAGCTTTGTAATACTTGCCTGAGCAGGGCAGAGGCCGGGCTGGCCCACGAGGCCCAAGGGGCCAAAGGGTGAGAAGCTGAGGGCCAGACAGAGGCCTGCCTGTGGGCATGGCCAAGAAGCAGATCCTGAATTGAAACATGGTACTTCCCTAAAAAAACCCATAACTGTGAGTATGGTCTGTGAGTTGTGTGTAGCCATTGCAACAAATTATTGAACCCAGCAGAGAAGTAGAATACCATAGAAGGGACAGCTGGTGCCAAAAGCGGTAAAAAGGTTGGAGAGAGGAGGTATATCTGACCTTCACCTCATAGGAATCAGCCTTGGGTTTTGATCTTGATTCCTGTTCCCCCTTGTGAAGTTAGAGGAAGTCAGACACCCCAACCATGGCTTTTTTTTTTTTTTTTTTACAGACTATCAGCCAATTTTTAAGTTATGAACTTATGTAGATAACACAGAAAAGATACAGCCAAAAATGCAGTGAAAAAAAGAAACAAAGGTTCACAGGCACAAGCATAGAAGATACTTAGCAGGGCCAAAGGGAAATCAGCTACTGATTATAATGGATACTAGGCAACAAGAGAAACAATTTATTATATTTTGCTTCTGATTTTCTTTTTGTTGTAGTGGTACGGAAATCTGTTTCTAAGCTAAATCAGATGCACAGTAACAGGCTAATACACATAATTGGAGCCAGTGAGTGAATCCTTACTGTGTGCCAGCCCTTATTCTAGACACATTACATACATAATATCTCTATATTTCACAATAGCTCTGTAGAAGTAGTCATTATTATTATGAAACATTTCATAGATGAGAACCTGAGGCACTAGGAGGTCAACTTGAACTTGCCCAAGTTCACACAGTTAGGAAGTGAAGAGTTAGCATTCAAATGTAAGTTTACCTGAATTCAAAGCCCATGCTCAAACCTAGCTGTGCATCAGAATCACCCGAGGAGCTTGTCAATAAAAATAAATGGTTAAATCCCAGACCTAAAATACCAATTCCCAGAGATCCTGATTTAATTTAACAAGGTCCCCAGGTGATTCTCATACAGCCAGCTAGCACTGGTCCTAGAAGTAGCATTTATAAATCACTGTACTACCCCAATTGCCTCCTCCATGTTCCATTAGTTTTAGTGATTAGAAGGTGGAGATGGTAGGGTCCCAGGCATATAACTTTAGATTCAAATATGTGTTATTCAAACAGTAAGGATTCAATTTTAAATTGAGAAATATACTTTGGTAAATAGTATTGCCATCTTTTCATTCATCACCAAAACCTGGAGTCATCTTCAATTTTTCCTTCCCTTCTAATCTGTCTCTTAAATCTCTCTTCCTTTGCCTTTCCACTACTATATAGGTTTTAGCACCTGCAGACACTGTTGACTGTTACCCAATAGCCTCTGTTACCCAACCCCTAATTCCTGCTTCTTTCTGCAGGTGGAGCGCACCTCCTACAGGCTGAGAGTTTCAGATTCCGCACTTTAGCAGTCTCCCTTGCAGCTAAGACATACATGGTCATGAGTTCCAATACTAGTCACTGAAACTAAGGAGCACCTGGTGAAACTTTTCTTCCCTAACGAAAATAAAATAAAGGAACACACCATTTTTCTACCTCTTTGTGGTTGAGTGAGGCAGCCTTCTTGAGTTCATAAGAACTGAGGTAACAGAAATGCAGAAATGCCACCCCAGAGCCCTGACATAGTGGAGCTGCTGTTTAACCAACTCTGTAACTTCCAGACTTCTTGTTATGTGAAACAATAAACCCCTATTTTCAGCCAATTTTAGACAAAAAGTCAATTCTCTCTCTAGCTACTGTACAGCCTTCCTAGCCTCCATTCTTTAACATCACTAACATACCTTGGAAAAGTACAAATTTTTATCATGAACATTACACCAGCAGAAAACTTTCTAAGGTGTCCCACTGGTCACATGACAAAATCCAAACTCCTTTACATGTCGTATACATCCAGTCAATCTTTTGGCCTGATTCTAGGTAGCCTCTTCTCCCAATATACCATATGCTATAGCCATACAGACTATTTTTTCATTCCAAATACCTTATTACTTCCTGATACCATGATTTTACTCACACAGTTCCTTCAACCTAGAAATATCTTCTTTTCTGCTATTTTTCTACTTGCCAAAACTCTACCCAGGATTCAAAGTACTGCCTCTACTGAAAACTGGAATTAATTTCTCTCTTCTCTGGTATTAATATACTCTATTATACCCACCAGCTTCTTTTTTGAACGTAAATTAATATGTGTATCTATGTACCCCGCAAAGCCAAAGGCTTTGTGAAAAAGTACCCTTGAGTAAACAATGTCTAACACAAGATGGTGTTTGGATGGTTCAAAAACAATTTATCCATAATCATTTAGACAGCCTCAACTATGTTATTTAAGGGCCAAAAAGGAATGAAGATTGCGATTAAAAAAGGAAAGAAAAATGATAACAAAAAATATTTAAGGGGAATTTATGACAATTAATTTTACAAGGTATCTCAAAACTTCTTTGAACTTAAGGTACAAAATAAAATGTTTTAAGAATTAATTGTCAAATGAAAATCATAAAGACAATGTAAAGCCTTACAAAATGTTGAAAATACTTACTTATACATGCCAATTCATCTCTACTCTCTTATCATCAAAATAACTTCTTAAATTCTATGATACCCAGTAAACTGCAAAGCTTCAGTCTCATTATCATTGTAGTCCAATAGAAAGACTATTGGGAAATGCAAATCAAAATTACAGTGAGATACCCCTTCACATCCACTAGGATTACTATAATCAAAAAGATAGATAATAGAGAGTGGGGCCAAAATGGCGGAGTAGTCAGATGCTTCCTGTGGTCCCTCTTACAACAAAGACCCAAAAAAAAAGTCAATCGATTAAATATGACAATCTTGGAGCCCTGAACATCACAGAAAAAGTTGAGGAATCAGACTGAGCAGCAGGAGGAGGGAGAGACGATTCAGAAGCAGCAAGGAGTTACCAGACCTAACCTGGCCAGCACTGGCACCTGGCAGGCTGGATTAGCTATTGTGTGAAGGGTGAGGCAAGCAGTGGTGCAGAGGACCTGTTTTCCACATTGAAAGAGACCGAGAAGTGGAGAGTCTGCTCAAGCTTCCAGAACCAGAAAAACGGAGCTCAATCAGTGAAAGGTAAGCACAAGCATCTCACCTATCTCACGGATCAAAAAACTCCCCCTTTTAGGAAGTACCACTCTCCCATTTACCCACCCCCTCCCCACTCAGCTTCGGGTCCCGGTCCAGCTTCAGTGATTGCTGCGCCACCCAGGCTGGAAGTAGGACCCACTGAGCACCCTGAGCCATTCTCCCAGCTTTGGAGAGGGAACAAATTAACAAACAGGAAAAAATAATCTGCCAGCTCCCCTAAACCTTACAAAGCCAGGCACAGGAACTCAGGCCAGGCACAGCTCCTTTGCCTAAGCAAAGGAATAAGGGGTCCATAGATTTGAATGCCTTTCACCCATGCATAGACCTGTGTGGGCCCATTTCAACAACATAGGCCCTCATTAGCACAGTACAACAGGGTATATACCTGAAGCCTATTTTCCACTGTATAAGCTATAAGGGGGAGTGGCAGATTCATGACAATTGAAACTGCCCTGCCCATTAAGCAGAATCCTCACTTACCCACATTAGGTGTCTGAGGACTGGTGGCTCCACCCACTCCAAACAGCCACCCATGACAGGGGTCCAAGAATAAGTGGTGACTCCCAGTCCTTACAGCCAACAGCACTGGGTACCCGTAGTCTGGCTGCAAAACCCACCTACCTATGCACTCTAGGGAACAGGTACACGCCTTCCATTCAGACACTCAGGGGCAGCACTCAGCCCCCTGCCTTCATCCTCACAAGACCCCCAAATGCAACCAGATACCTGTGCCTACTCCAATCACGCCAACCCATCTAGGATTGTAGGTGAGAGCTTACACCACACACTTAGTGACCAACAACTTGGACATCTTAGCTGAACCCATATAAGAAAAGTAAACAAATTCCTGGGCTCACATACCTAGTAATAGCTCTAGCCACCTGGAGCTTCAAAGACGTCAATAATCAAACTAGCTCACACGACCAGCTTATCTGGGCATATCAAAAAAAAAACAAAAACAAAAAGTTAGGACACATCAAGCAAACATTAAAAATATATATATAATAACTTATTGATGGCTCGGAGACAACAGTAAATATCAAATCACATACAGAGACAGACCATGATGGCTTCAGCAAGCTGACAAAATAAAGAATCAAGAAACTTTCTGGAAGAAGAGAACTTCTTGGAATTACCAGAGGTAGAATTCAAAAGATTAATACAAAGAACTCTTCAAAATATCAGGAAGGAGATCAGGCAAAACATAGAACAAACCAAAGAACACACAGACAAAGCAACAGAGGAACTTAAGGTTATACAAGAGCATAATGACAAATTTAACAGGCTGCAAGAATACACAGAGAGACAGCAAATAAATTCAAAAGATTAACGATAAAATTTCAGAATTAGACAACCGAATAGAAAGCTATAGGAGCAGAATTGAGGAAATGAAGTCAGAATTACTGAGAATGAACATACAGTACTTGACACCAACTTATTTAAGGAAAAATCAGATAAAGGAATTTTAAAAACTGAAGAAACCCTATGAATTATGCAGTACTCTATCAAGAGAAATAACCTATGAGTGACTGCAGTATCAGAATAGGAGGGGATAACAGAAAATACACAGAGAATTATTGAAGATTTGTTGGCAGAAAACCTCCCTGATACCATGAAATATGACAAGATATCTATCCAAGAAACTCATCGAACCCCACACAAGGTAGATCTCAAAAGAAAGTCACCAAGACATATTATAATCAAATTTGCCAAAACCAAAGATAAGGAGAGAATTTTAAAAGTAGCTAGGGATAAACAAAAAGACATCTACAAAGGACAGTCAATAAGAATAAGCTCTGCTTCCTAAACAGAAACTGTGCAGGCAAGAACACAGTGGGATGACATATATACAGCCTTGAGGGGAAAAAAAAAGTCAGCCAAAAATTATACATCCAGCAAAACTGTCTTTCAAATATGATAGCAAATTTGGGAATTTCCAGATAAACAGAAGTTTATGCAATTTGCAAAAACCAAACCAAAATTACAAGAAATACTAAAGGGAGTCCTCTGGTTAGAAAATCAACAACATCAGATAACAGCCCAAGACTAGAACACAGGACAGAACAACCAGATATTAACCCAGATACAGAAGTCACAAAAATAAATCAAAGCTAAAACACTGAAAATAGAGAACAGAGATGTCCATATGTAAAAGATGACAACATTAAAACAAAAAAGGGGGACTAAAAACTGTAGTCACAGATCTTTCATATGGAGAGGCAGTCAAGGCGATATCAAAAAATAAAAGAGTGGTTTAACCTCAGAAAAATAGGGGTAAATATTAAGGTAATCACAAAGGAAGCTAACAATCCTACACATTAAAATAAAAAAAAAGAAAAACATTAAGACTCAGCAAATACAAAATCAACAACAATGAAAAAGATGAGAAGAAAATACATTAAAAAAAAGACTCAGCACACAAAATTAAGCATAACAAAGAAACTGTGAACAACACACAAAAAAAAATCAAAATGACAGTACTAAACTCATACCTATAAATAATTATACTAAATGTAAATGGACTAAATGCACCAATAAAGAGACAGAGATTGGCAGAAGGGATTAAAAAAACACAATCCATCTATATGCAGCATACAAGAAAAACACCATAGACTTAAGGACAGAAACAAACTAAAACTCAAAGGATGGAAAAAAATACATCAAGCAAACAACACTCAAAAAAGAGCAGGAGTGGAAATATTAATCTCTGACAAAACAGACTTTAAAGCAAAACCCACCACAAAGGATAAGGAAGGACACTGACATGATTAAAGGGCCAATACACCGAAGGACATAACCATAATAAATATTTACCTACTCACAACAGGGCTCCAAAACACACAAAACAAACTCTAACAGCATTGAAAAGAGAGACAAACAGCTCCGCAGTAATAGTAGGAGACTTCAACATACTGCTTACACTGAAGGACAGAACATCCAGAAAGAAGCTCAATAAAGACATGGAAGATCTAAATGCCACAATCAACCAACATGATCTCATAGACATATACAGAACACTCCACCCAACAGCAGACAAGTATACCTTCTTTACCAGATGGAATGCTCTCCAGAATGGACCACATACTAGGACACAAAGCAAGTCTTAACAGAATCCAAAACATCAAAATATTACAAAGCATCTTTTCTGACCATAAAGCCATAAAGTAGAAATCAATAACAGAAAATGCAAGGAAAAAAAAATCAAACACATGGAAACTGAACAACACCTTAATCAAAAACTACTGGGTTACAGAAGAAATTAAGGATGGAATAAAAAAGCTCACAGAATCAAACAAGAATGAAAACACATCCTGCCAGAACCTTTGGGACACAGCAAAAGCAGTGCTAAGAGGTCAGTTTATAGCTATAACTGCACACATCCAAAAAGAAGAAAGGGCCAAAATCAAAACATTAACCCTACAACTTGAACAAGTAGAGAGAAGCAAAAGAAGCCCTCGAGCACCAGAAGAAGGAGACAATAAGAAGTAGAGCAGAATGAAATGAAATAGAGATGAGAAAAACAATTGAAAGAGTTACTAAGACCAAAAGCTGGTTCTTTGAAAAGATCAACAGTATCGATAAACCACTGACCAAACTGACAAAAGAAAAACAGGAGAGGAAGCAAATAACACGTATAAGAAATGAGATGGGTGATATCACACAGACCCAACTGAAATTAAAAGAATCATAAGAGAATACTATGAAAAACTGTACTCTAACAAATTTGAAAACCTAGAGGAAATCGACAAATTTCTAGAAACTCACTACCTACCTAAACTAACATAAACAGAGGTAGAACAACTAAATAAACCTATAACAAAAGGAGATCAAAAAGGTAATTTAAAAACTCCCAACAACAAAAAAAAAGCCCCGTCCCTGAAGGTTTCACTGGAAAATTCTACGAAAGTTTAAGAGAAGAGTTAACACAACCACTACTAAAGGTATTTCAGAGCACAGAAAAAGATGGGAATACTCCCAAACTCACTCTATGAAGCCAGCATAACCCTGATACCAAAACCAGGTAAAGAAACCACAAAAAAAGAAAATTACAGACCAATATCCCTCATGAACATTGAAGCAAAATTCCTCAACAAAATTCTAGCCAATAGAATTCAACAACATATCAAAAAAATAATTCACCATGATCAAGTGGGATTTATACAAGGTATGCAGGGATGGTTCAACATTAGAAAAACAATCCATGCAATCAATCACATAAATAAAACAAAACACAAGAACCACATAATCTTATCAATTGATGCAGAAAAGGCATTTGACAAAGTCTGACACACATTCATGATAAAAACTCTCGGCAAAATAAGAATAGAAGGGAAATTCCTCAACATAATTCTGGGCAATTATACAAAGCCAACAACCAACATCATCCTAAATGGAGAGAGTTTGAAAGCATGCCCCTTGAGAATGGGAACCAGAGAAAGATGCCCTTTATCACCACTCTTATTCAAAACATTCTGCTGGAGGCCCTAGCCAGAGTAATTAGGCTAGAAAAAGAAAGAAACGGCATCAAAATTGGCAAGGAAGAAGTCAAAGTATCTCTATTTGCAGATGATATGATCTTATACACAGAAAACCAAAAGAATCCACAAGAAAACTACTGAACTAACAGAAGATTTCAGCAAAATATTAGGATACAAGATAAACATACAAAAATTAGTTAGATTCCTCTACACCAACAAAGAGAACTTCCAAGAGGAAATCACAACATAAATACCATTTACAATAGCCCCTGAGAACATAAAATACTTAGAAATAAATCTAAACAGAGATGTAAAAGACCTATACAATGAAAACTACAAGACACTACTGCAAGAAACCAAGAGAGACCTGCATAAGTGATAAAACATACCTTGCTCATGGATAGGAAGACTCAACATTGTGAAAACGTCAGTTCTACCCAAAGCAATCTAGATACAATGCAATCTCGATCCAAATTCCACTGCCATTTTTTAATGAAATGGAGCAACAAATCACCAACTTCATATGGAAAGGGAAGTTGCCCTGGATAAGTAAAGCATTACTCAAGAAGAAGAACAAAGTGGGAGGCCTCACACTACCTGATTTTGGAACCTATTATACCACCACGGTAGTCAATGCATCCTGGCACTTGTACAACAACAGACACATAGACCAATGGAACAGAATGGAGAATCCAGATGTAAATTCATCCACCTATGAGTAGCTGATATTTGACAAAGGCCCAAAGTCCGTTAACTGGGGAAAAGACAGTCTCTTTAACAAATGGTGCTCGCATAACTGGATATCCATCTGCAAAAAACTGAAACAAGACCCAT
>NW_004443979.1:9624520-9666949 GCF_000243295.1 Trichechus manatus latirostris
TTGGAATATATCCTAGAGAAATAAGAGCCATCACATGAATAGATATATGCACACCCATGTTCACTGCAGCACTGTTCACAATAGCAAAAAGATGGAAACAACTCAGGTGCACATCAATGGACAAATGGATAAACAAATTATGGTATATCCACACAATGGAATTCTACACAACGATGAAGAATAATGATGAATCCATGAAACATAACATCGATGAATCTGGAAGGCATTATACTAAGTGAATTTAGTCAGTCACAAAAGGACAAATATTGTATAAGACCACTATTATAAGAACTCAAGAAAAGGTTTAAACACAGAAGAAAAGATTCTTTGATGGTTACAAGGTTGGGTGAAGAGAAGGACAGCACACACTACAGGGGAAGTCAGCACAACTGGGCTAAATCAAAGCTAAGAAGTTTCCTGAATACAATCAAACACTTCGAGGGACAGAGTAGCAGTGGCGGGGGTCTGGGAACCATGCTATCAGAGGACATCTAGGTCAACTGGTATAACAAAGTTTATTAAGAAAATGTTCTGCATCCCACTTTGGTGAGTGGCGTCTGGGGTCTTAAAAGCTAGTGAGCTGCCATCTAAGATGCATCAATTAGTGCCAACCCACCTGGAGTAAAAGAAAATGAAGAACACCATGGACACAGGAAAATATTAGCCCAAGAGACAGAAAAGGCCACATAAACCAGAGATTTCATCATCCTGAGACCAGAAGAACTAGATGGTGCCTGGCTACCACAATGATTGTCCTGACAGGGAACATAACAGAAAGGCCCTGATGGAGCAGGAGAAAAGTGGGGTGCAGAACTCAAATTCTAGTAAAAAGACTAGACTTAATGGTTTGATTGAGACTGGAGGAACCCCAGAACACATGGCCCCCAGACTCTCTGTTAGCCTAAAACTAAAACCACACAATATAGGGGAAGTCAGCACAACTTGACTAAACCAAAAGCTAAGAAGTTTCTTAAACACACCCAGACACTTCGAGGGACAGAGTAGAAGGGGTGGGGGTCTGGGGACCATGGTTTCAGGGTTCGTCTAGGTCAACTGGCATAACAAAGTTTATTGAGAAAATGTTCCGCATTCCAGTTTGGTGAGTGGGGCCTTAAAAGATAGTGAGCAGCCATCTAAGATGCATCAATTGGTCCCAACCCACCTGGAGCAAAGGAGAATGAAGAACACCAAAGACACAAGGAAAATATTGTGCCAAGAGACAAAAGGGGCCACATAAACCAGAAACTCCATCAGCCTGAGACCAGAAGAACTAGATGGTGCCCGGCTACCACCAGTGACCACCCTGACAGGGAACACAAGAGGGAGTACCTGACAGAGCAGGAGAAAACAGGGGTACAGAAGTCAAATTCTAGTGAAAAGACCAGACTTAATGGTCTGACTGAGACTGGAGGAACCCCGGAAGGCATGGCCCCCAGACTCTCTTGTTAACCCAGAACTAAAACCACTCCCAAAGCCAACTCTTCAGGCAAAGATTAGACTAGACTATGAGACACAAAATGATACTTGTGAAGAGTATGCTTCTTAGTTCAAGTAGATACCCGAGACTAATTGGGCAGCTCCTGTCCGGAGGAGAGATGACAAAGCAGAAAGGGATGGGAGCTGGTTGAATGGACACAGGAAATCTGGAGTGGAAAGGAGGAGTGTGCTGTCACATTATAGGGAGAGCAACTAGGGTCACATAACAATGTGTGTATAGACTTTTGCATGAGAAACTAACCTGAGCTATAAACTTTCACCTAAAGCACAATTAAAGAAAAGAATACTTGTATAACAAAACTGCCCAGGGACTGCGTGGCTCCATTTTCAACAGGCTACGTAGTTCCCCAATTGCAATTGTTTTAAACCCTTAATAAACCTGTTATAACTTGGAAAAAAAAAGATAATAACAACTGTTGGAGAGGATGTAGAGAAACTAGAATTCTCATACATTGCTCATGAGAATGTAAAATGGTGCAGCCCCTTTGGAAAAGTCTAACATTTCCTAAAACGGTTAAACATAGAGTCACCATGCATCCAACAATTTCTCTCCTAGGTAAACACCCGAGAGAAGTGAAAACATATGTCCACACAAAAATTTGTATACAAATGTTCGCAACAACATTATTCGTAAGAGTCAAAAAGTGGAAACAACCCAAAAGTCCATCAACTGATGAAATGGATGAATAAAATGTGGTATATCCACACAACGGAATATTATCTGGCAATAAAAAGAAATAAAGTACAGAAACATGCTACAGTATTGACGAACCTTGAAAACATTTTGCTAAGTAAAAGTCAATCACAAAAGGCCACATATTATGTGGTTCCATTTATAGAAAATGTCCAAAACAGGCACATCTGTAAAGAGAGGAAGTAGATAATTGGTTGCCTAGGGCTGAGAGTTAGCGGGGATGAAGAATGATGGCTAAGAGGTGCAGGGTTTCTTTTTGGAGTAACGAAAACATTCTAAAATTGTGGTGATAGTAGCACAATTCTGTGAATACACTAAACGTCACTGAATTGTACCCTTTAAATGGGTGAATTGTATGATATGTAATTTATATCTTAATAAAGCTATTTTAAAAAATACTGTAAGGATGTCAGTCAATTACAACAAATAGCAAGCTTTAAGCAAAGATATAGATTACTTATCAGTAGTTAAAAAAGTACAGATTGAAAAATATTATGTTTTTCCATCTTGACCAAAAGTTGACTGCAAAGGCTAAACACATTTGCTAAATTATCACAATCAGGGGTATACCCAAGTTGAAGAGTAAGCAAATGTATTTTTTTCCCATTCTAATTATATTCAAGTTTGAAAGCAATAAGTCTTTTATTTCATGATAATTGACCTGACCTTTAAAGAAGCTTTCAATTTATTCTGTCATGAGTTTATATTTAATATGCATATTATTTCTCAAATGCATTGGGAAAGTGTATCTGACATCAACTCTGTTGTACAATCAAAAAACCTAGACCCCTCTCTCTCTTCTCTCAAGACCTATCAAAATTCTACCTCCTTCTCCATTCCTACTGCTTAGTACAAACCATCACCATGATCTCTTGCCTAAATTACTGTAATAGCCTAAACTGGTTTCCTGCATCCATTCTAACACCCTCTCTACATATAGCAGCAAAGTAATTTTTCAGCAAATCTAATCATGTCTACTCCCTCCTTGAAATTGCTTCCCCTAGCATAACTGGATATCCATCTGCAAAAAAACAAAACAAGACCCATACCTCACACCATGCACAAAAACTAACTCAAAACAGATCAAAGATCTAAACATAAAATTTTACATGATAAAAGATCATGGAAGAAAAAATAAGAACAATGCTAGGAGCCCTAATACATGGGATAAACAGAATACAAAACATTACTAATAATGCACAGACTCCAGAAGAGAAACTAGATAACTGGGAGCTCCTAAAAATCAAACACTTACGCTCATCAAAAGACTTCACCAAAAGAGTCAAAAGACAACCTACACACCGGGAAAATAATTTTGGCTACAGCATATCTGATCCGGATCTAATCTCTAAAATCTACAAGATACTGCAAAACCTCAACAACAAAAAGACAAACAACCCAATTAAAAAATGGGCAAAGGATACAAACAGGCACTTCACCAAAGAAGACATTCAGGCGGCTAACAGATACTTGAGGAAATGCTCACGATCCTAGCCATCAGAGAACTGCAAATCAAAACTACAATGAGATACCATCTCACCCCAACAAGGATAGCATTAATCCAAAAAACACAAAATAGTAAATGCTGGAGAGGTTGTGGAGGGACTGGAACACTTATACACCGTTGGTGGAAATGTAAAATGGTACAACCACTTTGGAAATCTATTTGGTGTTTCCTTAAAAAAGCTAGAAATAGAAGTACCACATGATCCAGCAATCCCACTCCTTGGAATATATCCTAGAGAAATAAGAGCTGTCACACGAATGGATATATGCACATCCGTGTTCATTGCATCACTGTTCACAATAGCAAAAGATGGAAACAACCTAGGTGCCCATCAACAGACAAACGGATGAACAAATTATGATATAGTCACACAATGGAATACTACGCAACAATAAAGAACAATAATGAATCTGTGAAACATAACATGGATGAATCTGGAAGGCATTATACTAAGTGAATTTAGTCAGTCGCAAAAGGACAAATATTGTATAAGACCACTATTATAAGAACTCAAGAAAAAGTTTAAACACAGAAAAAAACAGTCTTTGATGGTTATGAGGGTGGGGAGGGAGGGAGAGGGTTATTCACTGACTACATAGTAGACAAGAATTATTTAGGTGAAGTGAAGGACAGCACACATTACAGGGGAGGTCAGCACAACTGGACTAAACCAAAAGCTAAGAAGTTTCCTGAATATAACCAAACACTTCAAGGGACAGAGTAGCAGGGGCAGGGGTCTGGTAACCATGCTTTCAGGAGACATCTAGGTCAACCGGCATAACAAATTTTATTAAGAAGATGTTCTGCATCCCACTTTGGTGAGGGGCATCTGGAGTCTTAAAAGCTAGCAAGCGGCCATCTAAGGTGCATCAATAGGTCCCAACCCACCTGGAGCAAAAGAAAATGAAGAACACCAAAGTCACAAGGAAAATATTAACCCAAGAGACAAAAGAGGCCACATAAACCAGAGACTCCATTAGCCTGAGACCAGAAGAACTAGATGGTGCCTGGCTACCACCAGTGACCGCCCTGACAGGGAACACAACAGAGAGTCCCTGATGGAGCAGGAGAAAAGTAGGGTGCAGAACTCAAATTCTAGTAGAAAGACCAGACTTAATGGTTTGACTGAGACTGGAGGAACCCCAGAAGACATGGCCCCCGGACTCTCTGTTAACCCAGAACCAAAATCATTCCCAACCCCAGCTGTTCAGAAAAAGATTAGACATAAAATGATACTCGTGAAGAGTGTGCTTCTCAGCTCAAGTAGATACATGAGACTAAACGGGCAGCTCCTGTCCGGAGGTGAGATGAGAAGGCAAAAAGGGACAGGAGCTGACTGAACGAACACGGGAAATCTGAGGTAGAAAAGAGGAGTGTGCCGTCACATTATGGTCACATAATAATGTGGATATAAATTTTTGTGTGAGAAAATAGCTTGAGCTGTAAACTTTCACTTAAAGCACAATTTTAAAAAAATTGCTTCCCATTGCCTTTAGGATCAATCCCAAAATTCTTGGCATGGCCTCCAAAGCCTGTATGATCTCATTCTTGCCTACATCCAGACTTTTCTAAAGCTATGCTCCCTCTCACACTGATTCCTACCTCACTGAGTTCTTTCAGTTCCTCTACCTCCCCATGTTCCTTCCCACTGAGGGTGTTCTGGCACAAAGGTTCTTGCTTTCAAGGAGCGTTCGTTCTAATTGGGAGGAAAACCAATCATAAATAAATAAGAATTTGAGGTAATAATAATTATTACCATGAAAAAAAAATAAAATAGAGCAATGTGATAGAGAGTAATGGTGATTGTGGGAAGGTAGATGTCATTAATATTACTTCCTCAAGGAAGTCCTTCCTACAACTCTCACATTCGGATCAGTATACTGTTATACCCTCTCCTGACACCAGGACTACTCCTGTGCAGCACTGAGAGGTAAATAAATAACATGGACTGTCTTATTCATCATTCTATCCAAAATTCGTACTACATTCCTTCCTAGTGTCTGATGTGTAAACCAGAAATCAGCTACTGTCAAATAGATTCTGACTCATGGCAACCCCACATATGTCAGAGCAGAACTGTGCTCCACAGAGTTTTCTATGGCTGACTTTTTGGAAGTAGATCACCAGGACTTTCTTCCAAGGTGCCTCTCAGTGGACCTCAAACCTTGGGTTAGTAGACGAGCGCATTAACCATTTGTACAACCCAGGGACTCCATCTGACAAGCAGCTCGTTCTGTTGTTGTTAGCTGCCATGGAGTCAGCCCCGACTCATGGCGACCCCACACACATTAGAGAGAAATGTTGCCCAGTCCTGCGCCATTCTCATGATATGTTTCGCATTGGACTGTTGTGATCCATAGGGTTTTCCCTGGTTGATTTTCAGAAGTAAATCATCAGGCCTTTCTTCGTAGTCCATCTTAGCCTTGAAGCTCCACTGAAACCTGTTCAGCACCAGAGCAACACGTAAGCCTCCAGTGACAGATGGGTATTGGCTGCACATGAGGTGCACTGGCCAGGAATCAAACTCGAGTCTCCTGCATAGAAGGTGAGAATTCTACCAAAGCAAGTAGTTAATAAAAACACTTTAAAGGAACATCTTGGATTCTCTAGTTTCACAAACTGTATCAAAAAACTATAGGCCATGTCATGTAATTCGCTAAGCTACCCAACTTTCTCCCAAAGCCAAAACTAACAGTCACCAAGAGAGGTCATCCGCCCCACCCCTGCTCCATGAGCCCAGTATCCCCTCTCTGCAATTTTTAACTTACAACTTCCTATGTCATATTCCCTGCAATGTTTCACAAAACACAAACTTAAACAACAGCTGGCTTCCATCTCCCGTATCTAATCATGTATAAAAATAAAACATCATTTAAATTATCACAATAATATCTATGGCAAGTAGGAAAGTGTCAGAGCCCTAACTACAAGAAGTAGCAGCCTTGCAGGGGATTTTGGTAAAGGCAGATGTTAGCTACTCAACTTCCATTTATAGGACTTGTTTTCAAGCAAGTCTATTCTCTACTGACTTCAATTTTCTGCTTTAAAAATGACATTTGGTAGAGTCTCTAGATTCTCGCATTTGCCTTTCTCTTTTAATTAATCATAATATCCTTTAGTAACATGAGACCAAATTTCTTTTTTTCTCCATTATAAAAACAATTTCTACTACCAGATTACTTTTACAAAGTAAGAATTTAATGCTCAAAACAAGTATTACTTATAATGGGGAAAAATTACTTGAAAAGAATGAATATTCACAAGCCTCACGGTGTGACCATAGCAAAGACAAAACTGGGAGCTAATCAAGCTGAGCAATTCTCATTAAATGGAGAAGAAAGAAGTAATATTAAGATTTGCTTCCTAAGTACCCAGTCAAATGCCTGTGAACCACTGTGTCTAGGGAAAGTTCTACCCCAGCATTGTTGCAAATATCTATCTCGTTCCAAATACGTCCCCCACCCCCACCTCATCCTACTAGAGTGGTCTGATCCTTCTTTTGAAATTTAATCCTTTGGAAAAGAAAAGAGATCAGTAATCTAACTAAAAAGCCTCTCTGCTGGTAAAAAAACAAGTACACCAATTTTCCCCAAAATGTCCTTACCCTGGATGGGTGCCACCCTTAGTCATGCACAGCTGGTGTTTGCTCACTAAAATACTCCGTTCATAAACAAGCCCCCCCTCTATCCTATTATCACCGGCATCTATTAATTTTCCAATCGTCCCTACCATGATGAAATTTCTGTGCTACGTAGCTGTTCTAGTCAGTTTCCAATTCATTCTGACACACTTTTTTTTTTGAATTCCTCAGAGAAATCCTAAACAACAAAGCTTACCACTATTTTAAGTCCAAAAAAAATTAAAGGAATTGGCTAACAAAACAGCAACAGACAACTGCTTAAAACCAATGTGCTATACCAATTAGAACATTTAAAACCAATGCCAATTCTTTAAAATTCTCCACATTCTTAACAACTTACCTATGTCTTAGAATTTATCTATTTCTTTATCACAGCCTTAAAATGTACTATTTGCTCAAATCTACCCTTACTTCCGAGGTGATCTTATTCAGTTCTATAGTATTAAATATCACCTATACTCTGATGACACTCAACATATCCACTGGAGTGTTTATTATGCATTTTAAACATTACGCATGTAAAAGAGAACGCCTGATTTTAACCCCAATTTATTCTCCACACTGCAGCATACCCTTTTAAAGAGTAAATTAGATCATGTCACTGCCCTAATCAAAAACCCTCCTCATCCACTCAGGAAAAAAAGTCCAAATTTCCACCATAGCTTATAAGGCTCTGTGTAATATGCCTCCTGCCTATCTTTTCCCTAATCTACTCTAGTCACACTGGCCTTCTTGCTGTTCTTCTAACAAGCCAAGCGGATTCCACCTCAAGGTTTTTGCTCTTGCCGTGTCCCAGTTTCTCAAATCATTCAGATCTCTGCTCAAATGTTGTCTTCGGAGAGCTTCTCCCTGATAATCCTACCTAAAATAGCACCTCCCATCACTGTTCATTCCCTTAACACTATTATTTTTCACAGCTTTTATTACTACCTGGAAGTATAGGTTTATTTAATGTCTCCTCCACTAGACTATAAACTCCTTGAGGACAGAAAATTTGACAGAAACATGGTAGACAATCAGTAAATACCTGAATGAATGAATGAATAAAATTATCCCTATTTGTAAAAGCTATGTATTATACCCTTTATCTTGATTTCATATAAATAGATTTTAATGGATGTTAAAGAAAGCAAGTTATTTGAAGCAACCAGGAGGAAGTCTCAATAATCCAAGTTCCCATTTCGCCTTTTTAACCACGGTCAGACCTTGAAAATAGAACAAACCCTTTACAGTGCAATTAGCGTGGCCCAGAACCAGGTAACTCCCCAGAGACTTTCTGCTCAGGTCTTCCTCTTCTACTCACCAGTTCCCCACTAACAGAATAAAGGGGTTCAGACTTCTAAACATTACCATAAATGTAAAGCCTTCCCTGACTTTAGCTATAGACTGGTCATTTTAAAAAATGTGCTATGGACGTCTATGAAATCTGAATACTTAATTACCCTAATTACTCTCAATTGCTCCACACCAGAGCTCTGCCTGCCTCTCCCCGCTCCTGTTCTGAGCAAGCTCGAGTATGTATTGATGATGTGACCATTAAGGACCTGTCAGGCTACATACAATATTACTTATATATTCCCAAGAAAATGGCCCACATAGCAAAAATAATGTACACCTGATAGCAAGAAGCTAATTACTATGCTTTATACTAATGAAGGGTTGTCAGAGAGATTTAGTTAACAGAAGATCTTGTGGCTACTTTGGGTGAGAAGACATCTCCTTCTGCTCACTGTGTTGCAAAAAAAAACATGTCTTGGCTCTCAGTTTAATCTTCACTCTTTAAACTTACTCTCTGTGTTCTTACATACCCACCAAGGCAAGAAGATCTAAAAAACAAATCCCTCTTAGAAATGTTCCCAGGAGATGAGAAACCTTAACTACTTGAGAGTGGGAGCAGTGGCTGTATGGTAAAAAGCCTTTGTAAAACAGTGCATTTTTCAGATTTGTTTAAGATTTGGTGGCCAAGGAAAATCAAGTGCGGTTTTGCAACTGAACTGAACATTTGTCATGCTGTAGTTGCCAGCCCAGAATATTAGAAGTTACATGACTGATTTAAACCATCTCTGATTTAATCCAAGATTTATGGTCTTTAAAGGTTTCTTGTGTTATTGTTAAGCCAAAGATCTATGGCTTAGATTCAATATGAATAAACTAGCTAGGCTGCCTGGCGGCGGGCTGAGGGGATGCTCACAGATGCTTTTAACTTTTATATCTCTGACACTATCACTTAAACTACATATTGCTTGGCAACAGCATGATAAAATAGTACCCATGCCTCAGTTTCAATAACAAGTCCCTCGCCATCATTAAGCAGGTAAATGGAAATTTAGCATCTGCTATTCTGTTGCATAGAGGTCAACAGAAAAAAATCACAAACCAAAGGATTCCTGTCTATTCAGAATGAGAGAGAGTTTTCATTAACGTTTCTTGGCCAGGATATTCTTCAGCAGCATAAAATATTTTAAATAGCCTACCAGAAATATGGCATAAATATCCTATCGGCCCTTAAGTAAGCCATACTTTTTAAATCATTTTTAAAGAAAATACATACTTGGGGAGTAGGATTGAACATGATGGAGATCTTTTATTTAGGTCACTCCAAATAGCTGAAAGGACAGGACCAGGGCCTTGACCAGTTTCCATAGTTACTGGCAAAGAGCCCCATCACACTCCATATAACATTCCAGCACAAGTTTGAGAGCAACGGTTGTTTCAGGGTTTGGAGCAGCCTTATGCTTCTTGCTCTGTTAGGAAAAATCTAAACAGAGAACAACCCTATCTCTATTCAGGGGAGCTAGACTGCCTTCCAGGACAACCTAAATCACCCTCCTCCCTTATTCAAGAATGTTACATTGTTTAAGAGCCACAGGCAGTAATCCAACTTGCCATTTATTGCTCTTAGAAAATCCTAGCTTGTTATCTATCTTGGCAGTAATAAAATCATCTTTTAAAGCAACAGTAGGATAGAGTTCTTCCTTCCAGCTCAGCTGAAAAACAGGTGGTTGTGCTTTATCATTCACTGAAGTAGAACATGCTGCATGCTTCCTTTAAGCAGCCATTTAAGATTTTTATAGATGTACAAAGGAGACTTATGCCCTTTTGGAAAACAAGAGAAGAGAAAGCCTTTCTGAAGAAGCTTCTTAAGAAAAATAGCTAAAGAACTAACTATTTAAAACAGCAATCCATTTTCTGTAAAATCAGTTGATGTGGTTAATTTGGCAAAGCATTTCAGAGATGAAGGTGGAAGCAAGAACATGGTGAGACGTTCAAACTTATAATTATTTTGTCTTATTACACCAACAATAAATAAAGACTCTTTAAAAAAGTTTTTCCCTTTCATCTGAACGCTCACTGACCCATTTCAGCACAGCAGTGCTGACCCCAGCCCTTTCACACAGTACAACTGCCAAAAGTGAACTAGCACATGTTCCTGACCAAAAAGAAACAGGCTGGAACGAACTCTATACTGTGAAATATTTCAAGGCAAAAATGAGAGCTTTAAAATAGTACAAGTGAAAACAATACTGTTCTGATTTGAACTTTATTCTCATCTCCTTTAATCTTATCAAACCTTGTTTTAAATCTAACACTTACCCACTTCCCTACATTTTCTGGCATACAGGAATAATATTTCAAATGTAAGTGTTTGGTTTTCATTGTATATGTTTTAACAGAAATAAAAATGTTGAAGGATGGTAACTCCCGTATTTAAAAAGCTTCTTTAAGCATAATTTTTCCGAGGCAAACATGACTTCTTATTAATTTTACAGACACTTTGGAAAGCTTAGTAACTCATGTAAACCTTAGGACAATTCCACCAAAGTGTAATCTCGTTTTAGTCACTTAGCAAGCATCTACTGGGTATGTAACAATGACCCAGGCACTAATGACTAAGATGATTTAAGACTGAGTCTGATCTCCGGGAGGCCACTGTCACTGTAATCGCAGGAGATAAACGTATGAACCAATAGAGGAGAAGTGACAACATTACTTAAAGTCACTATGAAAGCTTCACAGAGGAAATAACATCTAACATGAGATCTGCAGTTGGGCGAAGAAGGCAAGAAGAGAGCAGATGTAAAGGAGCTGTAAAAGCAAAGTCAAGGGAAATTTAGGTAGAGTCTGTCCTTAATAAGTAAGGTAATGGGAAACATATACCTGATAAGGGCTTAATATCCAGAACCCTACAGCTCAACAATAAAAAGATAAACAATCCAATTACAAAATGGGCAAATGACTTGAATAGACATTTCTTCAAAGAAGATACATAAATTAGCCAACAAACACACAAAAAGATGCTCAATGTTATTACTTACCAGGGAAAGGCAAGTCAAAACCACAATGAGGTAGGGAAGAAGTCAAAGTATCTCTATTTACAAATCATACGATCTTATACACAAAAAACCCCAAAGAATCCACAAGAAAACTACTGGAACTAATAGAAGATTTCAGCAAAGTTTCAGAATACAATATAAACATACAAAAATCAGTTAGATTCCTTTACACCAACAAAGAGAACCTTGAAGAGGAAATCACCAAATCAATACCATTTACAGTAGCCCCCAAGAAAATAAAATACTTAGGAATAAATCTAACCAGAGACGTAAAAGATCTATACAATGAAAATTACAAGACACTATTGCAAGAAACCAAAAGAGACCTACATAAGTGCAAAAACATACCTTGCTCATTGATAGGTAGACTCAACATTGTGAAAATGACAATTCTACCCAAAGCGATCTACAGATACAATGCAATCCTGATCCAAATTCCAACGGTATTTTTTAATGAGATGGAGAAACAAATCACCAACTTCATATGGAAACAGAAGAGGCCCCGAATAAGTAAAGTATTACTCAAGAGGAGAACAAAGTGGGAGGCCTCACACTACCTGATTTTAGTACCTATTATACCGCCATGGTAGTCAAAACAGCCTGGTACTGGTACAACAACAGATACATAGACCAATGGAATAGAATAGAGAATCTAGACATAAATTCACCCACCTATGAGCAGCTGATATTTGACAAAGGCCCGAAGTCCGTTAACTGGGGAAAAGACAGTCTCTTTAACAAATGGTGCTGGCATAACTGGATATCCATCTGCAAAAAACTGAAACAAGACCCATACCTCACACCATGCACAAAAACTAACTCAAAATGGATCAAAGACTTAAATACAAAATCGAAAACGATAAAGATCATGGAAGAAAAAATAGAGACAATGATAGGAGCCGTAACACATGGTGTAAACACAATATAAACCATAAGTAACAATGCACGAGCACCAGAAGAGACTAGATAAATGGGGAGCTCCTAAAAATCAAATACTTATGCTCATCAAAAGACTTCACCAAAAGAGTCAAAAGACAATCTATAGACTGGGAGAAAATTTTTGACTATGACAAATCCGATCAGCGTCTAATCTCTAAAATCTACAAGATACTGCAAAACCTCAACAACAAAAAGACAAATAACCCAATTAAAAAATGAGCAAAGGATATGAACAGGCACTTCGCCAATGAAGATATTCAGGAGGCTAACAGACACATGAAGAAATGCTCACGATCATTAGCCATTAGAGAAATGCAGATCAAAACTACAATGAGATATCATCTCACCCCAACAAGGCTAGCATTACTCCAAAAAACACAAAATAATAAATGCTAGAGAAGTTGTGGAGAGACCAGAACACTTATACACTGTTGGTAGAAATGTAAAACGGCACAACCACTTTGGAAGTCGATTTGGCACTGCCTTAAAAAGCTAGAAATAGAAGTATCATATGATCCAGCAATGTCGCTCCTTGGAATATATCCTAGAGAAATAAGAGCTGTCACACGAATAGATATATGCAAACCCATGTTCATTGCATCACTGTTCACAATAGCTAAAGATGGAAACAATCTAGGTGCCCATCAACAGACGAATGGATACACAAATGATGGTATATCCACACAATGGAATACTATGCAACAATAAAGAACAACGATGAAGCCGTGAAACATAACATGGAGGAAGCTGGAGGTCATTATGCTGAGTGAATTTAGTCAGTCACAGAAGGACAAATATTGTACAAGACCACTATTATAAGCACTCAAGAAAAGGTTTAAACACAGAAGACAACATTCTTTGATGGTTACAAGGGTGGGGAAGTGTGATTCAGTGACTAGATAGGAGATAAGAATTATCTTAGGTGAAGGGAAGGACAGCACACACTACAGGGGAAGTCAGCACAACTGGACTAAACCAAAGCTAAGAAGTTTCCTCGGTACAATCAAACACTTCACGGGACAGAGTAGCAGGGGCGGGGGTCTGGGACCATGCTTTCATGGGACATCTAGGTCAACTGGCATAACAAAGTTTATTAAGAAAATGTTCTGCATCCTACTTTGGTGAGTGGAGTCTGGGGTGTTAAAAGCCAGCAAGAGGCCATCTAAGATACATCAATTAAGTGGTCCCAACCACCTAGAGTAAAGGAGAATGAAGAACACCAAAGACACAAGGAAAGTAGTAGCCCAAGAGACAGAAAGGGCCACACAAACTAGAGACTTCATCAGCCTAAGAACAGAACAGCTCGATGGTGCCCGGCTACCACCAGTGACCGCCCTGGCAGGGAACACAACAGAGACTCCCTGATGGAGTAGGAGAAAGGTGGGGTGCAGAACTCAAATTCTAGTAAGAAGACCAGACTTAATGGTCTCACCGAGACTGGAGGATCCCTGGAAAGCATGGCCCCTGGATTGTCTATCAGCCCAGAACGAAAACAATTTCCGACGCCAACTCTTCAGACAGGGATTGGACTGGACAGTGGGACATAAAGTGATACTCGTGATGAGTGTGCCTCTTAGTTCAAGTAGACACAAGAGACTAAACGGGCAGCTTCTGTCCGGAGGTAAGATGGGAAGACAGAGAGGGTTAGAAGCTGGTTGAATGGACATCAGCAATCAGGACTGGAAAGGAAGAGTGTCCCATCGCAGAATGGGGAGAGCAATTAGAGTCACATAACAATGCATGTATAAATTTTTGTATGGAAAAAAATTTTTTAAAAAAAACCACAATGAGATACCATTTCATACCCACTAGGATGGCTATTATCAGAAAAAGGGAAAATAACAAGTCTTGGAAAGGATATGGAGAAATTGGAACGCCCATCTACTACTGGTAGGAATATTAAACAGTGCAGTCATTATAGAAAAGTCTGGTGGTTCTTCAAAAAGTTAAACATAGAATTACCCTAAAACCCAGCAATTCCACTCCTAGGTATATAATCAAGAGACTTCAAAGCAGGAACACAAGTAGATACTTATACATCAATGTTCATTACAACATTATTCATAATAGCCAAAAGGTAGAAACAACCCAAGTGTCCATCAACAGATGAATGGATAAACAAACTGTGGTATATACATACACTGGAATATTACTCAGCCATAAATAGAAATGAAATTATGATATATGATATGACATGAATAAACCTTAAAAACACAAGGCTGAATGAAATAAATCAGACACAAAAATACAAATACTATGTGATCCCACTTATATGAAATATCTAGAATAGGCAAATGCATAGAGACAAAAAGTTTATTAGTACCAGGGACTAGGGGGAGGGAATGAGGAGTTATTGCTCAAGCGGTACTGAGTTTCTGTTTGGGATGGAAAACTTTTGGAAATGGATAGTAGTGATGGTAGCACAACATGGTTAATTATTAATGCCACTGAATCATGGTTAAAATGGCTAACATTTTGTTATACATACTTTACCACAATAAAATTAGAAAAAAAGAACTAGCTAAGCAATTTTGACAGAGGCATGTATGTGTTAAGAACTATCCTACAATCAATAGAAATAATCATTATTTAAATCAAGGTGGGAGAGATTAAATAGACCAATTAAGAGGTTATGGAAAACTCTCAAATGAAAGGTGATGAAAGCCTTACCTAGGTTCATGATAATGGAGAAAAGAGGATACTTCTCAGATTTTAAAACGCCAGCACTTAGTGGATAACAGATGAAAGTGGAGTGGAATGGGAGAGATGAAAGACAAGGATGATGTCAAGTTTCTAAATCGGACACCAGCAGATCTGGTGTGAAAAGTTTAAAATGTAGCCACAAATTTTTTTTAAATCTCTCTCATCAAGAAGTGAGGTATATGTCCCCTTCCTATAAATCTGGGCAGGTTCATGACTACTTCAACCAAGTATCTAGAGTGAGTGACTCTGTGTGACTACCAAAGCTGGGTCAAAAAAGACCATGCATCTTCCTCCTTGTTCACTGTGACACTAACTCTTGGAGCCCAGGGCCACTGTGTAAGAAGTCCAACTACACTGAGGCAGCCATGCTGTGAGGAACACCCAAGTCACATGAAGAGGCCACATGAAGGAACTCCAATCAACAATCTCAGCTAAGCTCAGCCTTCAAGTCATCCCAGTCCAAGTGCCAGAAAAGTGAGTGAAGAAGTCTCCAGGTAACTCCAAACCCTAGCCATTTGAGTCTTCCCAGCCAAAGGCCCAGACGTCATGGGACAATCACAAGCCATTTCTGTTGTGCTCTGTCCAAGTTCCTGTCCCACAGAATCTGTGAGCATAATAAAATGGTTGTCGCTTTATGTCACTAAATTTAGGGTAGTTTGTTACACAGGTGGTGGTGACATGTAAGTGAATTACTAAGGAATACAGGAACAGGAGGTTTGGAAGAAGATGAAAATTGTGGCGTTTCCATTTAGATTATCTGACATATATGCAGAACATCAAATGGGCGTGTTTAATAAACTGCTAAAAATAGGTCTGGATTTGAAGGGAAAAAAAATGAGAGGCTGAAGAAGCAGTATATGAAAATAAAGGGAGCACTATAAGTGTGAGGGAGAAAAATAAGGATATAGGAATGGAATAATAAGAAAAGTTAGAAAGGAAAGCAAAAGGATTACAGAAAGCAAGAAAAGTATCAAGACAGAATGGTTCTTTGAAAGCCAGGCAAATATAGATTCTGTAAGGTCTCAATACCTGTAGTCAACAGTATCAAATGGAGCAAGAAATCAAGTAGAATCAAGAGAGAAAGGGAACAAATAGATATGGCAGATTTTTGGTAACTAGGGAAGAAGGTCAATAGCATGGTGATAAGAAGCCAAATTATAGAAGCTGGAGAATGTCTTCATTACCTAGTGTTGCTGTAACAAAAATACCACAAGTAGATGACTTTAACAAAGATAAATTTATTCTCTCACAGTCTAGGAGGCTAGAAGTCCAAATTCAGGATGCCAGCTCTAAGGGAAGGCTTTCTCTCCTTGCTGGCTCTGGAGGAAGGTCCTTGTCATCAATCTTCCCTGGTCGAGGAGCTTCTCAGCACAAGGATCCCAGGTCCAAGGGACGCGCTATTCTCCTGGCTCTTGTTTCTTGGTGGTATGAAGTCCCCGTGTCTCTCTAATTGCTTCTCTCTTTTATATCTCAGAAGAGATTTACTTAAGACATAACCTAATCTTCTAGATTGAGTCCTGCCTCGTTAACATAACTGCCTCTAATCCTGCCTCATTAACATCATAGAGGTAGGATTTACAACACATAGGAAAATCGTATCAGATACCAAAATGGTAGATAATCATACAATACTGGGAATCATGGCCTAGCCAAGTTGGCACATATTCTGGGGGGACACAATTCAATCCATGACAAAGAATGAATGAGAACTGGGTACACTGACACAGCCAGTATAGACTACTCTCTTAAGTACGGCTGTATTGGAAAAGTAAAAGGGAAGGCAGAAGCTTGAGGGGGAAGCAGGGGTTAAAAAAAGATATAGTGATTTGTTCACTCATCCAATAAATACATATTTATATTTTTGTCTTTATTTTCAGTAAGATGAACAGATCTAAAACCAAGGAGAAGGAATTAGTAAAGAGAAGCTGAAGATAACAGAAAGGAATTAATCACTCAAATTCCTAGAAAAGGCAGGAAATAAAGGATCAAGAGTCCAGGCAGAGGAATCAAACATTACTTTCTCTGAGGCAGGAGGGAGAAAGTAAGTAATGATGACTAAGAGATACTCTTGAAAGAGGGAGTGAACATTAAAGAAGTTACCAATGAAAAGCCCATTTTTCATGTGGAATCGGAGTCAAGACCATCCGCTATGACTGAAGGAACTGAAGGGAAATAGAAGGCATTAGGAGAGTGGGAAAGATTTGGAAGGGTTGTTGTTCTTGTTGTTAGGTGCCGTCGAGTCGGTTCCGAATCACAGCGACCCTATGTACAATAGAACAAAACACTGCCCCGTCCTGCGCCATCCTCAAAATCATTGTTACGCTTGAGCCCAGTGTTGGCAGCCACTGTGTCAGTTAATCTCATTGAGGGTCTTCCTCTTTTTCTACGACCCTCTACTTTACCAAGTATAATGTCTCTCTCCAAGGACTGGTCCCACTTGATAACGTATCCAAAGTATGTGAGACCAAGTCTCCCCATTCTTGCTTCTAATGAGCATTCTGCTGTACTTCTTCCAAGACAGATTTGTTTGTTCTTTTGGCAGTCCATGGTATATTCAATACTCCTTGACAACACCATAATTCAAAGTCATCGATTCTTCTTCAGTTTTCCATATTCATTGCCCACTTTCAAATGCATATAAGGAGACTGAAAACACTATGGCTTGGATCAGGAAAACCTTAGTCCTCAAAGTGACATCTTTGGTTTTCAATACTTTAAAGAGGTCTTTTGCAACAGATTTACCCAATGCAATACCTTGTTTGATTTCTTGGCTGCTGCCTCCATGGGCATTAATTGTGGATATAAGTAAAACAAAATCCTTTAGGATTTCAATATTTTCTCCATTTATCATGACATTGTTTATTGATCCAGCTATGAGAATTTTAGTTTTATTTATATGGAAGTGTAACCATACTGAAGGCTGCGGTGTTTGTTCGTCATCAGTAAAGGCTTCAAATTCTCTTTGCTTTCAGCAAGCAAGGTTGTGTCATCTGCATATCACAGGTTGTTTATGAGTCTTCCTCCAATCCTGATGCCACGTTCTTCTTCATATACTCCAGCTTCTCACATTATCTGCTCGGCATACAGACTGAATAAGTATGGTGAAAGGATTCAAGCCTGATGCACACATTGCCTTGATTTTAAGCCACACAGTACGCCCTTGTTCTGTTTGAACAACTGCCTCTTGGTCTACGTACAGACCAAGAATGGAATGTCCATTCTTCAAAATGTTATCCATAATTGAGTATGATCCACACAGTCGAATGCCTTTGCACAGACAATAAAACACAGGTAAATATCTTTCTTGTATTCTCTGCTCTCAGCCATGATGCCTCTGACATCAGCAATGATATCCCTTGTTCCACGTTCTCTTCTGAATCTAGCTTGAATTTCTAGCAGTTCCAGCAATGTACTGCTGCAACTGCTTTTGAATGATCTTCACCAAAATTTTACTTGTGTGTAACAAAAAAAGACCAGCCTTAACTACTCTGAGAGAGAGTAGAGAACCCCGAGAGATGGCCCCCGGACATACCTTTAACTCAGTACTGAAGTCACTCCTGAGGTTCATCCTTCAGCTAAGGATTAAACAGGCCCATATAATAAAATGAGATTAAATGGGCACACTAGCACAGGGGCAAGGACGAGAAGGTAGGAGGGGACAGGAAAGCTGGTAATGGGGCACCAAAGGTCAAGAAGAGGAGAGTGTCGACATGGCATGGGGTTAGCAACCAATGTCACAAAACAATATGTCTAATAATTGTTTAATGAGAAACTAATTTGCTCTGTAAACTTTCATCTAAAGTACATTAAAAAAAACTTTTTTTGCTTAAAAAAAATCAAGAAAAAATAGATAAACTGGACTTTATCAAATAAAAAAACTTTTGTGAAAAACAAAATTTACCTGTGGGTGATACTAATGATATTACTCGATAATTTCCACATTCTGTTGGATCACCTTTCTTTGGAATGGGTACAAATATGGAACTCTTCCAGTCAGTTGGCCAGGTAGCTGTCTCCAAATTTCTTGGCATAGATGAGTAAGTGCTTCCAGTGCTGCATCTGTTTGTTGAAAAACCTCAGTTGGTACTCCAGCAATTCCTGGAAGTTTGTTTTTCACCAGTGCCTCTAGCGCAGCTCAGACCTCTTCCTTCAGTACCATAGATTCTTGATCACACACTACCTCCTGAAATGGTTGAATGTCAACCAATTCTTTTTGGTACGGTGACTCTGTGTATTCCTTCTATCTCCTTTTGATGCTTCCTGCATTGTTTAATATTTTCCCCCATAGAATCCTTCAACATTCCAACTGGATGCTTTAATTTTTTCTTCTGTTCTTTCAGCTTGAGAAATGCCAAGCAAGCTCCTCCCTTTTGGTTTTCTATCTCCAGATCTTTGCACATTTCATTATAATACTTTACTTTCTCTTCTCGAGCCACCCTTTGAAATCTTCTCTTCAGCTCTTTTACTGCATCATTTCTTCCTTTCACATTAGCTATTGTAGGCTCAAGAGACAGTTACAGACTCTCTTCTGACATCCATTTTGGTCTTTTCTTTCTTTCCTGTCTTTTTAATGACCTCTTCCTTTCTTCACGTACGATGTCCTTGATGTCATTCCACAACTCGTCTGGTCTTTGGTCATTAGTGTTCAATGCATCCAATCATGTATTGAGGTGGTCTCTAAATTGAGGTAAGATATACTCGAGGTCGTACTTTGGCTCTCATGGACTTGTTCTAATTTTCTTCAACTTCTACTTGAACTTGCATATGAGCAATTGATGGTTTTTTCCACAATTGTCCCCTGGCCTTGTTCTGACTGATGATATTCAGCTTTTCCATCGTCTCTTTCCACAGATGTAATCAATTTGATTCCTGTGTATTCTTCCATCAGGCGAGGTCCATATGTATGTTGCTGTTGTTGTTAGGTGCTGTGGAGTCGGTTCCAACTCATAGCAATCCTATGTACGAAAGAATGAAACACTGCCCCATCCTGTGTCATCCTCACAATCATCGTTATGCTCGAGTCCACTGTTACAGCCACTGTGTCAATCCATCTCATTGATGGTCTTCCTCTTTTTTGACGATGCTCTACTTTATTTAGCATGATGTCCTTCTCCAGGGACTGGTCCTCCCGATTAACATGTCCAAAGTATTTGGGACAAAGTCTCGCAATCCTCATTTCTAAGGAGCACTCTGGCTGTACTTCCTCCAAGACAGATTTGTTCATACTTCTGGCCATCCATGGTATATTCGCATTCTTCACCAACACCATAACTCAAAGGCATCAATTCTTCTTCGGTCTTCCTTATTCACTGTCCAGCTTTCACATGCATATAAGGCAACTGAAAACACCATGGCGTGGGTCAGGCACACTTTAGTCCTTAGAGTGACATCTTTGTTTTCAACACTTTAAAGAGGTCTTTTGCAGCAGATTTACCCAATGCAATGTGTCATTTTATTTCTTCACTGTTGCTTCCATAGGTGTTCATTATGGATCCAAGTAAAATGAAATTCTTGACAACTTCAATATTTTACCCGTTTATCAAGATGTTGCTTTTTGGCCCACTTGTAAGGATTTTTTATTTATGTTGAGGTGTAATCCATACTGAAGGATATAGTCTTTAATCTTCATCAGTAAGTACTTTAAATCCTCTTCACTTTCAGCAAGCAAGGTTGTGTTATTTGCATAACGCAGGTTGTTAATCAATCTTCCTCCAATCCTGATGCCACGTTCTTTTTCATAGAGTCCGGCTTCTCAGATAATCTGCTCAGCATACAGACTGAATAAGTATGGTGAAAGGATACAACCCCGACACACACCTTTTCTGATTTTAAACCACACAGTAGCCCTTGATCTGTTCGAATGACTGTCTCTTGAACTATACACAGGTTCCTCATGAGCACAATTAAGTATTCTGGAACATTCTTCACAATGTTATCCATAATTTGCTATGATCCACAGAGTCAAATGCTTTGCGTAGTCAATAAAACACAGGTAAATATCTTTCTAGTACTCTCTACTTTCAGCCATGATGCATTTGACATCAGCAATGATACCCCTTGTTCCACACCCTCTTCTGAATCCAGCTTCAATTTCTGGCAGTTCCCTGTCAATGTACTGCTGCAACCACTTTTGAGTGATATTCAGCAAAATTTTCCTTGCGTGTATAGTCACCGTTTACGCTGTTAAAAAAAGGTATTTGCAATTAAGAACTCATTGATCTTGCAAAATTCTATCACATGCTCTCTGGCGTCATTTCTATCACCAAGGCCCTATTTTCTGACTACTGATGTTTCTACTTTTTTCCAACTTTCGCATTCTAATTTCCAGTAATTATCGGTGTATCGTGACTGCATGTTTGATCAATTTCAGACTTCAGAAGTTGGTAAAAATTTTCTATTTCTTCATCTTTAGCTTAGTGGCTGGTGCATAAATTTGAATAATAGTCATATTAACTGATCTTCCTTGTAGGTGAATGACATTATCCTATCACTGACAGCACTGTACTTCAGGATAGATCTTGAAATGTTCTTTTTGACAATGATCGCAACACCATTCCACTTGAATTTGTCATTCCCGGTATAGCAGACCATATGACTGTCTGATTCAATAAAAGAGAGAATAAGTGGTGTAGGTACAGAACTTTCTAATGCAGAGGAAGGCAAGGTGATACCAAGTAATAATAGACTGCTTCAAACCTAGGAAGATAAGGGTAAATTTTAAGGTAAACACAAAGAAAGCTAACAAACATATTCATCAAAATAAAGAAGAAAAACATAAAGTCTCAGTAAAAACAAAACCTACAAAAACAAAAGAAATGAAAAAAAAATCTACAAACAAAAGGAATTCAGCACAGGAGAGTAAGAGGAACAAAGAAAACATCAGCAATACAAAATGACAGAAATAAACTCACACCTATCAATAAATATACTGAATGTAAATGGCCTAAGTGCTCCTATAAAGAGATGGAGAGTGACAGAATGGATAAAAAAACAGGATCCATCAATAGGCTGTCTACAAGAGACACACCTTAGAAACAAAGACGTAAATTTTTTAAAAATCAAAGGATGGAAAAAATACATCAAGCAAACAGCTACCAAAAAAGAGCTGGAGTGGCAATACTAATCTCAGAAAAAATAGACTTTAAAACAAAATCCACCATAAAAGACAAACAAGGACACCAGACAATGATTAAGGGGACAATACATCATGAAGACATAACCATAATAAACATCTACACACCTAATGACAGGCCTCCAAAATACATAAACTCTAATAGCACTGAAAAGAGAAACAGACAGTTCCACAATAATAGTAGGGGACTTCAACACACTACTCTCCGTAAAGGACAGAACATCTAGAAAGAAAAGCAACAAAGATACAGAAGACCTAAAGAGCACAATCAGCCAAATTGACCTCATAGACATATATAGAACACTCCACCCAACAGCTGCAAACTACACATTCTTTTCCAATGCACATGGAGCGTTCTACAGAACAGACCACATCCTAGGCCACAGAGCAATCCTCAACAAGATCCAAAATGCTGCGATAATACAAAGTATCTTCTCTGACCACAACGCCATCAAGGTAGAAATTAACAACAGGAAGAGCAAGGAAAAAAAATCAATTGCATGGAAACTGAATAACAAGCTGCTTACCCATCAATGGGTAACAGAAGAAATCAGAGATGGAATCAAACTTTCCAGAATCAAACAAGAATGAAAACACATCATACCAAAACCTATGGGACACAGCAAAGGCAGTCCTCAGAGAGAAATTTATGGCACTAGATGCACACATCAAAAAAGAAGGGACAAAATCAAAACATTAACTATAGAACTCAAACAAATAGAAAGAGAAGAGCAAAAAAAAGCCCACAGCCACTAGAAGAAAGGAAATAATAAAGATCAGAACAGAAATAAATGAAACAGAGAATAGAAACACAATAGAAAGAAGCAACAAAACCAAAAGTTGGTTCTTTGAAAGGATCAACCAAATTGCAAACTACTAGCCAGACTGACAAAAGAAAACAGGAAAGGATGCAAACAACCCAAATAAGAAATGAAATGGGTGACATTACAACAGATCCACTGAAATAAAAAGGATTATAACAGAGTATTACGAAAAATTATACTCCAACAAACTTGAAAACCTACAGGAAATGGATAAATTTCTAGAAAACACACTATCTACCCAACTACCGCAAAGTGATGTTGAAAATCTGAGCAGACCCATAACAAGAGAAGAGATTGAAAAGGTAATTAAAACAACTCCCAAAAAAAAAAAAAGCCCTGGCCCAGATCGCTTCACTGGAGAATTCTACCGAACATTCAGAGAAGAGCTTATACCAGTACTATGCAAACTATTTCAGAACATAGAAAAGTAAGGGATACTGCCGAATTCATTCTATGAAGCCAGCATAACCCTGATAACAATACCAGGCAAAGACGCCACAAAAAAAGAAAATTACAGACCAATATCTCTCATGAATATCGATGCAAAAATTCTCAACAAAATTCTAGCCAATAGAATTCAGCATTATATCAAAAAAAATAATATACCATGAACAAATAGGATTCATACCAGGTATGCAAGGATGGTTCAACATTAGAAAATCAATCAATGTAACCCACCACATAAAAAAAAGGAAAGAAAAGAATCACATGATCATCTCAATTGATGCAGAAAAGGCATTCGACAAAGTCCAACATCCATTCCCGATTAAAACTCTCAATAAAATAGGTAAAGAAGGAAATTTCTCAACATAATAAAAGGCATCTATGCAAAACCAACAGCCAACATCATTCTTAATAGACAGAGGCTGAAAACATTCCCCTTCAGAACAGAAACAAGACAAGGATGCCCTGTATCTCCATTCCTATTTAACATTGTGCTGGAAGTCCTAGCTAGAGCAATAAGGCAAGAAAAAGAAATAAAGGGCATGCAAATTGGTAATGAAGAAGTTAAACTGTCCCTGTTTGCAGATGATATGATACTATACATAGAAAACCCTAAAGACTCCACGAGAAAACCAGTGGAACTAATAGAAAGATTCAGCAGAGTCGCAGGATACAAGATAAACATACAAAAATCAGTTGGATTCCTATACACAAATAAAGAGGACAATGGAAAAGAAATCAGGAAAACAATACTCTTTATAATATCCTCTAAAAAAATAAAATACTTAGGAATAAATCTCACCAGAAATGTAAAAGATCTATACAAAGAAAACTACAAAACACTACTGCAAGAAACCCAAAGGTATCTACATTAATGGAAAAACATACCATGCTCATGGATAGGCAGACTCAACATTGTGAAAATGACAATTCTACCCAAAGCAATTTTCAAATACAATGCAATCCCGATCCAAATACCAACCACATTCTTTAAAGAGATGGAAAAACTAATCACTAACTTTATATGGAAAGGGAAGAAGCCCCGGATGAGTAAAGCTCTACTGAAGAAGAAGAATAAAGTAGGAGGACTCACACTACCTGACCTCAGAACCTACTATACAGCTACGGTAGTCAAAACAGCCTGGTACTGGTACAACAACAGATACACTGACCAATGGAACAGAATTGAGAAACCAAATGTAAATCCATCCACCTACAGTCACCTGATCTTCAACAAGGGCCCAAAGTCCATCAAATGGGGAAAAGATAGTCTTTTTAACAAATGGTGCTGGCAAAATTGGATATCCATCTGCAAAAAAATGAAACAGAACCCATACCTCACACCATACACAAAAACTAATTCAAAATGGATCAAAGACCTAAATATAAAGCCAAAAACTATAAAGTTCATAGAAGAAAAAATAGGATCAACGCTAGAGGCCCTAATGCATGACATTAACAGGATACAAACCATAACTAACAACACACAAACTCCAGAAGATAAACTAGATAACTGAGATCTTCTAAAAATTAAACACTTATGCTCATCAAAAGACTTCACCAAAAGAGTGAAAAAAGAACCTACACACTGGGAAAAAATTTTTGGACATTACAAGTCAGACAAAGTTCTAATCTCTAAAATCTACAAGAAAATCCAACACCTCTACAACAAAAAGACAAATAATCCTATTTAAAAATGGACAAAGGAAATGAACAGACACTTCACTAAACAAGACATCCAAGTGGCCAACAGACACATAAGGAAATGTTCACAAACACTAGCCATTAGAGAACTGCAAATTAAAACCACAATGAGATACCATCTCACCCCAGCATTACTGCCACAGATCAAAAACACTAGAAATAACAAACGTTGGAGAGGCTGTGGGGAGATTGGAACTCTTATGCACTGCTGGTGGGAATGCAAAATGATACAACCATTTTGGAAAATGATATGGCGCTTCCTTAGAAAGCTAGAAATAGAAATAACATACGATCCAGCAATCCCGCTCCTAGGAATATACCCTAGAGAAATAAGAGCTGTCACATTAATAGACATATGCACACCCATGTTCATTGCAGCACTGTTCACAACAGCAAAATATGGTGATGCCCATCAACAGATGAATGGATAAACAAACTATGGTACATACACACAATGAAGTATTATGCAACAATAAAGAACAATGATGAATCTGCGAAGCATCTCATAACATGGATGAAACTAGAGGACATTATGCTGAGTGAAATAAGTCAATCACAAAAAGACAAATATTGTATGAGACCTCTACTGTAAAAACTCATGAAAAAGTTTACACACAAAAAGAAACCATCTTTGACAGTTATGAGGGATGGGAGGGTTTAGGCGGGGAATTAAATAGACAATAGAAAAGTGGTAACTTTGGTGAAGCGTAAGACAATACACAATACTGGGGAAGCCAGCACAACTTGTACAAGGAAAGGTCATGGAAGCTCCGGAGACACATCCAAACTCTCTAAGGGACTGAATTGCTGGGCGGAGGGCTGTGGGGACCATGGCCTCGGGGAACATCTAGCTCAACTGGGCATAACACAGTTTATAAAGACAATGTTCTACATTGTACCATGATGAGTAGCGTCTGGGGTCTTAAAAGCCTGTGAGCAGCCATCTAAGATACTCCACTGGTCTCATGCCTTTGGGAGCAAGGGAGAATGAAGAGAACAGGATGCAAGGAAAAGATTAGTCCAAAGGACTCATGGACCACAGGTACCACAGCCTCCGGCTACCACCACTGACTGCTCTGACTGGGATCACAACAGAGGGTCCTGGACAGAGCTGGAGGAGGATGTAGAGCAAAACTCTAACTCACAAAAAAGACCAGATTTACTGGCCTGACAGACTGGAGAAACCCCGAGAGTATGGCCCCCGGACACCATTTTAGCTTGGTGGTGAAGTCACTCCCGAGGTTCACAGTTCAGCCAGGGATTGGACAGCCTCATAAAACAAAATGGGACTAACGAGGCACAGCAGTCCAGGGAGAAGGACTAGAAGGCAGGAGGGGACAGGAAAGCTGCTGATAGGGAACCCAAGGTTGAGAAGGAACAGTGTTGACAGGTCATGGGGTTCTTAACCATTGTCATAGGTCAATATGTGTACTAACTGTTTAATGAGAAATTATTTGGTCTGTACACCTTCATCTAAAGTACAAAAAAAAAAAAGAATTATCTATGTGAAATAAAATTGACAACAGCAACTCAAAAGGATTGATGGGAAGGCTAGGGGGGCAGTGAGTTGAAGGTAATGGTGATGGAATAATCTGGAAAAGGACAGCGAGAATAGCAGCACAACTGGAAGAATGTAATTGATGTTACTGAATTGTACATGTAGAAATTTTTGAAATGGTGTAACTTTGGCTATGTATATTTTCACCAAAAAAAAACGGTCCTCCAAGGTCGAGAAGGGAGAGTACTGACATGTCATGGGGTTGTTAACCAATGTCATAAAACAATATGTGTACTGACTGTTTAATGAGAAACTATTTGTCCTATAAACCTTCATCTAAAGTACAATTTAAAAATTTTTTTTTAAAAAAAGGAAAATCTATTCATTCTTTTCATTGAGTTATAAACTGATAATTCCCCACGTATGTATGTATATGTATCCATACATATCAAAATTATCAAATATCTGCAAGAAAATTTATCAGCTATGATGAATATTTCCATTCCTTATCCTAAAAGAAATTCTTAGTTTTAGTAGAGACTTTTGCTATAATTACAAATATATTTTGAGTCTCCGTCTTCACAGTAAATGTCAAACATTGTCAATTCCGAAGTACTTATAAATATAAAACATTCTTTTTACCAGATATTACCTTTGAATTGAAGAACAAAATGATTTTGCAATTGTTCCTTCTGGATTTGACCTCTTGTCCCAGTTTCCCTTCTAGCTTTAAAATATAAAATACAGAGTACTCTTCCTTTAAAATGGTTAATATTGAAACAAAACGTATTTCTTCATAAGAAATGTATCTGCTGTATATCCTTCCAAGCCATAATAAAAACATTACGAACAGGCTGATTTACAACACTGGCATTAAAGAAAAGATGAGCCCCAATATTAAGAACTAAGTGGTATACATCAGGATTTTCCCAAATTTATAATTCTGAAAAACATGATTTCATCGCTATTTAATCCAAATTCACATTGTAACAACTAATATTCTAGATTATAATATATACTGGCTAGCAGTTGGAGTACTATAATAGCTAATAAGCATAAGCTCCTATTTACTGAAAATTTACTATGTGCCAGACACTGTTCTAAGTGCTTTATATACATTAATTCCTTTAATACTCACAACAACCTTACAGATAGGTAACTATATGTCTACAGTAACAGGCAAAAGTCATACAGTTGGCAAGATGTAGATCCAGAATCAAGCCCAGGTCTGCCTGATACCAAAAGGCTAGACATGGTGTTGTAAGTAATGTACATCACATGTTCCATTCCTTTTCAAAAACCTTTTTTCAAAAAGTAAAACCTAAATCTTTAACTAAAGTTTCCTGGTTTCTCCTAACATGGTCACAGAAATTCAAAGGTTTACGATAATCTTAGTTATGTTTAAAGAACTTATTGTAATAGTTTGTGAAAAAAAGGCAGTATGTTTGCAAAGAACATAATGAGGACATTATACAATCAGGAAAAAAATAACTATTTTGAGATAAAAATCAATGGAAAAGAAAAGAATACAGAAACACAAACTCTTTGAAGCTAATACCATTTCCTTTTACATCTTTAAGTCCAACTAAAATTCTAGCTAATAATTCATTCTAGTAATAGCAAATAAGTAAAAACTTACTATTAGTTTTGTTAAATAGTCAAGTAATAATACACAAAAACTTTTATTTGGAAATATCACTAACAAAAAGGTTTTATTTAACTACCAATACTAAAAACTTTATTTAGAACTCATTAAGTGTCAGGCATTGTGCTGAGTATTTCACATATATTAGCCCATTTAATTTTTAATTAATTCATTTGCTCAGGAAAAAAGACACAATTTAGCATTAAATAAACTATAGACAACATATCCACATACACATGTATCGTTGTTAGTTGCTGTCGATTCAATTCCAACACACGTGATCCATGTGTGCAGAACAGAACTACTTCATAGGGTTTTCAAGGCCATGACTGGGCAGATTGCCAGGACCTTCTTCCAAGGTGCCTCTGGGCGGTTGGAACTGCTAACCTTCTGGCTAGTAGTCAAGCACTTAACTATTCATGCCACCCAGGGACCTGTATGTGTGTGTGTGTGAATATGTATGTGTGTGTGGCAGAGGGGTGTTATTGCTGTTGTTAGTTGCTATCAAGTCGATTCCAGAGACACAACCACTCTTCACTTAACATGCCCTACTATCTTTGCTAACATTTCTCAAGAGCCTACTGCATGCCATCACTGCACTTGACACTGAGATTAAAAAAAAAAAAAAGAATAAGACCAAAATCATTGCCCCCAAAAGGTTCACTGACTAGCAGAAGAGATAAGCAAGTAAATAAATCATTATAAAATAATATAGAAAGAAGTGTTAGTCCTTTCCTCAAACATCATGTCAGAGAAAATAAGAAGCCGGATCACCTAGTGCTAGAGTCATAGTGACAGAAATCACAGAAGATCCATAAGAGCTTGAATAAGGCAGTGACATTAGCACAATAAAATAAGCAGGCAGATTCTACAAAGATTTAAGAGGCAGAAGCAACAAGAACAGATGACTGATTTGGGAGTGAGAGGGAACCGTGGAATGGAGTGAGGGAAAACAAGGAATCTAGCATGACATAGGACTGACACAGTTACAGAGAAGAAGAGTTTGGTTTTATATATGCTGAGTTTGAAATGCTGTAAAACACTCAAGTGGAAGTCTACAGCAGAAAACTAGATCTAGTACCCAAGAGAGATATCCAGACTGCAGATATATTTGGAGTCAAAAGTACATAGGTAGTAACTAGGGCAGTGGGAAAAGATGAGAATACCGGGTAAAGAGTATAAAATGAGAAGGGGGTCAAGTAGAGCCATGGCATACACCATCTTCTAAGAAGCAGGAAAAGAACAGTGTGTAGGCCACTAAGCTACAACAAACCCTCCATATCAACCCCATTCCTCAAAAAAATAAAATAAAAACTTTTCACTTACATATTGTGAAACCTGTCTATGCACGGGCTCAATCCATCCATGTAGCAAATATTTATTGCACATCTCCTAAGTCATAAGGTGTTGTGCTACCTGCTAGGGGTGGCCAAGGATGAAGACGACACAGTTCTTACTTAAAATAATCTGGCTAAGACAGGAGCCCACCACCCATCTGTCCATTTGTCATACTGTCCCGGTTTGCATGTTGCTATGATGCTAGAAGCTATGCCACCGGTATTTCAAATACCAGCAAGGTCACCCATGGTAGACAGTTTTCAGCAGAGCTTCCAGACTAAGACAGACTAAAAAGAAAGACCTGGTGATCTACTTCCAAAAATAAGCCAGTGGAAACCCTATGGATCACAACAGAATATTGTCCGATATAGCTCTAGAAAATTAGTCCCCTAAGTTGGAAGGACAGCAATGGACTCAAGCATGTTGGTGATCATGAAGATGGAGCAGGACCAGGTAGCATTTTGTTCTGTTCTACATGGGGTTACCATGAGTCAGAACTGACTCAATAGTAACAACAAAGACAGAAACAGACTAGCAAGTAAGTTAAAAGTACAGGATCTAAGTTGGCATTCATATCTCAAACCTGCCATTTACTTCTTATGTGGTCTTGGGCAAATTACTTGACCAACCTCTGTGTACTTCTTCTTCCTCATCTACAACAGAGATTCCCACACCGTTGCTATGAAGACTAGGAATCATGAGCTAAGAATCGAGTCATAAGGACTAAATGAGTTAATACATATAAAGTGCTTTTAACAGTACTTGACATACAATAAAGCTCAATAAATGGTTATCACCACAAAAATACCAGAATTGCAGCATAAATGCAATAAGAATACAAATAAACAGTATTACTGGATTTCACAAGAGGGAAACAGACCTTCACTTGGGGAAATTCAGGGAACACTTCACTGAGCTGCCCCTCAGGGCACAGCTAACTCAGACAGTACCTTTGTATGAATTAGAAAGCAGCCCGTGCAGGTGCACATCAAGAAGAATGTACTCTAGATTTTTGTCATCACTCACCCCCTTGGCAAGCACACTTAAGCAGGATATAACCAGCACAATCATACCTGGCAGCCTGGAAGGTAAGACATACAAAGCCAGAGAAAGGTAAAGAGAACATTCCAGCAGAAATATATAAGAAAGACTGCAAACTATCAAGAACATAGCATATTCAGCCCAGACTGGCTCAGCAAGTAATCCAGGTTGGCTAGAGCACAGAAACCATTTAGAAGAGTAACTGAAGATAAACCCAGAAAGGTAGATCAAGGCCAGATCATACAGGATCATGAGAATCAATAAAGGCACTCAGCTATGACTCTGAGCAGGGGAACAATGTGATTCCAACACTGCTTTAGAAAGAGCAATCTGGCATTATGTGCTGGATGGATTTGAGCATGAATAGTTAAAAGGTCATTGCAATAGTCTACTAGTCTGTGAGTTCCTCAAAGGCTACGTGTCTCATTCATTTCTGCATCCTCCAAACTAACACAGTGCTTGGGACAGAGTAGGCACTCAATAATTGTTTCAATTGAATGAATGAGCCAAAGAAAAAAGTAATTTGAGCCTTAATTAGAGTGGGAATAATGGAAACAGAAAGATATATATTGGAAAAATATTGCAGAGATAGAAACAAGGCTTATTTGCTAGCTGATAAGAAGTGGCAAGGACAGGACAGAATCAATAAAGACTGTAAAACTGTGATAAATACTACGTGCTCTGCATTATAGGTTTCTGTGAAAATCAAATATAATTATTCACATGAAAATGTTCTTTTAAAAAAAAAAGTTGCCTTTCTCTGGAATAAAAGCTAGTCATCTTAGATAGAATTTACTGTATTTGACCTTGGATATATCTCATCATTTTAAACCATTTGTTCTCCTTTTGTCTTCATTAGATTGTAAAATCTTTAAGAGAATGCAATGTGCCTACTCTGTTATGAAGCATAATAAAATCTTATTGTTTCTTAAATTAACACTTTTTCACACCAAGAAAAACTGTTATTGAACCAATTTCAACTACACACCACAAAAATACACACATACACATACAATACTGTTTTGTGAGCCCAGTCTTAGCAGGCTATGCGATCTCAGGGTATGTTTGTTTTGTTTTGTTTTGTTTTTTCTTTATATCTCCAGGGTTCCTGGCAATGAGTAAGTGCTCAATAAATGTTTGTTGAACAGAAATGAACTGACTTAGGAACCTCACAGAGCGTATCAACGGCTTCTGGTGGCCTTTGTATTTCCCTCCCCCAATCTCACTGCTCTTCCCCACTGTGCATTAAATTTATACTGTAGACAAATGAGACTCATAATAGGAGTAGTTAAGAAGAAATAGAAAATACAAAAAATAAGAATCAAGGAATATGACTGTCAATATGCATGATCAGTGGTGGTGTACTGGTAAATGTTCAACAAACAGCTTTGGATAGGGGTAAAGGGGGTGATTTGCAGTGTTTGCCAAATTCCATGGTTTAAATATCCCCATGGCCTATTTTAAGCTAACAACATGATGTCAATTCATCTACAAAACTCCTGAAAACTTAACAGTTGGCTCTCATGAGCCCTTACAAGCCAGCTCAGCACACCACTGGATGTAATATTTAGACACACAGCACTTTTAATCCCCATATCCTGCTCTGCAATACTACCCTTCCTTGTCCCCAAAGGAAAGTATAAAAAAGCAAGGAAAATCCATACCCTATTTCTATAAGGGCTTTACCTCAATTCTCAAAATAGTCTTCTTTTGAACGGGACATATGGTCCAGCCCAAAAATTCCTTTTGCCTAGGCAAAAAATCCAAACTTTTCTGATCATGCACCCCTATCAGTAAAAAAATTTTTGAGCATACTTTCCCAATATACCTTAATATATTTATTTTTATAAATTACATTGGAGCTACTATATTAATATTATGCAAATTAAAAAGTATATATAAAAAACATAAATTTAAAAGGACTAGATGAAAATTAATACAAATAAAAAAGCAAAATTTTCTTCCCATACACCAAAGGACTGTCTTACATATCCCCAGGAGTTTACTCAGGGAAGATTATTAAAGTCAACATTTAAAGTAAAACTAATAGTTTTGTATGTCTTTCCTAGGACTACAACCTAATCTTATTAGATCTTCCCACTCCAACGCTGAGACAAAGGCAAGCACCAACCTATAGAAAAGAGCCAAGGCCTTCAGCAAAGCTGGTCTAAGCAAAAGCAGGTCAGAAACTCGTCTTAAAATACCAGTTTCATGGAATAATTAAGAATTCATAATAATGAATCACTAGCGAAGTGCAAAGAAACCATCTTATCTGGAGCTTTGAACCCCTTAAAGCAATACATCCTAGCACCAAGTCCCAGTAAATGTCCATGTCCATCCGTATCAGCTCAGGAAAGGCTTGGAGGAACCCCGAGCTCCCCCATAAGACCAAACATGCCCTCGAAATAAGTGCACTATTAATGTGATGGTTAAGGTTGTGTGCCAACTTGGCTGGGCCACGATTCTCAGTGGTTTGGCAGTTATGATGTAGTTTGGCAGCTACGTAATGATATAATCACCTCCATGATGAGATCTGCTATGAGCAGCCAATTAGTTGAAAGAGAATTTCCTTGGGAGTGTGGCCTGCATCTAATATATGTGGACTCTCTGGCAAAGCTGGTGGGGTTTTGCTCACTCTGGATCCTGCATCTGGCTCCTGGTCATCTGATCTCTGGTTCTTGGAACCTGAGTTAGCAGCTTACCTGCGGCCTGCCAGCTTACCTGCTGATCTTGGGTTCATCAGACCCTGCAGCTACATGAATCAGAAGAAGCCTCCAGCCTGACCCATGGACTTGGGACTTATTCAGCCTCTACAACTGCATAAGCCATTTCCTTGATATAAATCTCTCTCTCTCTCTACACATATACGTATATATATGTATATTTCATTGGTTTTGCTTCTCTAGAGAACCCAGACTAAGACAATAAAATATTAAGTTGAGAGACAATAAAATATTAACTTGGGAAATACTGGGTATAAGACTATGCCAGAAACATATAAATCATAGGGAACAGATGTAGCTCTTCTTTTCTACATGCAGGCAGTCCTCTCACAGATCACATTTCAAAATTATTTAAGTCAAACATGGCTGCTCTCTAATCAAAAATACTATTAAGTATACAAGCTATATAAAAAAATCCATCTTTCTTAAGTATATATAAATTAATTAAAGAGGACAAAACAGTAGCTGATCATTAAATACTGCAGTATGTCAGATTAGAGTTACCACAATGTGTGCCTCAAATTTCTTGGCTTTCTTCATAATTTCTGCATTAACTTTGCTACAAGATATCAAAAAGTAAAAAAAAAAAAATCTTCACTAGGATCACAGAATACTGAAGACCTTCTTAAAGGAGATTTTCACAAGCATGTTTAAAAACAATTGTTTTCAGTGTTTTCTAAACAAGCGACCCAGAAATAGTCTTAATGCTTTCCCTTTCCTATAACCTTCAGAACTGTGAGAAAATAAATTTCTGTTCTTCAAGGCCTCCCATTTGTGGTATTTGTGTGACAGCAGCACAGATTCTGATTCAGTAGGTCTGGGATAGAGCTTGAGACTTTGCATGTTTAACGAGTACCCAGGTGTCTTAGTTACCTAGGGCTGCTATAAAAGAAACACCACAAGTGGATGAATTTAACCAAGAGAAACTTATTCTCTCACAGTCTAGGGGGCTAGAAGTCCGAATTCAGGGTGCCAGCTCCAGGGGAATGCTTTCTCTCTCTGTCGGCTCTGGAGGAAGGTCCTTGTCATCAAACTTTCCCTGGTCTAGCAGCTTCTCCGCACAGGAACCCCAGGTCCAAAGGACGCCCTCTGCTCCCAGCACTGGTTTCTTGGTGGTATGAGGTCCTCCTGTCTCTCTGCTCACTTCTTTCTTCTATATCTGAAAAGAGACTAACTTAAGACATAACCTAATCTTATAGACTGAGGCCTGCCTCATTAATATAACTGCCTCTAATCCTGCCTCACTAACATCATAGAGGTAGGATTTACAACATGTCGGATAAGCACATCGGATAACAAAATGGTGGTTAGCCACACAATACTGGTACTCATGGCCTAGGCAAGTTGACACACATTTTGGGGGGACACAATTCAATCCACAACACCAGGTAATGCTGAGGTTGCTGGTCCAGGGATCACATTACAAAATTACTATTCTAAGGAAACAGAGATCATTAAGAGACACATTTTTTTAAATTCTAATTAGTATCCTCACAGAGATCCAAGAGAATGATACAACCATCTTTTTTAAAAGTAGAAAGGAAAAACACTGAAAAACAAATAGTTCTGTCAAATTAAAAATATTTCCAAATTTAAAAAAAAAAATTTGGACGGGCCAAATAAGAACTAAAATCCAACATAGCAGTCTGGAAAATACTCTAAGACATCTTCTAAAACACAGAGAAAAAGACAAAGAGATGCACAGCATGAGAGAAAAATTAACAAGCATACCCATTAAAAACAACCCATTGCCATCAAGTCAATTCTTACTCATAAGGGTCAATATCTATCTAATAGGGTTTCTGGAGAGAGAAGAGAATAAACACATCATATAATCAATGAATACAAAACATTTTCCCTAAGCTGAAAAAGACTCAAGCCTTGATAGTGCAGGGTCAATTTCCAAGGAGGTAAAGTTTTTTAAAAGCTAAACCTAGATATATATTTGTAACGCTTCTAAACTCAAAAGATATAAAGAAAACCTTAAAACACAGGTTATTACAAAAAACTATGAATCAGACTAGCATCAGAAATTTCATTAGCATTCTAGAAGAAACTGGACTATTGCTTTCAAAGTTCAGAGAAAATTATTTTGAATCTCGAATTCAACTATGAAGGCAAAATAAACACATCTTTGGAAATTCAAGAACTAAGAAAACGTACTTCCTATATATGTTAGTTTCCTATTGCTGCTATAAGAAATTATTCAAGAAGTCCAAAATGGGTTTCACTGGGCTAAAATCAAGGTGTTAGCAGGAGTGATCTCCTTCTGGAGGCTCTGAGAAAGAATCCATTTCCTTGCCTGTTCCGGCTTTTAGAGGCTCCCTCCAATCCTTGATCCTTTCTATCTTCAAAGCTACCAGAGGAGAACTGAGTCCTCACACTGAATCACTCTGAATCTGACTCCCTCGCCTCATTCTTTCACTTAAAAGGACCCTTGTTATCACAATAAGCCATAATCCAGAATAATCTTTCCATCTCAAACCCTTAACTTGTGCACATCTGCAAAGCCCCTTTTGCCATGTAAGAAAACATATTCACAGATTCCTGGAATTAGGATATGGACATCTTTGTGGGGGCCATTACTCTGTCTATTCAAGGATGTCCTCCAGAAAAACAAAAACAAATTCAAGAAAAAGGACAATATGGGATCCATGAGTCTGTTCCCCAAAAAGGAAGAGAGTTGAAAAGAAATTAAAACAGAAAAATTGGACTGATATTGGAATCTTCTCAATCTAGAAGTACAAGTTTAGAGAAACATGATTATTATATTTTCTTCTCTAAAAGTCCAATTAACACTACCTGGTTCTAAAGTGAATAATACTCATATACTAAAATATTTTAAAAGCTGTTTATTATTTTTCAATTTTCAGAAACAACGTAGAGCCAAACATCAGAAGACATGAATGTTTACACGCCTAGTTTTGCGTTCTGGCAGATTCGTGACTCCGTACATTGATACCACACTTGCATAAATACCACACATTATTTTTCATATGCAATTATCCACTGGGAACTGAAGTTACTTAGTAATGGTAGAAAATAAGAAACACAGCCACAACTAAACATATCAAATGATTGTAAAATGGGTTTTATAAAATAGGTATGAAGGAGAGATTAAAGTCAATTGCGAATTTTTTTAACTAGCTGATGATTTATGGAGTTGCATATTATGTTCAATATTTACTCTTATTTTAATATCTAAAAAGATAGATAATATGTAACATTATGAGACGATAAAGAAGAGGCACTCTCAAAACTATAGGTAGAATATAAAATGAGGCAAACTTTTAGAAGTACAACTTAAAATGTACATACCTTTTGCCATAGTAGTTTCATTTCCAAGAATCTATACTACAAAAATATTATCACTTAGTGTGTAAGATTACTATATAAGAATTCTTCTCTAGCATCATTTGTAACAAGAAAAAAAAAAGGAATCAACCTAAATATTTCATTAAAAGAGAAATTAGTTAAATATACTATGGTCAACCATATTACAGAATGCAACAGCCATTACAAAGAAAGGGGTACATCATTGAAATACGTGTGCAAACATATACTTACGCGCATTTTCTTTAAAGTTTTATATACAGAGAAGAGCTAGAAGGATAAACATAAAACTGAAGCCTATAATTAATCCTTTAGAAGTAAAAGGGGAGTAGATGGATCTTCAGTTTTATGTTACACACATGTTCTGTTTGAATTTTGTTCAATGAGTATACACTACTTTTAGAATACATTTTGCCTTAAAAAAAAAAAATCGGAATTACTAACACTTAAAAACTGAATCCAGAATAATCCTTTCTTCCGTAAACCATAATTGGAGAAAACTGGTTTAGCACGTGACTTCTATGCAGGAAAACCAAACCCTTTTGTGGGATATCTAGTAAAAGATACATGATCAACATTTAAATGCATCATCGTTATTAATAAGTATAACCAGTATAAATGGCAGCATTTTGAGATCCTTAAAGATATACAACTTACTATACTGTAACTATACAGCTACTGACAGACTAAATGAAAAACATCAATATGCTCTTTATCATTGTTTATTAATATTCACCTACCGAATCATTTGCTGCTAGTGCAAGTGCAAGGTTCACTGTAAAAAACAAAAGAACAATAATTAAATTTAGTAATTTTCTTCTATTAAAATTCATTTTGCCTTATAATATTTTCAATGTAATAACCAAAGCACAAAAATTTTTAACGTTATCTCCCTTCCTTGTAAACAAGGAGATGAAGAGAATGCAGAAAGTAAAAAGAATTTAAAAAATATTCTAACTTAAGCAGTAGATGCCTGCCCCAAAATTTGCATTACAAATAACCCATTTATAATTTGTTACAATTTTGTTTAAATAATCCACTTGGTTAAAAAAATTTTTTTAATAGAATATATGGTTTCAATTATTTTCAAAAGCATATTTTGCAGAAAAATTATCTACATCTGTCTTTTAATAAATAAAAATGGCTACAATCCTATTGCCTTTTCAAAATAAATGCTGAGATTGCAGACGTTTGAAGTGGTGAACTCACAAATACCCATGTACACAAAAAGCTAGACCACCAGGTACAGAGGGAAGGGAAGACAGTAAAGAGTAAGGGGGTAAAATGTGTTCCCAAAATTGCCTACGCCAGTGAATCCCAAAGACATAAGGGGAGGAAAAAAGTAGTCCCCAAACCCTGTTCTCTTTCCATCTTTAGCTCAGCAATAGGGATGTGCTATCTCTGAGGAGAAAGAAAGGTCACAGGTTAATACATTTCTAAGACTGATAAACAAATAGACCCGCATGCGGTGATCAGATTTACTTACAGACGAACGTTATAAATGATGCCTGGTTTGTTTCTTTTAAAGTAGTTAAGAGTATAAGCTTTCAAGGCACAACTAGTTCAAATCCCAGCTCTTCCACCTTCTACTGCATAACCCTGAGCACATTATTTAACTCCTAAATCTGTTTCTTCCTCTACAAAATGGTGACAGTTCCTACTTAATACCTGTTGTGAGGATTCAATTAAAAAGTGTATGTAAAGTACTGAGCACAGGGCATGGCATTTGATCAGTTTTTATGAACTATAAAATAGTTCTGAATTTCAGGTATATTAATCCAACTTTTAAATAGAAACTTTTAGAGTTTTTACCTTTGCTGAAGCACTTACTGTGTGTCACACCCTGTACACTTTCTCATATATTTTCTTATTTGTTTTCATATTACATGGCAATAGATGATCTTCCAACTAAAAACAGTACACAAACTAATGAAATAGCATCAATCTATTTTAAACAAGTGCTAACCTACAGATTCAACTAATTACTTCACACAAAACCCAAAGAACTTATAGTAAAAGCCATTAAAACACCTTTGATTTTTAAGCAGTCCAAGTAATAAAGGAGAATGCAAAAGAATTCAGACCACTGAAAGCAGATAAACGTACTTGGAATGTTCAAAAGATAGGAGGAGGTAGATTCTAGAACCAAAGACTAGAGCCTCTAAATTTTAAAAACACACCATCAAACAGATAGATGGTAAGCCCTTAGAAAAGAAAGCAAAAATATATAGGATACAACACAAATTTACTAAGAACAAATCACTAACAATTTTTAATAATAATTTTTAATAATACCATACTATCTCTCAAATTAGCAGTCTATCACAAATACAGTATTTAGTAAATCTTAATTTTCTCAAAACATCTGACAAACTCTTGCATAATTCCCTAGGTCAAAACTGGAAAAAGTAGAGCTAATAACTATGTAGTTGTATTTGTAGATGGTTGAACAACTCTAAACTGCTATACCCAGAAAGTACCGAATATGGCCTACATGTCATCCCACTGGAAGATGTCTAGAGACATTCACAGGATTCTCTACCTGGCCCTGCTTATTTCAAAATGATAGTGACTTCTGAACTTCTGGGCAACAAGGCACTATAGTCAGAAGCACCACGCCGTCCCTCCACAGCAAAGATCAGAAAAACTAAGTCAAACAGAGTCACCCGTCAATCCTGAAACCCCAAGCATGAAATGAAGAGATAAAGAACTCAGCCAAGCACCAAATGGAATAAGGAACTGACCGAGAACAGAGAGTGAGGAGACATACATGGATAGGTCCCCTATCAGCTACCCGCAGCATGGATCCGCCATCTTGGAATCCTATCGGAGATCAGCGAACACGGGGTATGAGAAAGCAGCTTCACAGAACTTCAAGCAGGAGAGAGAACAACCGGTAACCAGCGATATACGCTTTCCCACCCCCCACCCTTCTTCACCCCCACTTGGCCTCCTCTGCTTCCCGCAGCCACAGTCTCTTAGCTGGGAAGCACCGGTTTCACCCTGGTGTTCCTGGATTCCACCCAACCGCACTGGCCAGCTCCCTAAGCGCCACTTGTTGGCTGCTGGTGTTGCTTTTTTCTGCTTCTTTAGATTTCTTCCTTAGCTCTTACCACCTCCCCCTCCCTTCTCTCAAATACCTGGCTCCATGTGCCACCTATACTCCTTCCTGAAAGGCTGTGAAACACCGCTCGACTGTGAAACTGCTTCCTGGCCTGTGCCACCACCCTGGTGGGACCCCTGGGGCATTTTGTTTGTTTGCTCTGATTTGTTCTCCTTTGATTTGTTTGTTGGTTTGTTTTCTTTTTCTTTTCTTAGCTTGGGAGCCCCTTCTAGCCAGGCAGTACCACGTGGCTTGGAAGCTACTCTCTTACTCCATGCAGACACACAGGGACATCACTGGGGGCATTTCATTTTCTGGGGTTTTTTTTGTTTTTGTTTTATTGGGTTTTTTTGTTTCTTTCTTTTGTTTTCCTCTCTCTCTTATTCCCTTTTTATCTTTCTTCATTTCCAGTTTCTCAATTTACTCAAATTTTTCTTTTACCCTTTCTCTTTTTTTCATTTTTGTTTTTCCCCATTTATCAGTCTCTCATCTCTCCACTCCAATAGCAAGCTCACTTAGCACTCTTCCTTGTTTGTGTATATGTTTTTGGCTCCTGTTCCTCTTGCCTCTCTCTCATCTTTCCCATACCCATCTTAGCTCCACACATCACAATCTCCCCCCCTCATTCCTGCCTTCCTGCACCATGCGCTGAACACACTCCCAAGCAACACGGGCAAGGCCTACCAGAACCTGCCCTGCACTGATTCCCAGACTGCACTGTCAGCCCTAGTACTTGCCACAAACAACACATCCCAGCAACTCCCATTCAGCTGGACCTGCCCTGCTGCACCATACATGAGTGACTGACCCTGCCCATTGGAGAAGAAGATGAAAAGTATCCTGCCCACAGATGAGCAAACAACAAAGAACACAAAGCCCTGCCTATTCAGATGTAATTAAATAAAACAATAAAAAAGGACAAAACAAACAAATATACAATCAATAAATGAGGAAAATAACCACTGAATGCCCCAAAGACAACAGACAATATCAAAACATTGACAAAAACAGGACAGGATTGTTCCAGTAGGCGTCCAAAATAAAACACCACATGACTTTCCAGTAGAAGAAAAGGCATAGAACTAACTGATAGGGAATTCAAATCCCTAATATTTAGAATTATCCAAGAGTCAAAGCAAAAAGCAGACAAAAATGAGGAAAAAACAGACAAATTCATGGAAAAGGCAGACAAATTCATGGAAAATACACACAAAAAAATGGAAGAATTCAAGAAAATAATACAGGAACAAAATGCTAAAATAAATGCACAACTAGAAATCATACAAAAACAACAATTAGAAATCCAAAAGATAAACGATAACATTTCAGAAATGGACACTTTGAAACGATGGAAGATAGGATCAGCGAAATTGAAGACAAACACCTGGATAAAACTCTGAGGAAAAAACAGAAAAAAGAATGAAGAAAAATGAAGAAACCCTAAGAATTATGTCAGATACAATGAAAAGCAAAAATCTGCGACTGATCAGAGTTCCACAACAGGCTGAGAAAACAGAAAACACAGAGAGGATCACTGAAGAATTGCTGACAGAAAACTTCCTCGATATCATGAAAGATGAAAAGCTGACCATCCAAGAAGCTCAAGAACCCCATATAGGATAGACCCCAGAAGAAAATCACCAAGGCATAGCATAATCACACTAGCTAAAACCAAAGACAAACAAAGAATCCTGACAGCAGCTCAAGAGAAACAAAAAGTCACATACAGAGGAGAAACAATAAGACTAAGCTCAGATTATTCGGCAGAAACCATGCAGGCAGAAGGCAATGGGATGACATATACAAACCTTGAAAGAAAAACATTGCCAGCCAAGAATAATATATCCTGCAAAACTCTCGTTCAAATATGATGGTGAAAATAGGTCATTTCCAGATAAACAGAAATTAAAGGACTATGTAAAAACCAAACCAAACTTACAAGACTTATTAAAGGGAGTCCTTCGATCTGAGAACAAACAACATCAGACCACCTGAATACAGGACACAGGATTGTACTACCCAGATACCAATCTAGGAAATGAACTCTTAAGGACTACCCGAAACCAAAAGAATTACAACAGGGAACCAGAGAGGTTAATCTGTAAATGACAACATCATCAGAACAATAAAAGAGGGAATAAACGGTGTAGGGATAGAACCTTCTAATGGACAGGAAGACAAGTTGATACCAAGTAATAATAGACTGGTTCAAACCTAGGAAGATAAGGGTAAATTTCAAAGTAACCACAAAGAAAGTTAACAAACCTACTCATCAAAATAAAGAAGAAAAACATAAGGTCTCAGTAAAAACAAAACCTACAAAAACAAAA
>NW_004443979.1:9667326-9715275 GCF_000243295.1 Trichechus manatus latirostris
TGCAAAAAAAAAGAAACAGGACCCATACCTCACACCATACACAAAAACTAATTCAATTTGGATCAAAGACCTAAATATAAAGCCAAAAACTATGAAGTTCATAGAAGAAAAAATAGGATCAACGCTAGAGGCCCTAATGCACATTAACAAGATACAAACCATAACCAACAACACACAAGCCCCAGAAGATAAACTAGATTACTTGGATCTTCTAAAAATGAGACACTTACCCTCTTCAAAAGACTTCACCAAAAGTAAAAAGAGAACCTACAGACTGGGAAAAAATTTTTTGGACATTACAAGTCAGACAAAGGTCTAATCTCTAAAATCTGTAAGAAAATCCAACACCTCTACAAATAATCCAATTAAGAAATGCGCAAAGGAAATGAACAGACACTTCACCAAAGAAGACATTCAAGTGGCCAACAGACACATGAGGAAATGCTCACGATCACCAGCCATTAGAGAAATGCAAATTAAAACCACAGTGAGATAACATCTCACCCCGGCATTACCACCACAAATCAAAAACACTGGAAATAACAAATGTTGGAGAGGCTGTGGGGAGATTGGAACTCTTATGCACTGCTGGTGGGAATGCAAAATGATATAACCATTTTGGAAACTGATATGGTGATTCCTTAGAAAGCCAGAAATAGAAATACCATACAATCCAGCAATCTCACTCCTAGGAATATATCCTAGAGAAATAAGAGCCATCACACTAATAGACATATGCAAACCCATGTTCATTGCAGCACTGTTCACAATAGCAAAAAGATGGAAACAACCTAGATGCGCATCAACAGACGAATGGATAAACAAATTATGGTACATATATACAATGGAGTATTATGCAACAGTAGAGAATAATGATGAACCTGTGAAGCATCTCATAACATGGATGAAACTGGAGGACATTATGCTGAGTGAAATAAGTCAATCTCAAAAGGACAAATATTGTAAGAGACCTCTACTGTAAAAACTGATGTAAAAGTTTACACACAAAAAGAAACAATCTTTGTGGTTAGGAGAGATGGGAGAGGTGGGGTGGGGACTAAATAGACAAGAGATAAGTGGTAACTTTGTTGAAGTGTAAGACAGTACACAACACTGGGGAAGCCAGCACAACTTGTATAAGGAAAGGTCATAGAAGCTCCAGAGACATTTCCAAACTCCCTGAGGGACTGAATTGCTGGGCAGAGGGTTGTGGGGACCATGGTCTTGGGGAACATCTAGCTCAACTGGCATAACACAATTTATAAGGACAATGTTCTACATTGTACCTTGATGAGTAGCATCTGGGGTCTTTAAAGCCTGTGAGCAGCCATCTAGGATACTCCACTGGTCTCACCCCTTCGGGAGCAAGGGAGAATGAAGAGAACACGATACAAGGAAAAGATTAGTCCAGAGGACTAATGGACCACAGCTACCACAGCCTCCACCAGACTGAGTCCAGTACAGCTAGATGGTGCCCAGCTACCACCACAGACTGCTTTGACCGGGATCACAATAGAGGGTCCTGGACAAAGCTGGAAAAGAATGTAGAACAAAATTCTAACTCACAAGAAAAAAGAGACCAGATTCACTGGTCTGACAGACAGGAGAAACCCAAAGAGTATGGCCCCCAGACACCCTTTTAGTTCAGTGGCGAAGTCACTCCCGAAGTTCACCGTTCAGCCGAGGACTGGACAGCCTCATAAAACAAAATGGGACTAATGAGGTACAGTAGTCCCGGGACAAGGACTAGTAGACAGGAGGAGACAAGAAAGCTGGTGATAGGGAACCCAAGGTTGAGAAGGGACAATGTTGACATGTTGTGGGGTTGTTAACCATTGTCATAGGGCAATATGTGCACTAACTGTTTAATGAGAAACTATTTGTTCTGCAAATCCTCATCTAAGGTACAAAATAAAAGAATTATCTATGTGAATAAAATTGACAACAGCAACTCAAAAGGATTGATGGGAAGCCTAGGGCACAGTGAATTGAAGATAATAGTGATGGAATAATTTGGAAAAGGACAGTGAGAATAGCAGCATAACTGGAAGAATGTAATCGATGTCACTGAATTGTACGTGTAGAATCTTTTGAAATGGTGTAATTTTGGCTATGTATATTTTCACCCAAAAAAAAAAAAAAAAGGGTCCTCCAAGGTTGAGAAGGTAGGGTGTTGACAGGTCGTGGGGTTGTTAACCAATGTCATAAAACAATATGTGTACTGATTGTTTAATGAGAAACTATTTGTTCTGTAAAACTTCATCTAAAGTACAATAAATATATATATATATATATATATATATATAAATTTTTTTTTTAATGTTACTGACTTCCGGAAGGAAAGAAAAAAATCAAAGTTGAGAAGCTCCTGTCAGACTGGAACTATGCCAAAATTAAAACAAAATTTAATAAGGATAATCATTAAGGCACCCAAAAAAAAAAAAATCAACTGCAAAGAGATGTTGGGTAAAACCTGACTTATCGTTCATTCCTACTGAAATGATTGAAAAATCAATGTGAGACAACATGTAGAAATGAGTACTTTTTACTACTGGTAACTGTCAAAATTCCTGGATTACTCTTTGTAGCATAAAAAATATATGTGGCTCCAAATTAATAATATAAGCTATCCCTGGTAATTAGTACTGGGGGAAGAAGTTTGCCTTTTACTTTATTATCCTGGAATAATTTTTTTTAGAAAAAGTGTCTCTTGAAAATGTCTTGGGAATATCTGGTTAAGTCTTGAACCACAACCTTGTATGCATGTAAAAGCTAGACAATAAATAGGGAAGGCCAAATAAGAATTGACACTTTTGAATTATGTTAGCAAAGAATATTGAATATACCATGGACTGCCAGAAGAATGAACAAATCTGTCTTGGAAGAAGTACAGCCAGAATGCTTCTTAGAAGTAAGGATGGTGAGACTTCATCTCACCTACTTTAGATACATTATCAGAAGGGACCAGTTCCTGGAGAAGGACATAATAAGGCAGCAGCCTTTGATACTGGGAAAAATCCCACAGTAAGTGTGGCCATGAACCAAGCAAGAGATAACACCTCAGAGCTTGTATTTCCTCTTCCAGGCAGGATGAGTACGCCAGCAAGAGCTGGTTTAAAATTAGTTCAAGAGACCTAGAGTTAACTTTGGCTCTTTAAGTGCCTCAAACATATTAACTTTCCCACCCCTAGGAGGAGTTTAACCGCCATTTACTAAACACACATCCTGTGAAGTTGTATGTAACCCCTACTGTGCTGGCGTGATATAATTTAGAATGTTGCTGATGTAATTCACATGATCTCCCTGCTTGTAAGCTCTATAAAAGCGACCTCCCTACACTGTATCCTTGAGCAGTCTTGGAGGCACCAGTCCTGACTGTTCCTTTCCTTGTCCAATGAAATAAAGCTGCCTTTCTGATCTCCCACTTCAGCTCCTTGTTTATTGGCTGTGACGAGTCACACTGATCAGGACCTGGAGTTCCCGGTAATAATAATGCTTGGTGAAGTAGAGGGTCACTGAAAAAGAGGAAGACCCTCAATGAAATTGACTGACACAGTGGCTGCAACAATGGGCTCAAGCATATCAACAACTGTGAGGATGGTGCACGACCAGGCAACATTTCATTCTGTTGTGCACAGGGCCGCTATGAGTCAGATCTGACCCAATGGCACCTAACAACAACAAGTCTTGGACAGTAACTCTTCTATTTCTTGTGTTACTTCCTTCATGGGTTCTGAAAGCAACATTTCAGTCTCAATAAAAAGACGACAAAAAGGATATAATCAGAGAGGGAGCCAAGATGGCAGCTCTGTCAGATGCACCATACTGTCCTCCTACAGCAAAGACCCAAAAAACCAGCTGAATCAGATCCAAATAACAATCCTGGATAACAGAAAAGAAGGACAAAGAATCAATTCTAACACGAGCTGGAAGGAAAGACTGAATGAATGCAGCGAACGAGGAGTAACATGGAACGGGGGGACTCTGCCAGCTGTCATGGCTCAACATGGCCATCTTAAGACAAAGTCAGTAGTGACCCCAGGTGAGGAACACAGGGTGGCAACTTCATGGCATTTCCATAAGAAACAGAGAAACTGTACAGACACATCTGGAGAGAAATAAGGTGAGTGGATTATGGTCCAGATCTAAGGAAGGAAAACAGAAAATACAGCAATAATTACAGGGATCCTGCCGTCCACAGCGCTCATGCATACATGCTCGTCCACTGCCCACACTCTGCCTAGCCTAGCAAAAGACGGTGGCAGTGTGACTATGCACGCACCAGTCACTCGACCCCCTCTCCCCCAACCCAGCAAAAGATGGCAGCAGCACAACCACGTACAGACCCATCCACCACTCCCTCCAGCCTCTCACCACCCAGCAAGAGGTGGTGGTAGCACGACCATGAGTACCTGACTACCGCACTCTCCCCTCTCCTGCCACCTGGCGAGAGGCAGCAGCAGCATGACAACTCCCACGCCCACCTGCTGCTCCCTCCCCTGTTTCCCCTGCCCAGCAAGAGGTTATGGAGGTAGAACCGTGCATACACCCACCCACCACTCGCCACCTCCTACCCAGCTACGAGCAGCGACCATGTGTGTGCACCCATCCACCGCCCACATGCCACCTGGTTTGGCAAAAGGCAGTGGCAGCGTGGCCGTGCCAACAGCTGCCCATCACTCGTGACTCCCCCCACCATCTAGGAGGGGTGGCTAGTGAGCAATCGCACACATGCCGGCCAGCCACTCACCTCTTCTACCCAGCAAGAGGTGCTGGCAGTGCAACCATGCACGTACCCACCTATGACTCACCCCCCTATCCAGCGGGAGGCAGCAATCGTGTCCCCACTAACCAGCCACATCTGCCACATCTGCCACCCCACCTACTCAGCGAATGCTACTGCCTGCTCCTGCGCCACTGGACTGATGACAGACAGAGGTCAACACACTCCAAACCTGCCCTCAGCCATACTGCAAGACAAGCAATGACAGATCTGCACTCACACACCCAGCCACTACCCCACCTACCCAGAGACAGGTAGCAAGCACTCCAGCGCAGACTAGTGACCAGAGTAGCACGCCTGCTCTGCTTGACCAGATACACCAAAACAAAACAAAACAAAAATCAGGATGCAGAAAACATACAATTAATAAGTAAATATTGTAACATCTCAATGCTTCAGCAGCAACAGACAATATCAAACCACCTAAAGAAGCAGGATATGATAGCTCTGGCAAGTAATCAAAATAAGGAACCAGAAAGAAAGGAAAAAATGGTAATGGAACTACTTGATAAGGAATTCGAAAGACTTATATATAGCGTCCTCCAAGAGATAAAGGAAAACACAGACAAAACCAAGGAAAACACACACAAAATGCTAGGAAGTTTCAGGGAAATGGTACAAGAACAAAACGACTAAATAGATGATCAGAAACCATACAAAAACAGAAACTAGAAATCCAGAAGAGTAACAATAAAATTTCATAAATAGACAGCTTAATGGAAGGACATAGAAGAACTGAGTCAATGGAAGACAGAATCCAAGAAATACAGGACAAATCCCTTAACACTAATTTAAGGAAAAATCAGAAAAAAAAAAAAAAATGAAGAAACCCCAAGAGTTACATGGGACACTATCAAGAGGAATAATTTACACATGATCAGAATTCCAGAACAGGAGACAATAAAAAGCACAGAATTTCTGAAGATTTGCTGGCAGAAAACTTCCCTAATGTCATGAAAGATAGAAGATATCCATTGAAGAAGCAAACGAACTCCATACAGGATAAATTCCAAAAGAAAATCACCAAGACATATAATCAAAGCTTTCCAAAACCAAAGACAAAGAAAGAATCCCGAGACCAACTCAGGAAAAACAAAAGATCACCTACAAAGGGAAACCAGTAAGACTAAGCTCTGATTTCTCTGCAAAAACCATGCAAGCAAGAAGGCAATGCGACAACATATATAAAACCCCGAAAGAAAAAAATTGCCAACCAAGAATTATACATCTGGAAAAGCTGTCTCTCAAATACAGTAGCAAAATAAGGACATTTCCAGATAAACAAAAATTAAGGAAATTTGTAAAAACCAGACCAACCTTACAAGAAATATTAAAGGGAGTCCTTTGGACAGAACCAACAACATAAGACAACAACCTGAGATTACAACACATGACAGCATTGGCCAGATACCAATCCAGATGAAGAATCCTCAAAAATAAAATAAAGCTACACTGAAATCAGAGAACCAGAGATGTCAATCTGTAAATGGCAGCAATTTCAAAACAAAAAGGGGGAGTAAATGGTGTAAATACAGAACTCCCATATGGAAAGGAAGTCAAGACGGTATCAAGAAATAAAAGACTGCTTTAAACTTAGGAAGATAAAGGTAAACTTCAGGGTAACCACAAAGAAAATCAACAAACCAACTCATCAAAATAAAAAAGAAGAAAACCATAAAGACCCAGTAACATAAAATCGACAACAATGAATGAAATGAAAATACACAAACAAAAAGAACTCACCACAGAAAACTATGTGGAACTAAGAAACCGTCAACACCACAAAAAAAAGCATAACAAGATAACAGCAGTGAATTCATACTTATCAATAATCGTACTGAACGTAAATGGTTTAAAAGCACCAGTGAAGAGACACAGAGTGGCAGAATGGATTAAAAAAAAACACGATTCATCAATATGGTGTCTAAGAGAAACACACTTTAAACACAAAGATATAAATAAACTAAAAATCAAAGGATGGGAAAAAATATGTCAAGCAAACAGTAACCAAAAAAGAGCAAGAGGGCAATATTAATCTCAGATAAAAAATACTTTAAGGCAAAATCCACAATAAAAGACAAGAAGGAACATTATATAATCATTAAAGGCTCAATCCACCAAGAGGACATAACTATAATAAATATATACGCACCCAATGAAAGGGCTCCAAACTACAAAAAACGAACTCTAACAGCATTTAAAAGAGAAATAGACAGCTCTGCAAGAATAGTAGGAAAATTTAACACACCACTTTTGATGAAGGACAGAAAAACTAGAAAGAAACTCAACAAAGATACAGAAGTTCTAAATTTCACCATCAACCAATTTGACCTCTTAGACATATAGACAACACTTCACCCAACAGCAGCAATGTACACATTATTTTCCAACACACATAGATCATTCTCCTAGAACACACCACATCTTAGGCCACAAAGTAAAATTCAATAAATACAAAAACATCGAAATAATACAAAGCATCTTCCCTGATTGCAAGGCTATAAAATTAGAAATCAATAACAGGAAGAACAAGGAAAAAAATCAAATACATGGAAACTGAAAATAATACCTTGCTTAAAAACCACTGGGTAACAGATGAAATCAAAAAATTGCTAGAATCAAATAAGAATGAGAACACAACATACCAAAATTTTTAGGACACAGCAAAAGCAGTTCTCAGAGGTCAATTTATAGCAATAAACACCCACATCAAAAAAACAGAAAGGACCAAAATCAATACCTTAACCCAACAACTTGAACAAATAGAAAAAGAGCAGCAAAAGAAGCCCACATCCACCAAAAGAAAGGAAATAATAAAATTAGAGCAGAAATAAATAAAACAGAAAAACAATCAAAAGAATCAACAAGACTACAAGTTGGTTCTTTGAAAGGATTAATAAAAATCAACAAACCACTGTCCAAATTGACAAAAGAAAAGGAGAAGATGCAAAAAACCCAAATAAGAAATGAGATGGATGACATTACAACAGAACCAGCTGAAATAAAAAAGGATCATAACAGAATACTATGAAAAACTGTACTCCAACAAATTTGAAAACCTAGAGGAAACAGACAAATTTCTAGAAACACACTACCTACCTAAACTAACACAAACTGAAGTAGAAAATCTGAACAGACCCATAACAAAAGAAGAAATTGAAGAGGTCATAAAAAAAACTCCCAACAAAAAAAAACTCTGGTCCACATGGCTTCACTGGAGAATTCGACCAAACATTCAGAGAAGAGCTCAACAACAACACTACTCAAACCACTCCAGAACACAGAAAAGGAAGGAACACTCCCAAATTCATTCTATGAAGCCAACATAACCCTCATACAAAAGCCAGGCAAAGACACCACCAAAAAAGAAAACTACAGACCAATGTCCCTCATGAACATAGACACAAAAATTCACAACAAAATTGTAACCAATAGAATTCAGCAACATATCAAAAAAATAATACATCATAACCAAGTGGAATTCCTACTAGGAATGCAAGGATGGTTCAACATTAGAAAATCAATCAATGTAATCAACCATATAAATAATACACAGGAAAAGAATCACATGATCATCCAATTGATGCAGAAAAGGCATTTGATAAAAGTCCAACACCCATTCCTGATAAAAATTCTCACCAAAATGGAAATAGAAGGGTAATTCCTCAACATAATTAAGGCTATATATACAAACCAACAGTCAATATTACTCTCAATGGAGAAAGACTGAAAGCATTCCCCTTGCAAACAAGAATCAGACAAGGATGCCCTGTATCATCATTCTTATTCAATATTGTACTGGAAGTCCTAGCTAGAGCAATAAGACAAGAAAGGAAAATAAAGGGCATCCAAATCGATAAGGCAGAAGTAAACCTATCCCTATTTGCAGACAATATGATCCTATATATAGAAAATCCCCGTGATTCCACAAGAAAGTTACTGGAACTAATAAAAGGATTCAGCAAGGTGCCAGAGTACAAGATCAACCTACAAAAATCAGTCAGATGCCTCTACACTAAGAAAGAGAACTCCAAAAAAAGGAAATCAGGAAAACAATACCACTTACAATAGTCCCAAAAAAGATAAAATACTTAGGAATAAACCTAACTAGGGACTTAGAAGACTTATATAAAGGAAACTACAAAACACTAATGCAAGAAACCAAAAGAGACCTTCGTAAATGGAAAAATATACCATGCTCGTGGATAGGAAGATTTAATACTGTGAAAATATCAATACTATCAAAAGCGATCTATAGATACAATGCAATACCAATACAAATTCCAACAACATTCTTTAATGAGATGGAAAAACTAATCACCATCTTTATATGGAAAGGAAAAAAACCCCACATAGGTAAAGCACTATTGAAAAAGAAGAACAAAGTAGGAAGCCTCATACTTCCAATCTCAGAACCTACTATACAGCCACTGTAGTCAAAACAGCCTGGTACGGTACAAGGACAGACACACAGACCAATGGAACAGAATTGAGAATCCAGAAGTAAATCCATCCACTTATGGACACCTGATCTTCGACAAAGGGTCAAAATCATTCAATGAGGAAGAGATAATCTCAACAAATGGTGCTGGCAAAACTGGATATCCACCTGCAGAAAAATAAATAGGATCCATACCTCACACCATATACAAAAACAAACTCAATATGGATCAAAGACCTAAATGTAAAACCTAATATAAAGACCATAAAAGAAAACATAGGGGCCCTAATCTATGGCATAAATAGAGTATTAGGCATAACTAAAAATACACAAAACAGAAGATAAACTAGATAACTAGGACCTCCTAAAAATTAAACATTTATGCTCATCAAAAGACTCTACCAAGCCAGTGAAAACAGAACCCACAGACTGGGAATGGCATATCTGATAAAGGTTTAATCTCTAAAATATATAGAAAACTTCAACAACTAAACAACAAAAAGACAAACAACCTGGTCATAAAATGGGCAAAGGACATGAACAGACACTTCACCAAAGATGACATTCAGGGAGCCAACAAATACACAAAAAGATGCTCCCAATCATTAGCCATTTAAAAAAAAAAACAAACCCATTGCTGTCAAGTCAATTCTGACTCATAGCAACCTTACAGGACAGAGCAGAACTGCTCCATAGGGTTTCCAAGGCTGTAAATCTTTATGGAAGCAGACTTCCACATCTTTCTCCTGCATTTGCCATTAGAGAGATGCAAATCAAAACTGTGATGAGATACCATCTCACCCCTGCAAGAAAGGCACTGATCAAAAAAACAATAAATGCTGGCGAGGTTGTGGGGAGACTGGAACTCTCATACACTGCTGGTGGGAATGTAAAATGGTGCAATCACTATGGAGAACGATATGGTGCTTCCTTAAAAAAGCTAGAAATAGAAATACCATATGATCCAGCAATCCCACTGCTAGGTATACATACTAGAGAAATAAGAGCAGTGACACTAACAGACATATGCACACCCATGCTCACTGCAGCATTATTTACAATAACAAAAAGATGGAAACAACCTAAGTGTTCATCAACAGATGAACGAATAAACAAACTATGTACATACACACAATGGAACACTACACAACAATAAAGAACCATGATGAATCCGAGAAACATCTCACAACATGATTGAATCTGTAGGGCATTATGCTGAGTGAAATAAGTCAATTACAAAAGGACAAATATTTAATGAGACCACTATTAGAAAAAGTCAAGAAAAGGTTCACACACAGAAAGAAATAATCTTTGATGGTTACCAGGGAGGGGAGAGAGTGGAGGGAAAATTACTAACTTAGGTGAAAGAAAAGGCAATACACAATACTGGGGAAGTTAGCACAACTTAACGAAGGAAGGTACTGAGAGGAACACACACACACACACACAAAGGCAACTGAAGTAAATACTATAACATATACACCCTACAACAACAGTACAAACAATAATTTATAAGCAGATACATAAGTAGATATGTATGTTAAATAGCAGTAGGAGGTAGTATAGGCGTATACCCACGTACACATACAGGTTTTGCTCTGGATATTTTTACATATGTATTTGTGCAACATGCATATTCATATATATATATATATATATTAGAGCACGCAGGGGACACAGTCATAGAAGCTTCCCAGACACAGTCAAACATCTCGAAGGACTGAGTTACTGGGGCTGATGGCTAGGGAGCATGATCTTGGGGGACATCTAGGTCAATTGGCATAACACAGTTCATAAAGAAAACGCACTACATCCTACTTTGGTGAGTAGTGCCTGAGGTCTTAAAAGCTTGCGAGCGGCCATCTATGATCCAACTATTGATCTCATTCCATCCAGAGCAAAGGAAATGAAGAAACCCAAAGACACAAGGAAGCAATTAGTCCAAAGGACTATGGACCACATGAACCACAGTCTCCACTAGCCTGAGCCCAGAATAACTAGATGGTGCCCAGCTACCACCATCAACCACTCCTATTGGGATCACCAAGAAGGTCTCAGACAGAGCAGGAGAAAAATGTAGAACAAAATTCAAATTCACAAAAAAGACCAGACTTACTAGTCTGACAGGGACTGGAGGAAGTCCCCAGACTAGGGCCCCTAGACACTCTTCTAATTTAGAATTGAAGCCACTCCCGAAGTTCACCTTTTGGCCAAATATTAAAACCAAAAAAACCCACTGCCATCGACTCGATTCCAACTCATAGCGACCCTAAAGGACAGAGTAGAACTGCCTAATAGGGTTTCCAAGGCTGTGATCTTTATAGAAGCAGACTGCCACATCTTTCTCCCAAGAGCCGAATATTAGACAGGTCTATAAAACAAACAATAACACACGTAAGGAACGTGTTCCTTAGAACAATCAAGTATGTAAGACCAAACGGGCAACACCTGCCCAAAAGCGAAGACGAGAAGGCAAGAAGCAGCAGGAAAACCAGACAAATGACGGGAAATCTTGGATGGAAAGGGGGAGAGTGCTGACACATTGCAGTGACTGCAATCAATGTCACAAAACAATTTGTATTTAAATTATTGAATGGAAAACTAGTTTGCTCTGTAAACTTTCACCTAAAGCACCATAAAATGTTTCAAAAAAAGGCTATAATCAATAAAGAGGGCCACAAAAAAAAATTCTCTGCTCACAGTATATTAATATACGATATAAATGAATCAAAGACTAGATAATATTTTAAATAACTGAAACAATGTTAAACCTTTCCAAGTATTTTCAAAAATAAGATCTATGCTGACTATAAATGGTGAAAATTATATTATGGTTAACTGAAGAAAGGTCACAATAATGTAAATAATCTTATTTCACTATGTGGGTATATGTACATTGACCAACACTGGAAAAGAACATCAAAAAACAGAAATAATTTAATATTAGAGTTACTAGATTTTTTTTAAAGGTAAAAATAACAATAACAGCAATCAATTACTGAACACTTACCATGTAGGAGACACTGGGCTAAGTGGTTAGCTCATCTAATTTGTACAACCACTTATGAAAGAGGTTATAATCATTCCCCACTTTACAGTCAAGTAAACTGAAGATGTGATGGGCAACCTGACTACCTTTTCCTCAGTTAAGGAGTCAAAGACCTGGTTATGTACCTACTTTTGTCTAATTACAAAATCTAAACTCCTAACCATTATACCAATTCCTGATACTAACAAATCAGCTACTAAAAAATTCAAAAATACTGAAACTTTTTAAGTAACTATAATTTTAATAGTGTGCACTTGGCAAGTTAGCAGAAGTTCTTAATGAGGATCAGAATTAATATCCTATAATACCTGCTGTAGTAGATTTTCCAACTCCGCCCTTTCCAGAAGCCACAACTATAACTTGTTTAACACCTTCTATAGGTTTCTGCTTTGGAAGTCCTCGGGACATGATTTGTGTTCTTCTTTGTTTTAGGGTCTCACTCTCAACGCCAGATAACTTTAAAAAGAAAAAAGAAAACATCAAGCGTCTTAAATAAGCCTTCTGCATTACCATGCTGTCAAAGTAAAAACAAATCGGGTTTGCGATTAAGACGACTTTCTTTTCTAGTCTAATTCTGCTCGTCTCCACCAATACAGCCTTTAGTGCTATTTACCTACTGCTACTGATTGCAATTGTAAAGACACATTATTTAAGTGAAATTTATCTGCCAAGACACGCTGACATTAAAAATATAAAGTAAATAAGTTGCCTCTTTTATGTTGTTAAATCATCCACGTGTTTTCCTTCTCTGATTTATCTGCTAAATAATCCAAAATCAGGAAAGCAACTTGCACTATACACACCCATGTTCTAACCATCAGTGTCTTGTCCCTCGGCCTGGCCCTACTGGGAGGCCTGCCTGGAAAGTGGGGGAGCCAACTGTGGTCTTACTGAGCCGCCAGGTGGGCAGGAGCCCACGAGGGACTAATGCGACTGCTTCGCAGAAGACAGCTCTAAGTAACCAGCCGCCCTGCAGCCCCGGCATCTCCATCCCGCCCGTCTCTGCCTGCCTTGCAGCACCACGGACCTGACGCCGAAAAACCAACACTCGGCTTCGACCAAGTCGGGCAGTGGCCCCGCCAACGCCCCGGAGCAACACCCCACCAGAAAGCAGCAAACGTTGCCACAGCCCCATGGCTCGCGCCACTGCCCTGCAGCCGGGCCCGAAAACCGTGCGACCAGCGCGGAATGATGACGTCACACGGCAACGCTCGACCTCCTCTCCCTAGCTACCGGCCTTTTTCAGCGTAGGAATCCAACTTGCTGTGGTGATTGCATCTGTAGCCAGCTGCAAAAAATTTTGCACTGTCGTACCAAATGTTTACCAAGCGTTTTCACATGCATCATCTCATTTGGTCCTTACAGAAGCCTTGAGGTAGATAAATAGGAAACTCTTAATAGTAGTATCTTCTTAGGAAAACTGAGGCTTAGAAACTTTGAAGAGACCTGACCCGACTTTAGAGTAGGATATGGTGGAACCTGAAAATGACTCCATCTACCACCAATGACCGCTCTGACAGGGAACACAACAGAAGTTGGGACAGAGCAGAAGAAAAATGTAGAATAAAACTCAAATTCACATAGAAAGACCAGACTTAATAGCCTGACAGAGACTGGAGAAACTCCCGAAACTATGACCACCGGACACTGTTAAATCAGAACTGAAACCATTCCTGAAGCCCACACTTCAGACGAAGATTAGACAGAACTATAAAACAAAGAATAACACACGTGCGGAATGTGCTTCTTAGTTCAATCAGATATACGAGAACAAATGGGCAGCTCCTGTCCAAAAGCAGGATGAGAAGGCAGGAAGGGACAGGAACTGGTCAAATGGACACGGAATCCAGCGTGGAAAGAGGGAGTGTGCTGTCACATTGTGGGGATTGCAACCAATGTCACAGAACAATATGTGTATAAATTTTTTAATGAGAAATTAACTTGAGCTGTAAACTTTCACCTAAAGCACAATAAAAAAAAAAAAATGTACCCATGGCAGGGGGAGGGGGGGGGCTGGGGAGGGGGGGAAATGTTCTCTTTATGCTTTAGCCTAATTTCGGTGGGTTTGTGTATTTACTTGTAACTATGGTAAAACATATTTTCTAATATTTAGCAAGGATTCTTCCCCAGTTATTCCTTGTACCTCATACATCCCTTCCCCATTTGAATAAACTACGTGGCATCATTTGCCATATTCTGACACAGCAAAGTGTAGGAAAAAAGAGAACTTCTCCTTTATTTTGAATTTTGGAAGTTGTGATCTTTAAGGAGACTGGAGAGGGCTCTGGCAAAGACAATAGATTTGGAAGAACTACATGATAATATAAGAACACAGTTTCTTGCCTATATTAGTTAGGATTGCACTTGGCTGCAAGTAACAGAAAACCCAATCCTTGTCTTCAACAAGTATGGGAATATTAGTCTCACACGAGAAGTCCAGAAGTAGATTCTACAGGTCTGATGCAATTGATCCACAGTGTTACAATGTCCCAAACTTATTATTATTTTTTTTTTGTTCCATCATCTTGGTGTCCACATGTTTGTCACCTATAGTCACAAGATGGCTGCTGCACCTTCAGGCACCAAGACCATGTTCCATGCAGAAAGAGAGGGGAATGAGAAAGGTAAAGAACTTTCCCTAGTGAGCTTTTGATGTTTTTATTTGAGAAGCCAACACACACACACACACACACACACACACACACACATCACATCACATCACATTGGCTAGAACCATGTCATATGGCTACCACTAGAATCAATAAAAGTTAAGAAATCAATGATTTAGATGTCACTAGCCTATAGAGTAGAGGAAAGCAATAGAGAAGGTAACTGAGAATGGGTATTGAGTGAGCCAATTCACAATATCCATCCTAGAGAGACTTTATAAAATTTCCTGGGATTATAGAAAAGGAAGAGAATTAGAAGAAAAGTGAGAATATAGATATTCATAGGTCCTTATGCCAGACACTGGTAGTTCGATAATCCAATAGCCATTCTCAATCGCTGTTCCCTTGCCACCTTCAATTATAGAAGATAAAAATCCATATACTCACTTGACCCCTGTCTTACATGCTGGTTCTGGACATAACTCTGGGCATGTGTGATATAGTTCTGGACAATGTGATGCAAGGAAAATTTGCTGGCAGGGGGAACAACTTCTGAAAAAGCCTTTGCTTTTCTAGTAGAGTAGAACAGAGTTAGTGCTACTCCTTTTTCCCACTTTGACCATGGATGTGATACCTGGAGATGTGGCAGTCATTTTGTGAACATGACAAGCACAATGATGATAAGCACAATGACAAAAGCTAAATATAACAGACTAGAGGTACAGCAGGAAGATAATTTCTAGGTGGTATAGATAAGCTGCTATATCAGTCCAGGCCTGAATGTCCAGACCTCTTATTGATTGAGATAATTGTTTAAACTGCTGCTGGTTAGGACTTGTGTTACTTGAACCTAAAATAATCTGTACTTCTCACTACTCCTGAGAAAGAACTCCATACATACACTGTGACACTCTCTCCTGTTCACCAAAGATTGAGCTCCAGTGAGGAGAGGAAACACCAAATCAGTTTGGGTAATGTTAGAACAACAGAATCAATGCCACCATTCCCAGGTAGAGCTCAGTGCAGTGGCAGGATCACAGAATAAAATTAGACAAGTGGTATGTTTAGGCAGCCAGGTCTGAGTCAGCCTCATAGGGTTTGCCCCACTCTGCAAGAGCCATGGGAATGACTGAGAGGAAGCTGATCCTGAAGAGATCTTGAGGTCAGGATGAAGGGAAGAGTTGGCAATAAGCTGCATGGTTAGATACATAGCATTTCTTTGGATGCTGATATAGATAAATAAAGACCTGAGAATCAAATCTACCTGAGCATATGGACACCAGGACACTACTTAAATATAATTCCCTGTAACTTAAATATAATTCTGGTGGAATCTGTATTGAAGGAAATTATGTTTCCACCACCCTGGCAGAAAGTAATAAATAAATAAATATTGATCAAAACAAAAAGAATTCTTTTGAATGTCTCCTAACTATCTCTAGGGTAACGTAGACCTTTGTTTTCTAGGAAGGAATTAGTTTTATTTGCTAGGTTACCTACTGTCATGGATTGAATTATGTCTCCCCAAAAATGTGTATATCAATTTGGCTGGGCCCTGATTCCCAGTATTGTGTGGTTGTCCTCCATTTTGTGATTGCAATTTTATGTTAAAGAGGATTAGGGTGGGATTATAACACCCTTACTAAGGTCACACCCCTAATCCAATGTAAAGGCAGTTTCCCTGGGGTGTGGCCTGCACCACCTTTTATCTTACAAGAGATAAAAGGAAAGAGAAGCAAGCAGGGAGTGGGGGACCTCATACCACCAAGAAAGCAGCGTTGGGAGAAGAGTGTGTCCTTTGGACCCCGGGTTCCTGAGCAGAGAAGCTCCTAGTCCAGGAGAAGATTGATGAGAACGAACTTCCTCCAGAAATGACAGGGAAAGAAAGCCTTCCCCTGGAGCTGACTCCCTGAATTTGGACTTGTAGCCTACTAGACTTGTGAGAATATAACTTTCTTCTTGTTAAAGCCATCCAGTTGTGGTATTCCTGTTATAGCAGCACTAGATAACTAAGACACCTACTGTTATAGATTGAATTGTATCTTCCAAAAATGTGTGTCAACTTGACTAGGCCATGATTCCCAGTATTGTGTGTTGTCCACCATTTTGTGATCTGATGTAATTTTCCTATGTGTTGTAAATCCTAACCTCTCTGATGTTAACAAGACAGGATCAGAGGCAGTTATGTTAATGAGCCAGGATACAATCTACAGGATAAGGTTTTATCTTGAGTTAATCTCTTTGAAAATATAAAAGAGAGAATCAGCAGAGAGGAAAGGGACTTCATGCCACCAAGAAAGAAACGCCGGGAGCAGAGCAATTCCTTTGGACTTGGGGTCCCCGCACTGAGAAACTCCTAGACCCAGGGGAAGATTGATGACAAGGACTTTCCCCCAGAACTGACAGAGAAAGAGAACTTTCCCCTGGAGCTGGCACCCTGAATTTGGACTTCTAGCCTCCTAAACTGTGAGAAAATAAATTTCTCGGTGTTAAAGCCATCCACCTGCGGTATTTCTGTTATAGCACACTAGATAACTAAGACACCTACACTCTCCCCCTTCAAAAAAAAAAAAAAATCCTTCTTAGGTGCCCAGGAATTATTTTAAAGTTCAGATTTCCACACAGATGAATAGCTTGTCTCAATCCCTATCCATGATCCTCAGGCTGCCTTAATGTCAGCTAAGAACATGCTCTTCACTTCTTTGCTCGACTCGCTAAGGAAGAATAGGGTATTGCAGTTTCCTGCCTCTGTTTAATATACTGAATAAAGCCCAGAAACTACTGCCTGTTCCTTCAGTCTTAGTTTGTTTTTCAAACTGAACCTCACATCTTGTCCTAAGGGCTCACCAACAAGAAAATCCTATCCCATTTGCCTAAATGACTAACCTATTAATTAATTTTACTTTGCTCCACAGTGTGATTTGTTGTCTCTTATCTATACCTAATGCTAATTTGCACATTAAAACATTGAGTAACTCAGTTTAGGGGACTAGCTTCCCATTGAGCCAGTTTCTCTGTAGTAAACCCAATGTGGGACGTTTGTGGACTTTCCCATATCAAAGACTTTGCTGCTCTTTCAGTATCTTAGCTCACATAAACTAACCAGTGGCCATTGAGTCAATTCTGACTCATGGCGACCCCAAGTGTTTCAGAATAGAACTGCACGCCATAGGGTTTTTATGGTTGTGACCTTTTGGAAACAGATTACCAAGCCTTTATTCCAAGGTGTCTCTGGGTGGGCTCTGCTTGCGCCACCCAGGGAATCCTTCACATAAACTAGCCCTGCTGAAAAATCTCCCCATTCTTAGAATAAAAAATTACATTTAAAAAGTTTGTATATATATTCTTAGACTATATAGCCTTCCAGACATATGCCTCCAAAATTACTAAAAATTTACCTCTACAATGTGACAGGATGAATCTAAAGGCCAATATCCAAACCTGGATAAATCATGGGTGATTTGACATTTGAATTTCTGATTTGTAAAACTGAACTGAATCCTTGGGCAAAGGTCACTCTTTTTATGGCTGAATTGTCTCTATTTAATTTGTAAAGCTTCAAATAAGATCCCCCCCAAAAAACAGAAGCCACAAAATCAGAATTTGAAAAAAGTTATTTGCCACACAAGGCAAATGCTTGCTACAGCCAGGCTTCGGCTACTGAATTAAATAGTGGAGTAGGAATGTAGATTTCTCTCTGCACCTGTGGTAATGTTTTCCTAGGTCCTTCTCCCTATGTTAGCTGGTCCAAATGGAACATTGCTTTCTCAACAACATATAGTAGTCCTGTATAGGCAATGAGACCTGTATTTTTACTTTATTTCCAACAATTTGGCCTTAGAATAACTCATGTAACCTCCCTGAAATTTCCTTACCCAGAAATCATACTAATAGTAACTACCATATCAGCCTGATAGCAGTTGTGAAACCTGAATGGCATAATGTGTGTGAAAGTGCCTTGAAAATATTTCAAATGTAAGATTTAGTAAATAATAATTATGCTTTGATTTAGATTCCATGAAGAGTTTTAGGGATATGTTCTACAGAATTCTCTGCAGCATTAAATTGAGTTGTCTCCAAAGATTCTAACAGGTATTTTTTTTTTTCTGGGGTGTAAATCACTATATGATATGAATGCAGTAGGGTCAACTGAATGCTTCATATTTACTGAATCATCTTTCAACTAGACTGATTTACAGATCCTCAGTTAGCTGTTACTACATACAGAGTGTCAATGGAAAATTTTTATTTAAATTATTTTTTGTTTATACATTAAGTATAAAAACTGCTTTCTTGGTACTTATACCCAGATTAATTACATTATTAAAGGATGTTAATGAACTGCTAATGCAGATAGAAAATGGAGCTGCAACTCTAGTTTCTTACATAACCATAGAAGAGAAGACTATTTAATCACTGAGAGAAAAACAGACTAGTATACCTATAATATTGTCTAATTTTGCTTCCACTAAGAAGTAATGGGATGGGTTCAGTTGTTACTATTAAAAAATGGAACCTGGTTTGTGAAACCAACAGGTTCATCAATACACTCTTTCCCATGTCACTATTCTTTTGTATCTAATACTGTAATATTATTTTATGTATTAGTTATGTATGTTGTTGTTGTTAGGTGCCGTTGAGTCTATTTGACTCATAGAAACCCTATAGGACAGAGTAGAACGGCCTCATAAGGTTTCCAAGGAGTGGCTGATGGATTTGAACTGCTGACCTTTTGGTTAGCAGCCGAGCTCTTAACCACTATGCCACCAGGGCTCCTATTAGTTATGTATAGAGTTTGAGAATTAACATTGTAAAAAATGAATGAATTATTTGTTGTTGTTGTTATAATTATGCATAGGGTTTGAGAGTTAACATTGTAAAAAATGAAGGGTTTATCTTCCGGCACTATATCAGACGATGTTCCTCTGCTATTCATAAGGTTTTCACTGGCTAACTCTTTTCAGAAGCAGACTGCTGGGTCCTTCTTCCTGGTCTGTCTTAGTCTGGAAGCTCAGCTGAAACCTGTCTGCCATGGTGACCCTGCTGGTGTTTGAATACTGGTGGCATAGCTTCCAGCATCACAGCAACACGCAAGCCCCCACAGTACGACAAACTGACAGACGCGTGGGGGCCAATACACATTAGCTACTAATACAAAGTTTTTTAGAAAAAGAAAGAACAGATATCTAGAAGTATACTGTCCAATATGGTAGCTGTAGCCATTAGACACAAGTAGCCATTTATATTTAAGCTAATTAAAATTAAATACATTTAAAAATTCATTTCCTCAGTTGCACTAGCCACATTTCACAAATAACCATAATGGACAATGCAGATACAGAACATTTCCATCAATGCAGAAATCTCTGTTGGACAGTACTGATCTATCCAATACCAAAACCAAACCAAACCCATTGCCATGGAGTTGATTTCAACTCATAGCAATCCTAAAGGACAGAGTAGAACTGCCCTGTAGGGTTTCCAAGAAGCGGCTGGTGGATTTGAACTGCCAACCTTTTGGTTAGCAGCCTGCGCGCTTAACCACTTCGCCATCAGAGCTCAATCTGTCCAATAGGTATACATAAAAAAAAAACCTCAGAAATAAAAAGAGAAAGAATTCAACTGAAAAATGGGCAAAAACTTTGTAAAGACTTTTCACAAAAGTGAAGATAGATGAATGGCCAATAAGTACATGAAAAAGTACTCAACACCACTAATCAACAGCGAGAAGCAAATTAAAACTAGAACGATATATCACTACATACCTGCCAGAAAGGCAAAACTTTTAAAATTCAAAATCGAAAAAATTCAAAACAAGGCCAAATGTTGACATGGTGGTGGGGCAATTGGAACTTTCATACATTGTTGGTGGAAATTTTAAAAAGTACAACCGTGTTTGGTGGAAATGGTCTGAGAATAACTCATAAGACTAAATAATACACTTACCCTATCACCCAGCAATTCCACTCCTAGGCATTTACCCAAAAGAAATGAAAACATATGCCTCATTGTGAGTGACTTGTGTCCCCTAAAATGATAAATTGAAGTTCTAACCCCTGCTACCTATGAATGTGATCCTATTTGGAAATAGGGTCTTAGCAAACGTAATCAAGTTAAGATGATGTCATACTGAATTAGGGTGGCCTTAATCCAATGACTTGTGACCTTATAGGAAGAGAGATTTTTGGGGGACATCTAGCCTCAATGGGCATAACATAGTTTATAAGGAAAATGTTCTACATCCTACTTTGGTGAGTGGCATAGCTGCCATCTAACATACTTCACCAGTCCCACCCCAACTGAAGCAAGGGAGAATGAAGAAAACCAGACACAAAGAAAAGATTAGTCCGAAGGGCTAATGGACCACAACTACCACAGCCTCCACCAGACTGAGTCCAGTACAACTGGATGGTGCCTGGCTACCACCATTGACTGCTCTGACAGAGATCACAATAGAACACAGAGCTGGAGAAAAATGTAGAACAAAATTCTAACTCACAAAAAAAGACCAGAATTACTGGTCTGACAGAGACTGGAGAAACCCCAGGAGTATGGCCCCCAGACACCCTTTTAACTCAGTACTGAAGTCACTCCTCAGGTTCACCCTTCAGCCAAAGATTAGACAGGCCCATAAAACAAACAATAATACACTTAGCTCAACCATGTTTACAAGACTAAATGGGCACACCCAGCCCAGGGGCAAGAACAAGAAGGCAGGAGGGGACAGGAAAGCTGGACAAATGGAAATGGGGAACACAAGGTCAAGAAAGGGAGAGTGTTGACACATCACAGGGTTGGCAACCAGTGTCAAAAAACAATATGTGTAGTAATTGTTTAATGAGAAACTAATTTGCTCTGTAAACTTTCACCTAAAGCACAAATGGGAAAAACAAATCAAATGACATAATGCATTAGGCAAATTTGCTGCAAAAGAACCTTTTAAAGTGTTAAAAAGCAAAGATGTCACTTTGAGGACTTAGGTGCACCTGACCCAAGCCATGGTATTTTCAATTGCCTCATATGCATTTGAGGTGTGCCTCAAAGAAGAGTTGATACCTTTGAATTATGGTGTTGGTGAAGAACACTGAATATACCTTGGACTGCTAGAAGAACAAAGAAATCTGTCTTAGAAGAAATACAGCCAAAATGCTCCTTAGAAGCCAGGATGGCGAAACTTCTTCTCACATACTTTGGACGTCTTATCAGGAGGAAACCAGTCCATGGAGAAGGATATCATGCTTGGTAGAGGGCCAAGCATGGGCAATGATTGTGAGGACGACACAGGAACAGGCAGTATTTCATTCTGCTGTACGTAGGGTTGCTGTAAGTTGGAACCAACTGGACGGCACCTAACAACAACAACAAGGATAGGATCCTGTGAGTCAAAAAGGATCTTAGGTAAAAACTATGGGAATGTGAAGCAAGTATGGACTTTAACTAATAATAATGTATCGATATTAGTTCATTAAGTATGACAAGTGTTCCATACTAATGAAAGATATTTATAATAAGAGAAACTGGCTGCAAGATATATGGCAACTATCTTCATAACTTCTCTGTGAATCTTAAACTATTCTAAAATAAAAAACTATATTAAGAAATGTATTGGAAAAATCAAAGTGAATATCTACTGATAAATCTGTAGTTAGTGAGCTCCTGGTAACTGACAGAGTTTAGCTGCTGCTACAGGCACTCCAGGAATCTTAAATCAAGTCAACAAATTTTAAATGTAATACTTATTGAGCTATCATTCCAACTAAACAAACCTAATTGAATACATTTTTCTGCTACCTCCCCAAACGCCACTAAACATGGTGGCAGTGAATTACTTAATACAGCCCTTCTAAAACTAGATGGTGCCCAGCCACCACTACTGACTGTTCTGACCAGGGACTCAATAGACAGTCCTGGATAGAATGCGAGAAAATGTAAACAAAACTCAAATTCCTAAAAAAAAAAAAAGTAAGTCCAGACTTACTGGACCGCTAAAGACTAGATGAACCTCCGAGGCTATCACCCTGAGATACTCTTAAACTTGGAACTCAAACCATTCCCAGAGGTCACCTTTCAGTCAAATGACAGATTCGCCCAAAAAATAAATAATATGAATACTGTGCTCCTGAAAATAATCACCTAGATGAAACCAAATGGTTAACTTTTATGCTAGACCAAAGATGAGAAGGCTAGGGGTACAGGGAAGCTAGATTAGTGAAAACAGAACAACAAAAATGGAAATAACAAGAAGGCTGATATATTGTGAAGAATGTTACCAATGTTACTGAACAATATGTATAGAAATTGCTAAATGAAAACCCAATTTCCTGCATAAACTGTCACCAGAAAAAAATAAAATCTTTGCATATATGTATATGTCTCTTCTAGCCATAGTCTTCATAACTCTCACCAAATGACTGGCTGGGGCTATGCAAATGAGGTGCTTGTGGCCCATCAAGGGGATTGGAGAGCTTGCTAATAATGTAAATAAGGTACATCACACCATAGTGGGGCGATGGGACCATGCAAATAAAGTGTATGGAACTCTAAGGAGGGGATTGGTCAGTTTTGCCATCCTGCTAGGCTTAAAATGAGCCATCTGAGAGGCAGGAAGACAGGATCTCAACATTACCAAGAAAGAAGAGCCAGGAGTGGAATACGTCCTTTGGACCCAGGATCCCTGCACTGAGAAACTCTTAGATCCAGGAGACAAGGGAGCTGTAACACGGAAGACAGTGAAAGACCGTGGCAGGAGACAGCAGGAATTAGGAGACCGGTGCAGGACGGCTGCGGTGGGGCTTCCTGGCCCATGGAGCAAGAAAGCTGAGTGCATTTGGGTACGAGACTTACTGGCAGAGTGGGGTTCCTATGGGCACTTATTGGCAGACCTAAAAGGGCTGTGTAACACTTTCTTGAGCAGGGCAGAGGCCAGGCCAAGGGGCCAGAGAGAGGCATGCCTGCAAGCATGGCTGAGAAGAGCCTGTCCTGATTGAAGAACTGTATCCTAAGCATTCCTAAACCTGAATTGTAACCTTTTACTTCTCTAATAAACCCCATAATCATGAGTATTGTCAGTGAGTTCTGTGTGGCCATTGCAATGAATTATTAAACCCAGCAGAGAAGTAGAGAGTGATGTGGGAGGGATGGGTGATGTCAGAATTGGAAAAAGGGGAGAGGGAGGAGGCATGCCTGACCTCCACCTCTTAGAAATCAATCTTGGGCTGTTGATGTTAATAATGATTCTCCTTCCTCCTCGTGAAGTTAGAGGAAGTCAGACGCAGCTGCCACGCCATTTTTAGAGTGGTTAGACACTCTCACCATGCCATTTTTACACATGGGGAAAGGAAATGCAAAAGTTATAAACCTACATGTTCAAAGAGAACGAGAGATAATAACCAGCAAGTGATGTGAACACCTTCTTAGAAGATAGGAAGCAGATGAAAGAGCAGCAACTGACCCAGCAGGGAAGAGGCATGCTTCTACTTGCCAACAGAGAAATTTATTTTACTGGTAGAGACAAAGGGGGCTTAGGACTTTGGCACCAAGTATCAAGTAGGGTAAGAGTTAGGCATGGGGCTAAAAATACAAGACTTTGTTGAAAGCCTACGTGCAAACCTGTTAGATCCCTAGGTTTACTTACAACCCACTCAGTTAGGCCATCATTTTCTTTATCCTCTACCATCCCCCTTGCAGAAAACTACAGCTGTGTTCTCAAAAGAAAATCAACAGCAGAAGCTCCAGAGTCAGGAAGACCAGACACAGTGAAGGATGAAGGTTAGACCTAGGACCAGCAACAGCAGCAAAATGCTTGCTTGTACCAGCTCACAAGAACTGATGGTTAAATTTTCAGGAATTTTGCAAGCGAGCTGTTAAACACAGTTTTTAAAAAATATGTATATATGTGCTTACAATTAAATAAATTGTATTTTAAAAAAAGACCTCATTGCCATCAAGTCAGTTCAGACTCATGGCAACCCCATATGTTACAGAGTAGAACTTCTCTACAGGATTTTCTTGACTGTAATCTTCGCAGAAGCAAATCACCAGGACTTTCTTCCTTGGTGAAGCTGGGTGGGTTCAAACAGCCAAACTTTAGGTTAGTTGTCTAGCACAAACCATATGCACCACCCAGGGACCTTGTTGTAATAAGAATAGAGGTAAAAAATATTCAAAGCTCATCACTTCCTACTTTTTTTACATTTTATTATTATTATTTTATGCTATTGAAGTTATTTGCATCTATTGTATCGGTTTGATAGAAATACTATATAATGATTTGCTGCTGTGCAGCTCTTCCAAACTCCATATTTAGTGATATCATGCTAGTAGCTTATAATCAGCCATGCTGGGAGTATTTACATTGCAGAAATTGGCAAATGCCAATATGAAAGTAAATACCATAAGAAACAGCTGATAATGAGCATTCATGAAGAAAGTAACTGCACGGGCAAAGCACAGAGAAAGGTAAGCTAGAGGAGTATTCAAAGAACAAGTAATCCAGTTTGTTCATACTGTAAGGAATCTGGCAAGGCAAAGTGGAAGATAAAACTGAAGAGACAGATTGGGGTCATACTGTGGCAGCTCCAAATGCCAGGCTGAGAATTCTGTACTTAAACAGTATTGAGCCTCAAGTAAGGGAATGACATAATGAAAGCTGAGCTCCAGGTAAAAATGATCTGGCAGTGATTATGTGGGATTCATTAAAGTAACAAAAACCTAGGGATCATGAGACTTAGTAGATTCTATTTCATAGTTCCATTTAGAGTTTTTAAATATCTGACTTATAATGGTGGCAATCAGAATCGAAAAGATGACATGAACCTAAAAGATATTGGAAAACAATCTTGAAAGGACTTGTTTAGTGAATTGATGTAGGACAAGGAGAGGTAAGAGTCAAAGATGACTATAAGAATTTGAGTGTGAATAAACAAAAATTGTAGTGCCATAAACACCAATAAAGGCATTAGTTCAGGAGAAAAACAAGCTTGTGGAAAAGATGATTTATTCATTCAACAAATATCTACTGAAAATTCTCCACATGCTGGGCATTATCATAGGCAATGGGATACAACAGTGAAAAAAACATAAAAACTCCTGCCCTCACAGAGCTTAGATTCTGGTAGTAAAACAGACAGTGGATAAAACAAATTAGTTCTTATGAAATGAGTCCTATGAAGAAATCCAAAACAGTAACATGGGACTGGGAGTTTTTTATGATTAATTTGCATTTAGAAATGAGTTTGCAATGGACCTCAGATATCCAGGTGGAGATGCCCAGATAACTGGAACTGAAAAACAGCTAGACCTAGAGATATGAGATAGGAATTTCAGAATTAGAAATAGGAGAGCCAGACATGCTGTCTAAAAGATCAGGTTACTGTTCACAGAGTGGGATCTCCTTGATATAGCCACTATACTCCCCAGTCTGATCTGCGGTTTTGTAGGTCAAGAAGAGTCAGGTGAAATCATGAGCATGTAAAGACAAGAAAAGAGAGCCAAGAAAAGAACCATGAGAAATGCCTGTACCTAAGGGAGAAGAAGAGGAAACGAGGCCAGCAACGGAAACAGGGGACTAGTCCGAGGTAAAAAACAGACAAACAAAATCATAGAAAGCCAGGAAGGATGAAGGGAGGTATCACCAGCAAACACTGGTGAACCACTGGATTTGGTGATGAGGAAGTCATTGGTGATCTCTAAGATGGTAATTTGACAAGAAAGTCAAGAAATTAGCAGCATCTCTGTCTCTCCTCAAATAATCTTTACTAAGATGAAGAAAAGGCCTTCTTCCATCCAGAAAGGCCATCTCTTCCATACTGTAGGGTGACGAACTCCTCCCAGCTTTCCCAGGACTTGCCTATTCTTAGTACTGAAAGTCCCACATCCAAGAAAGTCTCTCATTCCTGGGTAAACTGGTACTGTTGGCACCCTATGATCATTTGGTTGTTACATTTTATTTTAGTGAGGTGATACCTGCTTGTGACAATTTTTTTAAACAATTATATTGAAGTATAATTTACATGCCATAAAATTTACCAGTTCTAAAGATGATTTAAAGCAACAGTCTCAATTTGGGTATATATTAAAATCACTGGGGAGCTTTTATAAAATTCCAGTGACAGACCCCCACCCCCAGGGATGCTTGAGGCCCAGGTGTTGTTATTATTAAAAAGCAACCCAGATGGTTCTAACGTTCAACCAGGGTTGAGGCCCACTGATTTAAAATAAAAAACAGAATACAACATCAATGCTTTTCTAAGTTTTCAAGAAGGAGAAGTGAAGTAAGCACTCAAATGGATTTGATGATGTAGGCTTCTCAAAATGGGTGAATTTTTGAAAAGGTAGGAAAAAAAAGTATTTCAAATATTTTTTGTTTTGAATTCAAGGACAAAATTCAAGAACTTAATGGATTTTTAAAAATTAAAATGCACTTTGGTAATTATCTTGCTAGGAAAATCATAATACACGTTTTGCATGAAATCCTGCTTCTGATTACACAACAGTCCTACAAAATATGAAAGTATGATTTTTAATTTTATACAGATAGAGAAATGTTTCCCTTGAGTGTATAAAAGGGAATGTTTCAAGATTCAAATCTTCAGTAAGCTTTCCAACAGCCATTACATGCTATAATGTAATTGATTTCTGTGTAAAATGGGATTGTCTTTTATATACATGTATTGTTCTCTGACTTCAAATCAATTGAAAATACTATCCTGTATCCACAGGGACCTCCATAAAAATCAATGCTAATTCCAAAAAATGTTTTAGCATTTGTAAAATTTATTCACTTGATTCATATCCAGAGGACAGGCATCCAAAAAGAATACACTACTAGAAATTATTATTATATATGCTCATTAATAGTTATGAATAAAAAGAGCCCTATATAAAAGCTGTTTACTGATTAATCAAAATACAGCAATTATGCATCTCAGTTCACAATTCAAGCGAGCAAGAAATCTAACTATATTATTTTCCTACAACTTAACTCAGTTTCTAGTTCAAACCCTTATTCTACCTGTATCGAAGGTGTCACAGTCCCCCTCTGTTCTTGGACGCCTTGAATAGTCATGGGTTTTACCTTCTCCTTGGGGTTTATCTTAGAGACAGGGCACAGGACCTTCAATGGAGACCTACCAACATCTATTTCCCCGTTGCTTCCTTTCAGTCCCTGGTGATTTTAATGTGCAGCCAAGGCTGAAACTGTTGATTTAAATCTCCACCAAAACTGGTGAATTTTATGGTATATAAATTATACCTCAAAATGTTCTTTTAAAAAATCCCTCTGTCCCAAGGATTTCTTTTCTAGTGTGGAGGTTTATCCTCAACCACCTCGGATATATGTTCATTCCCCTTAGGCATAGGCTTTTAAACACCAAAGCCAGGAAGAGTCACTATTATGTCACATCCCTCCCTGTGTAAGAGAAAATAGAAATGGGAGAATTATTGAGGATAGGAAATAATATTTAAAAATTATTATCTATTATTTAATAATATTATACTTTGGAACCATTTATACCTATATTAAAATGAAATCTATTTTAGTCATTATTTATTTGTTCAACAATTATTCATATGTATATTACAGATACAAAGGTAAGTAAAGTACATGTTCAAAACACTTATGGTCTAATGGATATTATGATACTTTTATGTTATTCTTGGAGCCCTGTTAGTGCAGTGATTAAGAGCTCAGCTTCTAACCAAAAGGTTAGCAGTTCCAACCTGCCAGCCACTCTGCAGGAGAAAGATGTGGCCGTCTGCTTCCGTAAAAATTACAACCTTGGAAACCCTATCGGGTAGTTCTACTTTATCCTGCAGGGTCGCTACGAGTCAGAATCGACTCAATGGCAGTGGGTTTGGGTTTGGGTTTTATGTTATTCTTGCCCAGTTATTGTTTCTTTATTTCACTGAAATAATCATATTTTGGAGAAATTTGAAAATTTTTAGTCTAAAGTTATAAACAATGAATTATTGAAGTACGAACTCCATGAACAACAGGGAAACGGTTGAATATTCTATGCTAAACCAGATTAATAAACCAACACTGCATGCAAACTGCATGAAAAACTGGTTTAAGCTTCAGGATAAGGAGGAAGAGGAGTTATGTTTAATAAGGAATCCGTCTGAGGAATTCAAGCCATTCACAATCTGTGGACACTGCTACAATTTATTGACCATTAACTATGTAACAGGCGTGGGTGTTAATTAATATAATCTTCATAAACACTCTGTGAGATGAGAAATATTAACCGTATTTGACAGACAAGGAAGGAAACTTAGGCTTGTAAGAATAAGATACTTGCCCTAGTCTAAGCAACTGAGGACAGGACCTGGAAGAACTAGGACTCACGCCAGGACAGTCTAACTTCAAAATCAGTGCTAATCGCCTAGTATTAGCATACTCATTGCATATCCACGGAGAATAGTTTGTTTTAAAAGACTAAATGAGTGTAGTTCGTGCCAGGCCATCTGGTCCAGTTATACAATGGCTTTCCAAATAAGATATTCAAAAATTATATTGATTTTTGTAAAATGATTTCAAGAGATTGTCTTGATTATTTTAAACTCTATTTACATCTCAAACTCCCATCTCAGATTTCTGCTGCAGAGTTTGCTGTTCTGAGCCAGTTATTTGCAACACACAGTTTACCAGATATCGTTTCTAACAAGGAGTGTGCATTTACCAGCTGGGCTTACTGAATTTAAAGATGATGACTTTACCTGACCTGTCACCATTGTATCTCAACTCTCTCAAGCAAATGGTCAAGTTAAAAGGATAATGGAGTCTATTAAAGAGAATAAAAATTAGATTGCTAGAGCACCAACTGTATGCCAGAAAAAGTTGACAATGCAACTAACAAGGTTTCTCATCCCTCCCCAACTCACTCCATACTCAATAATATGAGATGGTCCTGTCAAATTATCAGTGGTAGTCTGACTGCCATTCCATCTGCTGACATCTGTCGATCCTCCTTTCTCTAGGATGCCTCCCCAGATCCCTCTCATCAGAACTGGTCGGTATTAAAACTATTCCTGTATCCTTCCCTAGTTTACGAACCTCTCTAAAGGAGAGACCATGTTGTATTCATCTTTATATCCTTCACAAAGCCTTGAATATTAAAGATACTTTTAAAATGTTCATCTTGTTGTTATTGTTGTTCCAAGATTTCTTTCAACTATGTTCATCCATAAATAGATGATGAGGCCCTATAAGACAAAAAAAGAAAAAAAAATTTCAAAACAAATTTATGTAATGTCTACTGTGTGCTAGATATTTGATATGCAAAGAGGCATAAGACTACCCCTGACCTCAAAGAACTTATTTCTAGTGACCTAGAAATACATATAAACAAATAATAGCTATCTGGTTTGATAAATTCCATAGATGGAATTTGAAGGCTGCTTTGCTCATAAAGCTATTCTCCATTCATTTGTTTCATGAAACAAGGGATGTGTCTCACCATCTCTAAAGGTATAGATGGGTCAGCAGAGCACACTAGCCTATTCTGCTATAAATTCTTCTTTTCCAAGTTGACTTGACAATGGACTCACTAAAAGCAGTTACTCTAAAACCACCTGGTAATGACTGTTTGAGCTACATTTCACAAGGAGAAGAATAATTCTTCTCTGGCTACCACAATTGCTCAAGTGGGATCACTTAGTGTCTCTAAATTCACTAATTATAACATAAAGGCAGGCTTAATTTTTTAAAAAAAGACAACTGCCTTGCTGTTTAAGGTTTTGTTAGCTCAGCAGGAAGAGATGTTAGGAGTGCCAGAGAACCTTGAGGTTTAATGTTACTGCTTTTCTTTCCATGTTTCTACAGTTGCGTGTTTCAGTGATTTGATGAAGGAATGGTTAGGCCAGAATAGTTGTCACAACAGGGACTCATCACTGAAAACTTTTTAGTTTGCTGCTACCTAAATACCACACTTTAGTCATCTATAAAACAAGAGGGTTGAACAAGATCATCTCAAAACTCTCTTTTAGTTCTAAATTTGTATGATTCTGTAATCAATAGCCTGACTTTTTAAAATGTGAGAAAGCCTCAAGAAACCTTTAGGATAAGCTTCTAGCTTGTTCATGCACACTTATAATGTATTCATTCAGAATTATATAACAGTAGTAGTTATATGTGATTTGAAAAACCAATTCATGCTTGAAATTCCTTTTCTTTCTATTGCCCTTTGAATATTTTTTATATTCCAGTTTAAAGTTCCTTGGGGTATGGCCTAATACAATATATCATATTAATTTCAATACCTAAGTATATCATTGAGAAAATATGTATTTTTATTTATTCCAGGAATGATGTTCCTATATAAAAACACTGGATTTTCTGAGGTAAGTTTTCTTGGGGGGAAAAAAGAGTATTGGTCTCTGTTATAAAATAACTTTCATTTGGAAAATTAATAATTGAGGTATTTTTAAGATTTAAATGCTTCCTTACTTTAATGATAATTACTATTCAATGTTCATTTCGTTTATAACAAAAGATTAGCTGAAGTTCTTAACAGCAAGTGAGCTTCTCCTAATGCTTTTGAATCTCACTGAAACTCACTCAGACTCTTATGTTTGAGTTGAAATCTCACTAATTTCACAGAAAATTAATGTATAATTCAGATGAACTGTATTGGTTTCAAAATGGAAATCAAGGTGTATAGTTTAGATTCATGGATCTCCTCTATGCCCCTTCCTTCCTTCCTTTCTTCCTTTCTTCCTTCCCTCCTTCCTTTCTTCCTTTTTCAGCCCTTATTCTCTTTTCTCTAGCTCTCTTTTCTTCTTGTCCTTTCTTTGACAGATATTTACTATGTAAATATAACACTTGACCCATGTAGTTCTGTCCCAGAATGGTATCATCAAAAGAACACAGTCCATGCCCTGAGATAATCTTTAAACCTTAAACCAAAAATATCCCCTGAAGTCTGCTTAAAACCAGAAAAAAAGAAAGTTTAGCATAACTAGTAAGAAACGTTTGCCTTGAGCATTATGCTCTTTTAAGAACTATCTATATGCGATCAAATTGACAACAGCAACTCCAAAGAGTAGATAGGAAGCTTAGGGGGCAGTGAATTTATGTTAATGGGGGAGGAACAACTCAGAAAAGGAAGAAGATAATAGTCGCACAACTCGAAGAAAGTAATCAATGTCACTGAATTGTACACATAGAAAATGCTGGCTTAGTATATGTTTTGCTCAACAACAAACAAAATTAAATCATAAACAAATTTTTAAAAAAGGACACAATCCAAGAATAAAAAGAAATTCAGATACAATGCAAGTCCTTTAACTGTGTTGTTCAAACACCAAGAAGAGAGCACACAGTTCAAATCAACACTTCTTAAAATCTCCCTGTCATCCATTGTCTTCATACATCGCAGGAGGTGAGTGGGGCAAGGGGAGACTGAGTATGAACTGGGTGGAGAGAGGGAAAGAGAATATTGACTAACTTGAAGGATCATAATGAGCTCAGCTATGCATGAGGTAACTTACATAAAAACACCTATCACAGTTTCTAGGACATAGTAGGTACTCTGTAGATGTTATTGTCCTAAGTTCCTCCCCCTCTTATGTTTTTGTTTTCTTGAGTTTTTTTTTTTTTTTGTAAGCTCCTGTAGGGCAGAAATTACTTACCATACTTCTCCATTGACCTCACAGTGACTGCTCAAGGCCTGGTACACCATAGACACTCTGTAAGTATTTGTTGATTTTATGCAAGAGACTTTTGTTTTGATTGCTTGTAATAATATATCTTGTTGAAGTGAACAATCAGAATTGTATAGACTTGCTTTTTTTAGACAACGAATTGAAAGAATGCTTTTCTAGCTATGATCTTGTTTGATTTTAGAGTGGTCTTGAAAAAGTCTGAATTCTAATAGGGGATCATTCTCTTTTTGATAGGAAAAAAAAATAAGTAAAATCCAGGCACCAAAAGAATAAATAAATATAAGCTTTTCGTTTATAAATATGTATGAATCAGAAAGTGCTCAGTAAACATCAATGCACAATGCTCACAAATAAATCTGAAAGTAGAATACAGATCCTGACTCCTGATATAAATACAAAGTAATCAAAGCCAAGAATTTAGATTTTGAAACAGCTCCTGTTGTTGAATGTCAATATGTATCTCAGACATAAATATAAAGCTTGGGGAAATTCATTCCTTCCTAATTCTCCATACAAAAGATTATTTTCATTATCCAAATCATACACACACACACACAAACACACACTGTGATTACTTAGTTTCTCACCTCTTTGCCTCATGCAGTACCCTAGAGCTACCCTCACACTTGTTGAAACGCAAAGACTACTAAGAATTCTACATTAAAAAAAAAAAAAAAAAATCTGGTGTCTTAAAAGCCTGTAAGCAGCCATCTAAGATACTCCACTGGTCTCACCCCTTCGAGAGCAAGGGAGAATGAAGAAAACCAGACACGAGGAAAAGATTAGTCCAAACGACTAATGGACCACAACTACCACAGCCTCCACCAGACTGAGTCCAGTACAGCTAGATGGTGCCCGGCTACCACCACTAACTGCGCTGACCGGGATCACAACAGAGGGTCCTGGACAGAGCTAGAGAAAAATGTAGAACAAAATTCTCACAGAAAAAGACCAGACTTACTGGCCTTACAGAGACTGGAGAAACCCTGAGAGTATGGCTCCCCGACACCCTTAGCTCGGTAATGAAGTCACTCCCAAGATTCACCCTTCAGCCAAAGATTAGACAGCCTCATAAATCAAAATGAGACTAATGGGGCACAACAGCCCAGAGACAAGGACTAGAAGGCAGGAGGGGACAGGAAAGCTGTTAATAGGGAACCCAAGGTTGAGAGGGGAGAGTGTTGACATTTTGTGAGGTTGTTAACCCATTTCATAAAACAATACGTATACTAACTGTTTAATGAGAAACTATTTCTTCTGTAAACCTTCATCTAAAGTACAATTTTAAAAAAATTTAAAAAAAAAAGAATTATAGGTAGAGAAATCAACAGAGTTTCATTCAGGGAATAGAACAGCCAGGCTGGGAAATGCAACGTGAAATCACAGAGTGTTCCAACTCAACTGATAAAGGGAGTAAGATTTTATACAATAAAATGTAGAAAGGGGTCATAAGGTGAGTGCGTGATCAGTCTGTCTTAACAGCTGTAATCCAGATTTCAATATAAATTCTTCCTGGAACAAACTGCGCAAGCATTCTTTTTTTTAAAGATTTTTTTTAAATTGCCAACTGTCAGAGTAGCTGTTTAACTTTGGCCAGCTTAGTTTAGTTCTCTTAGCCTCAGTTATGTAGTGTATAAAATAGGAATAACGATACTTATCTGTTAGAGTTCCTGTGAATATTGAAAAGATAATAAATGTAAAATACATAGCTAGATTATTTCATTGGCATTCTTTTGGTTGCAAGGATCAGAAACCCATTCAGATGACTTCAGGGAAAATGCAGGTTTATTAAAGAATACAAGTTTATGGAAACCAAGGAAAAACTGAACAACCAGGGAGGAGAGGAACTGATATGTCTCAAAGGATTGGCCATTCACTCAATCTCTCTTTTTCTTATGTTTTCTCTGCCTCTCCCTATACATCTACTCTATTCTCCTTTTTCTGTCAACCAGCTTCCTTATTTTAGAGATTACCCAAACGACCTGTTTAATCCCCAGCCTACATGGTTATCCAGAACCAGCACATACCACTCATAGGTAATTATTTCTGCCTTTGATTTTATTTTCTGAGAGAACTCCCTTATTGACTAACTTCATCCTTTAGAAGACAAAAAGAAGTCATACCTGTTGGCTAGCCTATGGATAGTTTGTCCTTATGTCATGTATCTTCCTATCCAATTAGCAGTGGATGAGAGGTGCAGCATCTGGTAATACAGAACAAGGCTATCAGGGTTGTTGCACAAGCATTCTTGATAAACATCTTCTGATGAGAATTTCCTGGACTTCCACAAACCACATTCTTGCCTAATCTTCATTTAAAGTTTTACAAGATTGTAACCTTTATTTTGAGACAGAAGCAGGAGCTGGGAGCAAAATGGAGCTTGACTCCAACCTGAGTTAGCCATTTTGTCATACCTAGTGCCTCAGTTTTAAGGTGTTCTCACACACATTGAAGCCTGGAAGTCAAGAATCAGAGAATTTTATAGAAGATTGTATAATTTCTCTTAAGGACATAGTTGGAAATGTACAAATTTATGTATAGAATTTTCATCACAGTCTTATTTATAAAAGGAAAAACTGGAAATGATCTGTATGTTCAGAAATTTTAAAAAGTATTAAATAAATGACATTTTAAAATAATACTTAATGCCATGATGAAATGCTCAGATATAATGTTAAGTGGAAAAGTAGGACAAAAGACTATACTGTATGATCCCAATGCTGTAAAAAGGAAGCATATACATGCTCAGAAAAAAAAATTGTTAAATACATCAATGTACCAAAATATTGATGGTCCTTTTGTATAGGTGATGGATAGGTGATTTTTATTATTAAGGTTATTCTATATTTTACATTTTTTATACCATGAGTATGTATTACTTTTATAAATGGACAAAAAAATACATTTTTAAATTGAAGCAAACCCCTAATGTATACAAAACCAAAAAAACCAAACCCGTTACCGTCAAGTCAATTCTGACTCATAGTGACCCTATAGGACAGAGCAGAACTGCTCCATAGGGTTTTCAGGGAGTGGCTGGTGGATTCGAACTGCCGACCTTTCGATTAGCAGCCATAGCTCTTAACCACTGTGCCAGCAGGGCTCCAATGTACACAAAGCACTGTGCTAATTACTGAAGGATTCAAAGATGATCAATACTTTCCCTGCTATCCAGCAGTTTGCAATTTATGGCATAAGTAAACTTATTTTCAAACCTGAAAAGGAGTTGGCAAGAGGAGCCATCAGCAAGCCAGGAGGATGGATAAAGGTACAAAAACGGTGAGATGGAGTGACATAGGATGGGACACCAGTAGGGAGAAGTATGAAAACAAACAGGGAGCTGAGAAGACCCCAAAGATAAACTTTAACTGCTTTCATTTCATTCAATAAAAACGGAGTGCCCACTCAACCAGGTATTTTACTAAGTCCTAGTGTTCCAGTGGTAGAATTTTCACCTTCCTTGTGGGAGACCCAGTTTCGGTTTCCAGCCAGTGCATCTCAAGCTCAGCCACCACTCGTCTGTCAGTGGAGGTCTGAGTGTTGCATGATGCTGAAGATGTTTCAGCAGAGCTTCCAAACGAAGACAGACTAAGAATAATGGTCTGAGCAATCTGCTTTCAAAAATCAGCCAATGAAAATCCTATGGATCACAACTGTCCGATTCTGTTGTGCAGAGGGTCACGCTGAGTCGGGGCCAACTCAACAGAAGCTAACAAGAGCAAGCATTTCCAAGATGAATAAAGCACAGTTGTTGCCTGCCCTGAAATTACATTGAAATCAATTACATTAGAGCTCAATTATACGATTACATACAAAGTGTTCTGGAAGCATAGACAAGGGGCACCTAACTCATGACAGGGAATGGGAACAATGGTCAAAAAACACTTCTAAGGAAGGCGAATTCATGCTAAAACCCGAAGGACAAAATACAGAAATCCAGCCAGGTGAGACAAAACATAAGCAAGGTATAAAAGCATGAAATTGCATACTTGTCAGGATGCTTTTAGCTGCGTGTAGCCCTAACTAGGACCCCAGGTAGCTGTTAGAAGTTAAATGTCATTTGCTCTGGACTCCATATAAAATGCAGTTGCCTAAATGGCAAGTTTGCAAACTTCCCTGAACAAGCTTTTACTGTGTAAATCCAAATGTAATTAATATTTATGGACAGACCAGTAGATCTCAGGCATTTTTGCCTGTTATTTCATCTACACTCTAAGAGATAAAAAAGCTTTTTCTCAGCAACTAGTCTGATTACAGGTGGCAGCTGATCTGGAGCAGCCAGACACCAAAGAAGATCTGGAGGGCAAAGATTTTCTTTTACTTCTATCACCAGACCTTTTTCCAGAAGAAAGAAGGGAAACAAGCTGATTTAGTATATTGCGTACATGCTACAATAAATACTACACTTTTTTAAAATTCTCAATCTTCCATCTTTTGAAGCGCATTTGAATTCAGTTCTGTCAGATTGTGTGGGCAAAGCTGTGCATAGTGATTGATGGCTTAGTTTCTCACTCCTTTGCCTCATGCAATACCCTAGAGCTACCCTTACTTTGAAGCCTGAAAGTCAAGAATTAGAGAATTTGCAGCCACTGCCTCTGCCCTCCAAAATCACAAAATCCGATGTGGACCATAACGACATAAAGAATGATGGTCATACACACAACTGAATGGATACTCAGTAAATAAAAATGTAATAAAATATTTATATTGTTTAACAAAGGATCCTTTAGGGTTTTTTTTTTTTTTTAAATCCTTGCTTTACTTTGAAGCCTTAATTTAAAGCTTAAATCCTGAATGTGCTTTTAAACTTTATTTTGAATAATTCAGAGTTTTCAGGAACAACCCGTATTGTCAATATGCCACTATAATAGCTAAAGAAGCTTTCTCACAAAATAATATATTAAAATCAATTCACTTAGCTTCCATAAGGAGAATCTACTATAAATTTAACCTCTGTATACTAAATATGTTACGTGACTCAAGTACACTTTTTTATTTATGTCTAGCATCATTGCCACTGTTCTCACTATATTTAGGACATTTAGAATATGTCTATGTAGACATCATACATACTTTATCTCCCTTGACGGTGGCATTCCAGGTACAGAATATTAGATTACAAGCAAAAAATTGGGATCATGTTCAAAATAAAAAGAATACTAAATTGCCCAATTTGCCAAGTGTAAGCTTATTCTGGTTGTTTGTCAATAAACAATGTCTTAAAAGAGAGAATTTTCAAAAAAATAATAAAGTGGACAAAGGATCTAAACAGACATTCCTCGAAAGAAAATACACAAATAGCCAAATAAGCACATGAAAAGACGCTCAACATTATTAGTCATCAGGGAATTGCAAATCAAAACCACAATGAGATACCACTTTACACCCACTAGGATATGCAGAATCAAAAGGTCAGATAACAAGTGTTGACTAAGAAAGAGAAATCAGAACTTTCATACACTGCTGGTGGGAATGTCAAATGGTATAACAGCTTTGGAAAATAGTCTAGCAGTTTCTCAAAAGGTTAAACATAGAATTGCCGTATGATCCAGCAATTCCACTCCTAGATATATACACAAGAGAAAAGAAAACATGTCTGTACAAAATGTTTATAGCAGCTTTATTCATAATAGTAAAAAAATAAAAACAACCCAAGTGTCCATCAGCTGACGAATGGATAAATAAAATGTGGTATATCCATACAATGGAGTATTATTCAACAACAAAAAAGAATGAAGTACTGACACATGCTACAACATGGATGAAACTTGAAACATACTAAGTGAAAGAACCCAGACACAAAAGACTGCATATTACATGATTCTATTCATATGAAAGTTGAGAATAAGAAAGTCTAAAAAGACAGAAAGTAGGTTACTGGTTGGTTAGGTCTGAGGTAGGAGTCAGGCGAAGAATATGGGAGGAATTGTTAGTTGCTGTCGAGAAAATTCCAACTAATGGTGACCCCATGATTGCCAGGCCTGTCTTCTGAGGCACTTCTTTTGGCTAGTAGTTGAATGCTTAACCGTTTGCGTCACCTAGGCACCTTCATGGGAGAAGTAGTGGGTGACAACTAAAGGGTACGAGTCTTCTTTTGAGGTGATGACAATGTTCTAAAAATTGACTGTGGTGATGGTTGCACATATCTGTTATTATACTAAAAACCATTGAATGTACACTTAAATAGGTAAATAGTATGGTATGTGAATCATATCTCAATAAAACTGTTTAAGAATTTATAGTTCCGTATGTTTTGCTGTGTATATTTTCACCAAAAAATTGCAATTCTTAAGCTATAAAACAAAATAGGAAAATACGTATGATATAATGTTAAGTTAGAAAATTAGCTACTTAATTTTACATACACTAAAATTTTACATGTATTAAAATACTGAGAAACATTTTACAAAAAGAAAATATACCAACATGGTAACAATGGTTGTTTTAGTCTATTGGAATAATTTATTTTTCTTCTTTCCTCAAAATTATAATTTTTAATTATACTTCTTTCACTTCCATAAACTGTTTATTTTAAATCAGTTAGTTTTATCAGTATGTATGTCTATTCTTCTTTGAAATGCTCTCAGATTTATTAGCATTCTCTGTAGGTTTTGGCTTTTCTAGTATTCCTCCCATGGTTCAGTGTAGTGCTGGGATCAAAAACAGTAGCCAATAAATATTTATTGATAGATTATTAGATTCTTCATTTTAAGCAGTATTAACAGTTAGATGCTAGACTGAATTTATGTCACATGTTGGACTAGACTTATGTCTTTTTAGATCATCTATTCTTTCCTCTGTTTTATGTATGTGTGGAGTTTACCCATCTTGCCTTTGCCCAGGAGGACTTTACCTTCATGCTTTGCTCATTCTGCTCCCTGTGCTTGGAATGCTTTTCCTGTAAGTGCCACATTTCTAAATCCTAAATATCTTTAGGCTCTGCTCAAATACCATATCCTTCATGAAGCCTTCTCTGATTCCTCCTGTCTTCATATCCCCTATCCTTGACCACCCCACCCCCCCATGCCACACACACCGCATCAAACTAAGTTTTCCTTGTCAACACCTACTGTGCTCTGACTCTACTTCTGTACTAACATGTCCCACATCTACTTGGCTTTACAATTTTTTATGAATAGATTTTTTTTTTAGACTATAAACCTCTTAATGAAAGGATTCATGTTCAATTTAGTCTTTTTTTTTAATTGTTGTACTTTAAGTGAAAGTTTACAATTCAGATTAGTCTCTCATACAAAAATTTATACATACGTTGTTAATGTGGCCCTAATTGCTCTCCCTATACTGTGACAGCACATTCCTCCTTTCCACCCCTGATTTCCTGTGTCCATTCAACCAGCTCCTGACCCTCTCTGCCTTCTCATCTCACCTCCAGACAGGAGCTGCCCATTTAGTTTCATATATTGGGCTCAAGCATAACAACGATTATGAGCATCGTGCAGGACCAGTCAGTGTTTCGTTCTGTGGTGCGTAGGGTTGCCATGAGACGGAACCAACTTGATGGCACCTAACCACAACAACATCTACTCGAGCTAAGAAGCACACTCTTCACAAGTATCATTTTATGTCCCATAGTCCAGTCTAATCTTTGTCTGAAGAGTTGGCCTCGGGAATGGTTTTAGTGGTGGGTGACCGAGAGTTTGGGGGCCATGCTTTCCAGGGTTCCTCCAGTCTCAGTCAGACCATTAAGTCTAGTCTTTTTACTAGAATTTGAGTCTGCACCCCACTTTTCTCCTGCTCCATCTAGGACTCTCTGTTGTGTTCCCTGTCAGGACGGTCATTGGTGTTAGTCAGGCACCATCTAGTTCTTCTGGTCTCAGGCAGATGCAGTCTCTGGTTTATGCAGCCGTTTCTAAATTCAGTCTTGAACTTCCCTGAGTACCTTGCATTTAGTAGATGTCCAACTTTTTTTATTAAATTAATATATCTTATATATTTTCCTTACAACTAAAGGAATCAGTAATTTCTTGGATAACAATAATTCAAAGACATTTTCTAATTAAGAGTTCAAGAAATTGTCTCTTGATAAATTCATATGTTGAGAAGTTTAAGGTAAACAGACCTCTAGTTGGTTAGAATTTCTAGTCACTCTTTAATGAATGTATTCTATATACTTAACTATATATATTATGTTAAGCATGAATTCTCAAATGTACTTAATGCAAAGTATAGGGAAATTGGAGCACTGGTGGAATCGTGGTTAAGAGCTCATTTGTTAATCAAAAGGCTGGCAGTTCAAATCCACCAGCCACTCCTTGGAAACCCTAGGGGGCAGTTCCACTCTGCCCTATAGCGTTACTATGAGTTGGAATCAACTTGATGGCAATGGGTTTGGTTTTAGGTTTTATAGGGAAATTGTTTAGATTATGTTAGTATTTTTCCTTTACAGCCGCTTTTCCCGAACTCCAGTTGTATAGTTTACTCTAACATTGTTAAGTTTTCCACATTTGAAGTAGGAAACAGTTAATCCTTTCATCATTCATCCTTATTAGATGTGTTTATTCATTACACTTACTGTGTGGGCAAAGCCACAAGTTGAACAAAACTAATTTAACTGCTCAACCATAAAACATGTTCCTCACCCTGTAGAGAAGTCACATCATCTTTCTGTTAACATTATTTCCACAGAATCCCATAGAGTCAACAGATCTCCAACAACCAACGGTGTGTCCTAGTGCTTTCCTTGAATCCATATTTCACTATAATTAATACATTCTACTGCTGACATTTAGCCAGTATCTCAGATTTATCAAATTTTTCAGAGCTTTTCTTGTGTCTCCCTCTAGTGGTCATTAACATTCACTGACGTAGAAAATCTGGCAAGGGTGATCTTAAATGTTGGCAGAAGGTGGAAATAAACATTCAATTTTGGTGTAAATAAATGTGAAATGTATTCAGATCTATGTCTCATAATCTAAGAAGTGACTTATTTGGGATATGATTTCTTTAGATACCTTCTGTAAATACTCTATTTATTCTCTGAAAATTAGATATTTATATTTTACAGTAATAATCTTTTAGACTTATACTGTCTAATTAACTTCCTGTTCAGAAAACTGTAGTTTTCATACCAAATTACCTCATATATTTGAGTAATAAGCATACTACTAGATAATCATAATTTTTTTAATTTTTCCTTTCTAAAATATTCCCCCCCTTAATTTACGTTTATTCTTTGTTATTATGTAATGTTTCCTTTGCAACTTTCTAGTTTCTTGCTGATGAAATGTGATGAAAAAATTTGTTTAATTAGGAATAAATTTTAAAGTTCCATGATACTTTTGTAAAATAATGAGATGGGCAAATGTAAGTGAGGTTATATGTGTGTGTAATAAATTCTGATTTCAGAGGTGGAACTATGATCAAGTGTTTCTGAATAGAAAAACTTCTCATTTTTAAAATTTTATTTCTTAAAAGTAGTTAAATAGTGAATCACTTTAAAAGGAACACTGTCAGACACTATGATATAAAGATTGGCCTGCTGTGCCAAAATTCCCAAAATATTACTCTTACTTAAGAGTAAAGAAAGGCCATTTTATTAAAGATAGGGTGGCCACATAATTTATCATCTAAACCGGGACACTTTTGAAAATGAAGAGGACACTATCAATAATGCAGGACAACAGTCATAAACTGGAACATTCAATCACTCTAATGATCTCTAATTTATTAAAAACATAAAGCAAATTGTAGTATAGCAGTCCTTTTACTAAGAACATTATGGTGTCAGTCATGCAGTTGTATTTGCTTTTAGTTAGAGTTGTTTCTTCTGTGACCACTGAAGGCCCAAGAAACTTAAGCCTACTAGAATCTTTTTATAGGTTGACTATCTCATTCAAGTTTGCCCAGGACTTTCCAGGTTTTAAAACTGAAAGTACCACGTCCTGGAAACCCCTCAGTTTCAGGTAAGCCAAGACAGTTACCCTAATCTCTAACGGCTACTTTTAGCAAGGTGGAGTCTCTTCCTTGGGAGGAGGGTAATATGGGGCAGGTAGTTCAAGGCGGAAGCTCTGGTGGTGCAGTGGTTAAGAGCTATGGCATGCTCTGGCTGCTAACCAAGAGGTTGGCAGTTCAAATTTCACCAGCTGCTCCTTGGAAACACTATGGAGCAGTTTACTCTGTCCTATACTGTCGCTAAGAGACGGAATCAACTCTGCAGAATGGGTAATAGTCCAAGGGAAACCATTGTCTCCGCCCAATTCTGACCCAGCTCTTTCCATATCTCTGATCTGGCTCCACCCTGCTTCCTATTGCCCCAGGGCACAGCCTTTGTTCCCAGGACACCACTGACTGTCAGCCTGGTACCTCAGCACACTCTGCCTCCTGACACTGCTTTTGTTCCCCATTTATCATTGACACCCCTACTCCTGCTGAGGGGGCCACCAACTCCCTTCACGGCTCTTTTTCCTGGGACTTGGTGTAGCCAAGGAACCCCTTTCTGTTCTACATCAGAGTTTTACAGCTCCTGACTTATTGTATATTGTTGTGGAAAATAAGACCGTAGACTTCATTTTAATGTAAGATTTCATCATTTACTAAGATTTGGCATGCGGGAAGGAAATAAGAAGAGTGGTTTTATCCTCAAAAAATAGGAGAATGTTGTTAGGTGCCATTGAGTTGGTTTCAACACTATGTACAACAGAACCAAACAGTGCCCGGTCCCGTTCCATCCTCACAATGTTTACTCTGCTTGAGCCCATCGTGGCAGCCACTGCGTCAATCCTTCTCATTGTGGGTCTTCCTCTGTTTTCGCTGACCCTCTACTTTACCAAGCGTGGTGTCCTTCTCCAGGGACTAGTCCCTCCTGATAACATGTCCAAAGTACGTGAGGTGAAGTACAGCATTCTGGATGTACTTCTTCCAAGACAGATGTGTTCGTACTTCCAGCAGTCTGTGGTATATTCAATATTCTTCACCAACACCATAATTCAAATGCATCAATTGTTCTTTGGATAATACTATTAGGTAATTTCTTTAGGTGCATTAAAATCATAAGTCTAGCTAGCTATGGAATATTGTTACTTTAAGAACTATTCCACAGTGTTAACTATAAGAAGCTGTTGAACTATAGTTTAGCAAATTTTGAGAACTAATTTCTAAGGATGTCAAAAGCACATTTGGAAAGTGGCTACAATTTTTTTCTATAAAAAAGTAAAAACACAAGGACCAGGTGACAAGTAATTTTGTCTGATATGGAGGTTAATGTATGTGATAACCAGCACTGTGTGTTATGGGGGCTGATTTCTTCTCCAGTATCAAACCGTCTACTCATCATCTATACTTCATGTCTGACGGGCTCCTCAAATTTAACATGAGCAGAGCTGAACCCATCATCACCGCCCACAAACCTCCTCTTTCTCTATTCATCTAAATAAACTACCACCATCCGGCCGGATGAAGAAGCCAGAAATTTAAGAGCCATCTTTGACTCCTCCCTCTCCCTCACCCCTATATCCCATGGATCCTCCACTGAAATGTTTCTCCAATCCATCACCTTCACATCTTCATCATCTTCATAGCACATACTTTGGTCAGGTCATCATCATCTCTCACAATGGTCTCCTACGGGTCTCCACTATGGACCTCTCAAATCCATTCTCTGCACTACAGCCACATACATGATGTCTTTCCCCTTCCCATAACCCTTAAAATAAAATGCAGTATAATCAGCAAGGCCTCTAAAGACCTGCATGATTTGACCGTATACACCTTTCCCACCTCATCCCGCTCTCTAACTCTCTGCCCTCTAGTCATACTGAACTTCTCTCAGTTATCAGAAACACCTGGGACCTTCTCACAAGGTGTTTTCTTTCCTGGAAATGTCACTCCCCCATCCCCATTACCCACCTAACTTGGAGTCTCAGCTCAAATGTTACTTCTTTTGGAAAATCTCCCTGACTCCCTGGTCTTGGTCACCAAAACCCGTTGCCTTCAAGTCAATTCTGACTCACAGCAACCCTATAAGACAGAGTAGAACTGTCCCCTAGGGTTTCCAAGGAGCAGCTGATGGATTTGAACTGCCGACCTTTTGGTTAGCAGAGGAGCTCTTAACCACTACGCCACCAACGCTCCAGCCTAGGTCAAGTTCCCCTTTATATCACTAAACCCAGTTGTTATTATTTACATAATATCTCTGATTTTTCTCCACTAATTCGAAAGCTCCACAAGAGCTGGACTACTCTTGCCTTGTTTACTTCTCTATCTACAGTGCCAGCACAGTATGTGGCAACAGTAGGCCTTCAATAAATATGAGTTGATCATATGACTGATACTCTCTTTCAATATTTACAGCTACCTCTGTTGAAGAATTGAGACCTCGACTGTCTTAGTTGGAAAAGCTGTTGGGGCAGAACCATAAGACGCCAAATATGCAGTCCTCCTTCCCAGCAGGCTCTATTTCCATAGGCACCCACAACTCAAGGTGACCTTCTCAGAAGGAGGTGTAGTGTGCTGGAGGATTGGCTAATAATAAACCTCAAATTTCCTTTCTTAGACCCTACCCTATATGACTTGGGAGGCACCGTGCAAGCTGAGCCCCTAGGATCTATCTTTATCCCAGACCAGCTGAGAGCACTTCTGCAAAATGGTGTTGAGAGGGGGACTGTGGACTAACCTACCACACGCCACAGTGTTTTGAATTGCAGCCAAGTTCATTTACAAAAATAATTCTCAGAATGTTAAAGGGGGTATATTTTAAAACTGGAAATGTAGTAGGAGGAACACATATCTTTAAATAGGAATCTGGAACGCTCCTCATGTTCTTATAATCATGCTCAAGTGGGAGGTTATTAGCTGACTTTTGAGCCATAAGGAAGGGAACAAACACTTCCAAACAAACAAACAAAAAAAACAAACCCACTACTGTCGAGTTTATTTGGACTCATAGTGACCCTATAGGACAGAGCAGAACTGCCTCCATAGGGTTTCCAAGGCTGTAAATCTTCATGGAAGATTTACACATCTTTCTCCCACGGAGCGACTGGTGGGTTGGAACTGCCAACCTTTTGGTTAGCAGGTGAGCACTTAACCGTTGCACCACCAGGGCTCTTCAAACACCTTCGGGGTGCTAGAAATGAAGAAGCACTTACAAAGATGAGAATTAATTTTCTCCTTTGACAAGCCATGTCTTGGTACTTTCATGTGCCATGCAAATGGGCAGAGTGGGATCCTGTGGCCAGAGAGAGCTTTTGGGCAAAAATAATGTAGATTCTGGCAGAAGGACGTCTGGCCAGCATGTACTGAAATGGTAGAAGCAAGGAGTTATGGGTGGGCATCAAAGAGGATCTGCTACATCCGTTAAAAGGCTGTTATAAGGGAAATGAAGTCCGGTACATGCCACAACATGAATTAACCTTGAAAATGTTATGCTGAGCGAAATAAGTCTGTCACAAAAGGACAAATACTGCATGATCTCACTTACAGGAGAAACCAAAGATTATTAGTGGTTACCACTGGGGGAAAGACAGAGTTTTTGCTCAGGGGCACTGAGTTTATTCTAATGGTGGTGGAATGATTTGGAAAAAAGATACCAGAATGGTTGCACAATTTGAAGAATGTAATCAATGTCTCTGAATTGTACATGCAGAAATTGTTGAGATGCTGTGTGTTTTGTTATATATATTTTCACCACAATAAAAAAAATAAAATAAGCTATTTTACAAGTCCAGGTAAGAGATAAAGGTAGCTTGGTGATGAAGATGTAAAGAAGTGGAAGGATTTACGGAATGCATATATGCTACACTTGTGCAAATTAGTTTCATGTTCTCCATTGTATTAACCATACTCGTAAAGGTTTTACATTTTTAATTCTCTTTTAAGGTAAATAGTAAGCCCCATATAGCCCAAGAAGATAGGAATAAAGTCTGATACTTTTACTCCTAACCCAGAATACTAATTATTTAAGGGCGAAAACCAAAGGCAGTGCTGTCCTACAGACATATTATGTGAGCTACATTTAAAATTTTCTAGTAACCACATTAAAAAGAAGTAAAAATAGATAAAATTAATTTTAATAATATATTTAATTTAACCCAATATATCAGGTATATTTTATTTTGCCTAGTGTCTTAGTCATCTAGTGCTGCTCTAACAGAAATACCACAAGTGGATGGCTTTAACAAAGAGAAGTTTATTCTCTCACAGTCCAGTAGGCTACAAGTCCAAATTCAGGGCATCGGCTCCAGGAGAAGGCTTTCTGTCTCTATCGGCTGTGGAGGAAGGTCCTTGTGATGCATCAGTCTTCCCCTGGTCTGGGAGCATCTCAGCGCAGGAACCTCAGGTCCAAAGGACATGGTCTGCTCTCGGCATTGTTTTCTTGGTGGCGTGAGGTTCCCATGTGTCTCTGCTCACTTCTCTCCTTTATGTCTCAGAAGAGATTGGCTTAAGACACTATTCAATCTTGTATACCTCATCAGTGTAACTGCCACTAATCCATCTTATTAGATCATGGTGATTGAATTTACAACTCTAAGCAAGTCACATCAGATTACAAAATAGTACACAATTATACAATGCTGGGAATCATGACCCAGCCAAGTTGACAGATATCTGGGAGGGACACAATTCAATCCATGACACCTAGAACATAAAAAACATTATCATTTCAAAATGTAATCAATATAACAATTATTGATGAGATATTTTACATATTTTTTTTAATACGAAGTCTTTGAAATCCAATGTGTATTTTGCACTTACAGCACATCTCAGTTTGGACTAGCTACACTTCAAATGCCCAATAGTTGACAGCACAGGTCTAAGGTATGGTTTGTTTAAGAAATGTGTTCTTATTTTACAATGTGTTATAAAGCAGCCACTACATAGTGGAAGAAAAGTATTTTGCATTTAAGTATTGAATATTAAAATTAAAATGGAATAAACAATATGGTTCCTGATATTCTGAAGTGGAGTTTCCTACGCATTTATTTACTTTGATGTTACCAAATCAAGAAAATTTAACATCTTAGTATGTTTCTACTATTGGTAACTAGACAACAGAGTGACAAACTTTCTTAGCACACTTTTTTGACCTTAAAATAACTAGGAAGGGTGGCTTCCTGAAAGTAAATATTTCATACTATTTGCCAATAGAACAGGAAGTCCCCTTTAAGTTTTTGACACTGGAATCAGCCTCTTTACTCCTTACTCGACTTTCAGTGTGGACTCAGGCCTTTTACTTAGGTTCTCTAACTTTCAGATACCCCCTATATACCTTAAACAGCTTTTTAAAAAGTGCATAATCACTAGACATTTTGCTGGGGTATATGCATCTAAATATGTATGTATTTTCCTATAAAAATGAAACCATACTAAACATTGTTTGGTTCCTTTTTTCATTTAATAATATGTAATAGTTTCCATATCAATCAACCAATATATCAAGAAA
>NW_004443979.1:9720805-9747843 GCF_000243295.1 Trichechus manatus latirostris
TGTCCTACTGTTTCATGAGAAACTATTTGTTCTGTAAGCCCTCACCTGAAGTACAATAAAAAAGAAAAAGAAAAAAAAATTAATATAAAAATCTTTTTTTACAAGTAAAAAAAAAAAAAAGAAAAATACTGCTATGTCATCATTTTAATAACTACTAGTATTCCGTTACAGGTTATTTTAAGGATTGCCATCACACAGAACTGCTATACCTCAGAAATTTAAAATCGCAATGTCCCACCCTCTGACCACTATCTTCTATATTTATACATACACTTCTACTCTGCCTGCACTAAGGCCTCCAGTCCCTCAACCTCTCCCTTTCTCCCCATCTGTCCAACTCGTCATGACTTTGCACATTCACTATTCTACCTAAAGCCCCAGTAACATCACTTCTATTACCGTCTTATTGGCACACTAAACCTGCCTTCTCCTCTCCTAATATTATTCTCTTGAAAATCATCAGCCCTGAATATTTTGACAATCTGCTTCTGTCCCTACACCCAGGCTAGAAGCAAATGTAGCAGAGTGAGCCGCTCAGAACTTAAAATTTGCAAGATGAGTTATTTCCCCCCTTCCCAGGAGGGTAAACAAACAAACACCAGTTGCCGTTGAGTCGATTCGGACTCATAGCAACCCCATGTGTGTCAGAATAGAACTGCTCCATAAGGTTTTCAATGGCTGATTTTTTTGGAAGTATATCACCAGGCCTTTCTTCCAAGGTACCTCTAATTTGTCAGTTAGCAGTCGAGCACTTAACTGTTTGCTCCACCCTTGGCTGCCTAAACCCACAAAAAAAAGTGTCTCTAATCTCTAACAAGAAGCCCTGGCGCACAGTGGTTGAGAACTCAGCTGCTAACCAAAAGATTGGCAGTTCGAACCCACCAGCTGCTCCTTGGAAACCCTATGATATAGTTCTACTCTGCCCTATAGGTTCGCTGTGAGTTGGAATCAACTCAATGGCAACGGAGTTTTTAATCTCAAACAGATCTTTAACACCACTCCATACTCTTTTTATGTGTTTCATTGCTTTCACCGGAAATTCCAAACCTTCACCCCGCTCCAACATCCCTCCTCTGTTGACTCTGAGCAGATGACCTTGAGTCTGAATTTGCAGAGAAACGAACTATCCAAAGCCTTAACTCTTTCACTCCTGTACAAAGCCCATGTCTCCGTCTGTGCTGCATAGCCCAGCCCGGTCTTCCCTGAGACTGAACCTGGATTAAAGGCCTTTCACAGCCAAGATCTAGGCCAACTTCCCAGCCTCACCTCCTGCCTCTCCTCTAGATACATCCTGTCTGCAGTTTCAGGAATGCTGTCCAGATATGGAGCCCGAAGTGGTGGATCACACTAATAAGGCCACCTGCTAGAAGCAGATCCCAGGAGACAGTCTCCTGAACACAGCTGAATTCTTGTTTCTAGGAATGCTGTCATAACAAGGACCCCGCCAAGGAGAAGAACCTAAGCCATAAACCTGGGGATAAAGTTGAAAAGTCATGAGCCAAAGATTCCAATAAATGGCAGCCCAATTAAGAGGGCAAGAGCAGACAGGAAATCAAAAGCAGCCGATATGGAGGAAACAGACATGGAGCAAGATGTAAGTTAGGTCCAGGGCAATGTTCTTCCTTCTGATCACCGACTGCCTCCTCCTGTCATTCTGAACCCATTAAATACCACCTACTGAGAGGCCTTTCCCAGCCACCCCATCTAGAGTAGCCACTTAGTCGCTCATCACATTTCTGGATTTTAATACTCTGCATAGCACTGTACTGCTAGCTGCTATTTCTCTTGTTTATATATTCACTTACTGGTTTACTGCCCATCTCACTCCACTAGAACGTAAGCTCCTCTTGTTTACTCTGTATCCCCAGTGGCCAGAACAGTGCTTCCAATATAGTAAGCACTCAGTAAATATTGGATGAATAAATTGAAATTCAGGAACACACTGCTTTTTTTAAAAAAAAAAAAAAAGATCTCCACATGATTCTGACCTAAGCCAGAGTGAAAACCACTGGACTTGTTGTTCCCACTATGCTGTGGGTGAGGGTGGTAAGAAGTGATCCTGAGAAGTGCAGAAATAGGCCAGACCAATGAGGCATTGCTGTTTTCTGACAGGGCTTTAAGCATAATGCTTCTAAGGCCTAGAATATGCTCTTCCCAACATTCCTAAGCTATTCAGTTCAGGTATCATCTTCTTTAATAAGTATAAACACTAACAACAATTATTTTGGATTATTTACTTTGCTTTCTCCAGTGTCAAACACTGTGTGGCACACATTAGACACTCGATACATGTTTTTAGAATTGCATTGCTCAGAGATTTGCTCCAGCCCACTGGGCTTGCTGGTGTTCTCGTCTACAGCTTATGTAATATTAGTAATACCTATCATTTATTTGATATTTACCATGTGCCCTGCACTGTGCTAAGCCCTTAACTATAGGATTTCATTTCATCCTCACAAGAATACTTCGAGAGAGATGCTTTTTTCAAAAACTTACAAATGAGGAAACTGAGACTCAGAGAAGTCATAATACGGTAAGTAGCAGAGTTAGGATTTATATCCAGGTTTTTTTTCTCTATCCTGTAGTGTCTTGCACAATCCATTAATATAGTGCTCACAAGCAGTGCATTTGTATTTTTGGTTTGTTTTATTTTCACTCCAAATCTTTTATTAAATAATAATGAAATCTTGGACAAATCTTTAGGTATCTCTTATGGGTCTCAGTCTCTTCATCCATAGAATTGAGGGTTACATGAAATTGCCTCCTTGGTCTCCTCCAGCTCTAAAAATTATATGTCTATGAGTTCTAGCCTTTCAATCATTTGATTCAGCAACACCATCTGCTTCTGCATTTCTACATTTCATACTGTGGTTGCATCAAAACAACATAAAACAGTTTCAACTTCCATGAATTCTTTTCTTGAAACCATCTGACTTCATTTGAAATATGAAAAGTGAACTGAATGGAGCCACATCACCAAAGCCACAGAAGAGAAGTTATTTCTGAGAAGAGTTGTGGAAGAATTGCATTTTAGGTTATGTAATGGTGGTACTAGGAGTCCCTGGGTAAAGCACTCGGCTACTAAACAAAAGGTTGGCAGTTTGTGCCTACTCAGAGGTGCCTCGGAAGAAAGTCCTGTTTATCTGTTTCCAAAAGTCATAGCCTTGAAAACCCTATGAAGTGCGGTTCTAGTCTGCAACACATGGGGTCACCATGTGTCAGAATTGACTCAATGGCAACTGGGTTGGGTTTTTTTAATGGTAGTACTAGCCCCTGTGCATGTTTTAAGGAAAGACAATAAGTACTAGTCCCTAATAATTTATTTATGAATTCTACTAATTTTAGTATCAGAAAATATAGAGTGGGGAAAGAGGAGGAAGAACCTGGTTCAAATCCCCTTTTGTATTTATGAGATAGCGTGGGTCAGTGGAAGAAGTCCTTGCCTCTTGTCTTAGTTATCTAGTGCTGCTGTAACAGAAATATCACAAGTGGATGGCTTCAATGAACAGAAGCTTATTCTTTCACAGTCTAGGAGGTTAGAAGTCCAAATTCAGGGCATCAGCTCCAGAGGAAGGCTTTCTCTCTGTGTTGGCTCTGGGGTGAGTCCTTGTCATCAATCTTCCCCTGATCTAGGAGTTTCTCAGCACAGGGACTCTGGGTCCAAAGGATGCATGCTCAATGGGATGACACATATAATACCTTGAAAGAAAAAAATTGTCAGCCAAGAATAATATATCCTGCAAAACTCTCATTCAAATATGATGGTGATATTAGGACACTTCCAAATAAACCAAAATTAAGGGGCTATGTAAAAACCAAACTTACAAGAATTATTAAAGGGAGCCCTTTGATCTGAGAACAAACATCAGACCACAGGCTGAATCTAGGACGCAGGATCATACCAGCCAGATACCAACCTAGGAAATGAACCCTCAAGGACTATCCAAAACCAAAAGAATTACAACAGGGAACCAGAGAGGTTAATCTGTAAAGGACAACAAAATTAGAACAATAAAAGAGGAAATAAATGGTGTAGGTATAGAACCTTCTAGTGGAGAGGAAGTCAAGCGATACCAAGTAATAATAGACTGGTTCAAACCTAGGAACATAAGGGTAAATTTCAAGTAACCACAAAGAAAGTTAACCAACCTACTCATCAAAATAAAGAAGAAAAACATAAAGTCTTAGCAAAAACAAAACCTAGAAAAACAAAAGAAATGAAAAAAAAATCCACAAACAAAAGGAACTCAGCACAGGAGAGTAAGAGGAACAAAGAGAACGTCAGCACCACGAAAAAAAGCACTACAAAATGACAGCAGTAAACTCACACCTAGCAATAATTACACTGAATGTAAACAGCCTAAATGCACCCATAAAGAGACAGAGAGTGACAGAATGGATAAAAAAACAGGACCATCAATATGCTGTCTACAAGAGACACACCTTAGAAACAAAGACATAAATGTATTAAAAATCAAAGGATGGGAAAATATATAGCTACCAAAAAAAGAGCAGGAGTTGCAATACTATTCTCAAATAAAATTGACTTTAAAACAAAATCCACCATAAAAGACAAAAAAGGACACTATATAATGCTTAAGGGGACGATCCATCATGAAGACACAACCAAAGGATGCATACTCCTGGCTCTACTTTCCTGGTGGTATGAGGTCCCCATGTCTCTCTGCTCACTTCTTTTGTATCTCAAAAGAGATTTGTTTAAGACGCAATCTAATCTTGTAGTTTGAGTCCTGCCTCATTAACATAATTGCCACTAATCCTATCTTATTAACATCATAGAGATAGGATTTATGACACATACGAAAATCATATCAGATGACAAAATGGTGGATAATCACACAATACTGGGAATCATGGCCTAGACAAGTTGACAGATATTTTTGGGGGACACAATTCAATCCATGATAGCACTTTTCTTAGTGAAAAACTATTATTATTCATTTAAACTCTCTATGTTTCAGTTTGCTAATCTCCAAAATTAGTGGGTTTGGACCAAAAAATATCTCAGGAGGCTTCCTAAATTAACCCAAAGGGTATGAAAACCTGGCAAGAAATCCCTTTTAAAATGCAGTAGCAAGTTTTAAAACTCATTCTTACCCTGAAGCAGAAAAAATCAGTTCTCAGGTTGAAGGGCACAGACACTAACGAATTGTGACCTAAAATTTAAACCTATTTTTAATAAGGTTACCATCTAGAAGTGAAAGCTTTAAAACTGTAAGTCTAACACAGACTGAATAATGCTTTTGATTCCTGAGCTCTTCACCACAGGGACCACATCGCGGTTTTGATGTATTGTCTCCGCTGGCAGCAAAGTGATGAAGAGGGAAGCAGGTAAGAAGAAAATCAGGACACTGAAGTCAGCACAGAAGCTGACCCTAAAAAATTTCAGAGATGAATTGGAGAGAGAAAAAATAAAAAATGTAGGACTCAGTCAGTAATGGCTTATGTACATATTGCCTGTGTTGTAGGATTTTCTTATGAGATCATCTTCTAGGATATGATAACAAACTCTATGTTCTTTCCAACTGTTGTCTGCAATTTCACAAATACAGATCATTCCGCCTATCAGTCTTCATCTTCCTGAACTAAGTAATATTAATCTTTGGCCTGTCCTCATTCCATTTTAATTTGAACCTCAGTGTTTAAGTTTTTCTTTCTGACAATGTTTTTCTCCAGCAAGATTAGGTAGTTCATTTCTAGATTCTATTTTTTCCATGCCTGATATGTATCACCTCCTTCTGTACCCAACAACATCTGTCTGTAAGCTAATGGACATCCTAGGATTTAGGCAGAGTGGGTAGCTGGTGGGATGACCAAATATAAGAAGGTATTTTTAAATCAGTGTCTTAGCACCTGAAAGGACCTTATTAACCTTAAATAGAATGATTTTGTTTATGGGGTTTTTAAAATCCACCCTTAAAATGGAGAAATGATTTGAAGTATTCATCTCTCTACTTCCACCTCTATAGCAGTGCATTCCACAAAAACAGGAACTGGGAAAGAGTGAAAAAGACCTCAATGAATATTTAAATAGTAGGTTCAAGGTTGTGCAGTAGCCATCTGCAAGAAGAAAGGCAGATGAAATGAAGGCAAAGTGTCACTGATTTTGCCTCTGTCCTTAGAGAGAAGATTGCTGATACAGAGTCACTCTGGCCTGCCTAGAACCATATGGCATGAAGATATAGCTCTGAGGTAAGATTCCCTGGGCCAGCAGGTTTATCATCCAAATAGACCCTCTAGGTTTACTCTAGATCAGCTTCCCAAGGTTCTGTGACCCCCACACCAGTTTGGTGTCCCCAAAAGAGGTAGGGTCTTCCTGAAAGCTGCTTGTGCCAAAGATATTTCTATAGCAAAGCCTTAAAACAACTCTAAATCTGAGAGCTTCTGCTCCAATAGGTGGATGTTTAGATTTTTCAGAAATCCCTGGAGAGTATAAGATACTCTAGAATTCAGTGGAGATACTTTGGGGAGGCAAGAAATGGCCTGCAACATTAAAAGGGCAAAATTAGACTCTTCATGGCCTTAAAACATTGTAACAAGTGGAGCAAACTAATACTTAAAAACTTATTGAGCACTTGCTATATGCCATGTAGGGAGCTAAGTGATTTATATATATTATCTTAATTGATTTTCATAAAACTCATTGGGGTTTAGAAGGTAAAAGAGGTTCAAAGAGTTAAGTGTCCAAGGTCACAGAGCTGGTCAATGGTAGCGGTAGAATTCAAACCTAGGTCTGTAGGATGCCAGAGACTGAGCTCTGATCCCCTACTTTATAGTGAAGTACCTTAAAACTATTTTAGAAGATTCTTAAGGATAAAGAAATCTCCTGGTTATGTGCAATAAATCAGAGTTCCTAGGAAACTTTATGATATTCAGAATCATTATCAATATTGATGGGAAAAGTTTTATTTTACATTATTTTCAATGCCCTTCTAGAGCTCAAACACACAATTTAAAAAAAAAAACTTTCATGTAATTCAGGTACCCAGTTTCTCATATGCACACACACAGAGAGGCCACACACACACACACACACACACACACACACACACACACACACCCCACAGACACAAACACCACACATACATATACTCCATAGATAAACACACATACACCCCAGACACATACATACAGGACCATATGCCTTACACAAGAGACCATAACACAAATACAGAGATACATACATGAATACACCACAGATACACACAAACACCCCACAGATATACACACACACCACAGAGAGACACACAGAGACAATATACCCACAGTCATGTATGCACAAATGTATCACAGATTCACAGTGAGAGAACACAGACACACAAATACCACACATACACATACTACACAAGATATACACACATAGGCCCCAGATACACACACAAATACACCACAGATACACTCACACACACACAGACCATACACCCACAGTATCAGAAATTCTCCAGGGGTTGTGTTTCTCCTTCTCTACTCATGCTCCAGTATCCAGTTTCTCCCACATTCATCATCTCATTCCCATCTCACCTCCTGCTGCAGGTCTCTTCTCTCCATCTCATTCCATCCTAAACAGGGAACACAAGCCCTTTTCCTTTGAGCAACCACCACACAAAACAGTTGTTTAATGAGAAGGGGCAGTATGCCATATCAAAACAGAGCAAATGAATTAATATCAAATATCAGACATTTCTATTTTTTTGTGTGTCTTTTTTAATTGTACTTCAGATGAAGATATACAGAGCAAACTAGCTTCTCATTAAACAATTAATACACATATTGTTTTGTGACATTGGTTGCCAACCCCACAACATGTCAACACTCTCTTCTTCTCAAACTTGGGTTCCCCATTACCATCTATCCTGTCCCCTCCTGCCTTCTTGTCTTGCCCCTGGGCTGGTGTGCCCATTTAGTCTCATTTTGTTTTATGGGCCTGTCTAATCTTTGGCTGAAGGGTGAACCTCAGGAGTGACTTCATTACTGAGCTTAAAGGGTGTCAGGGGCCATACTCTTGGGGTTTCTCCAGTCTCTGTCAGACCAGTAAGTTTAGTCTTTTTTTTTTTTTTTTTTTGGTAAGTTAGAATGTTGTTCCACATTTTTCTCCAGCTCTGTCCGGGACCCTCTGTTGTGATCCCTGTCAGAGCGGTTGGTGGTGGTCCGGGACCCTCTATTGTGATCCCTCTCAGAGCAGTTGGTGGTGGTAGCTGGGCATCATCTAGTTGTGCTGGACTCAGTCTGGTGGAGGCTGTGGTAGTTGTAGTCCATTAGTCCTTTGGACTAATCTTTCCCTTGTGTCTGATTTTCTTCATTCTCCCTTGTTCCCTACAGGGTGAGACCAGTGGAGTGTCTTAGATGGCTGCTCACAAGCTTTTAAGACCCCAGACACTACTCACCAAAGTTGAATGTTATGCCAATTGAGCTAGATGTTCCCTGAGACCATGGTCTCCACAGCCCTCAGCCCAGTAATTCAGTCCCTCAGGGAGTTTGAATGTGTCTATGGAGCTGCCATGACCTTGCCTTAAGCTGGCCTTGTGTTGGCTTCCCTAGACATTCCTATTTTTAAATCCCCTTTTGCTTCTCAAAACATCTCTGATTCTTTATCTCCTTCAGGACTCCTGATCTCCTGCTGTGTGTTTCCTGTGTCCTCTCCAGTAAGACCATCCTCAGTCCTCCTGCCTCTACTTGTGTCCTAGGACATTTGCACAGCCTCTTTCTCAGGTCCCTACTATTTTACTTGCCATTGCCTATCCATTCCACACCTTGCAGACCTCACTTGTTATCCCAGTGCAGACTACCAATATTTTCCTGGAAGGAGAAAATTTTTGCAGCTCCATTAGAAGGCAGAATTAATGTAAGGCATGTGTGGCTTTAAACAGCAATTATTTAATTTCTTCTCTATATATATATTCTTAGGAGTCCTTGGGGGGCAAAAATGGTTAAATGGCTCAACTACTAGCCGAAAGGTTGGCGGTTTGAAACCACCCAGAGGTGCCTCGGAAGGCAGGCCTGGTAATCTGCTTCTGAAAGGTCACAACCTTAAAAACCCTATGGAGCATTGTTCTACTCTGACACACATGGATGGGGTCGCCATGAATCAGAATCAACTCGACAGCAACTAACAACAACAACAATATATTCTTAGAATGTTTTTACTTAGTGAGGAAAAACAGCATCATGAGAAATTTACGTTGCTGTACCCAATTTATCAAAAACCAATTTGTTGATATGACTTTGTTATAATATCTCTTATAATAGCTATTTTCCAAAACATTCTCAGGTTTATATTTTCAATACTATAGGAACCATTACCCAATATAATCAAGAAATGGGATGTTCTGGGTAATCAAATATTCTGATTCATGGAGCATAATCAAAAACATTCTTCATGAGCCATCAGTTTGCAAAGTAACATAAAACAATAGTGGGATCCCCTACCTGCCACAAGGGAGGCATGGTGGGGAATATTGATGCGTAAGAAATTTAACTCTTCTAAGCCTCACTTTCTCCTCTGTTTAAATATTTGCCTCATAGGCTTTGTGAGAAATAAGAGATTGTTTGTATATAAAGCTCCTGACATGTAACAAGTACTGGATAAATGTGGGTTCTTTGACTTCTCTCCCACTCCTCCCCTCCCCAAGTAAGAAAGAACGACTACTATATCTACAACATACTTTTCTCTTGCATGGACGATTCTGAAGACACTTGACAATCTTACAGTGCCCTAGGTCTTCCATTATGAAAATTAGTTTGTACTGTGAAGTGCTGAGTATTAGAATGCCAGATAATAGCATTTACCATATATTGTTAGCTGATATGAGAAATCTAATTATAACTTCCCACAATTACTAATCTGCAAGAGTTGCTGTTATTTTTGTTGTTCAAATTAATAGCAACAATTACAACGTTACACAAGTCTTAATGCAGTAAAGCTGATTCTACATTGCCTTATTGTTAAGGAGTTGTGCTGTCAAGAAGGGTCAGAATTCTGATTAATGTCTAAACAGAATATTTTTAGCTACATAAGTTAGTAACTTAATAATTGTCAAAATGCCCCAAACTATATTTCTCTTTTACATTTATTGAATTTTATCCATATTATTTCTATTTTTGATTGATCAAATTAATCTTATCTTAATTCCTTACACAACATAAAAGTATGGACCTTAGGAAAAATAATATTTGATCTGTGTTATTGTAGAAATATTATGTTTGGCATTGTTAAAATATTGTGATTTTGACTACTACTATGCAAAAATTACTATGGTAATCTCTACATTTAACCTTTTTTCTTGCTTCTTTTTTGTTGTTATTTTCATTGTTTCTCACCACACAGGAAGTTATGGATCTGATCAACTCTACCGATTCTACTTTAGTAAGAAACAGCACTCACTTTCCAGCTCCTGCTTCAAAAACCCGTCTGATCATTGCCCTTCCTTTGTTCATGTCGTTTATAATTGGTACCATCACGAATGGCCTCTATCTATGGGTGCTAAAATTCAAAATGAAAAAGACGGTCAATACACTCTTATTTTTTCATCTCATTCTCTCATATTTTATTTCAACATTGATTGTGCCATTTATGGCCACCTCCTACCTTCAGGACAATCACTGGAACTTTGGAACTGCCATGTGCAAGGTCTTCAATTGCATTTTGTCTCTGGGGATGTACGCCTCTGTTTTCCTCCTCTCGGCCATCAGTCTGGATCGTTATCTCCTCACTCTTCACCCAGTGTGGTCACAGCAGCACCGAACCCCACGCTGGGCTTCCAACATCATCCTGGGTGTCTGGATCTCTGCCACTGCCCTCAGCATTCCCTTTTTGGTTTTCAGGGAGACACATGATAGCCACAAAGGAACAGTGATCTGCGGAAATAACTATGCTCCGTCTACTAACTGGGAAAACAAAGAGATGCAAGCATTGAGGAAATGGATTCACGGAGCCTGTTTCATCAGCCGCTTTTTGTTGGGCTTCCTTCTGCCTTTCTCAGTCATCATCTTTTGTTACGGGAGAGTAGCCTACAAGATAAAAGAGAGGGGCCTGGTTAAATCCAGCAAGCCCTTCAAAGTTATGATGACTGCCATTATCTCCTTCTTTGTGTGTTGGATGCCCTACCATGTATTTCAGGGCTTACTTCTCACTAAGAACCAGTCGCTATTTTTACAGTTGACTCTGATACTTACAGTGATAACCACTTCTTTTAATACAGTCTTTTCTCCCACACTCTACCTATTTATTGGGGAGAACTTCAAAAAGGTTTTCAAGAAGTCCATCCTTGCTCTGTTTGAGTCAATGTTCAGTGAGGATTCTTCTGCAGAAAGGACACAAAACCTAAATTCACAAGTTGAAATTTAAACTTCAGATCCTTAAGCAGACATGGACTCTGTGTCAATTATACCACTTGAGATATACCCTCTGCTTTTTTTAATTAAAAATTCCCTGTAATAGACATCTAAGCTGTACTCTAGTTAGATCGATAAATATTAAACAGGGCTGTAAGAAAGCAAGCAATAGGTGATGTTGTAAATGTGATTCTTAACCTTTGATTTATGAGGTTATAGGAATATCTGTTTATAAATGCCAACAGTATCCATGGATCTGAGTTTTCTGTCACAGAATCTTCTAGCAAATACGCATTTGGACAGAGCTTCCTCTTTATTTAGATAAAACCTAAATTATTTAACTGGTGTGAACAAAATTTAACATGAATATGAGAAAGCACTCATCTTGTCACATCAATGTTAGAATATAAAGACATTTATACTTTAATATCTTAAGTGTAAAGATTTTTTTTATAATATTTTATTGTGTTTTTGGTGAAAGTTTACACAGCAAATTAGGTTCCCATTTAACAACTACTACAAAAATTGTTTAGTGACATCGGTTACATTTTTCACAATGTATCAGCATTCCATTTTGGATGTTTAGTTTCCAGTAATCTGGTTTCCCTGTCCCCTTACCGTTTCATCTTTGCTTTAGAGTAATTGTTGACCATTTGATCTCATATAGATGATTTTTTAAAGATGCATAATACTTAGTGGTAATATTCTTATCATTTTATGTGCCAATCTGTTATTTAGCTAAAAGGTGACCTCAGAGTGTAATTTGGTTCAAGGTTTATGAAGTATCTTAGGGCAATAGTCTCAGAGAATCTTCTAGTCCCCACTAGTCCAGTAAATCTGGACTTTTTAAGAATTAGAGTTCTGTTCCACATTTTTCTCCCCTTTATCAGGATCCATCTATTGTGGCCCTGATCAGAATGGTCATTAGTGGTAGCAGGCACCATCTAGTTCTTCTGGTCTCAGGGTAGATGAGGCTGTGGTTCGTGTAAACTATCAGTCCTGTAGACTAATTTCTTCTACTGAGTCTTTGGTTTCCTTTCTTCTCTTTTGCTCCAGATGAGAAGAGACAGATAAGTGTATCTTAGATGGCTGTTCGCAAGCTTATAATACCCGAGACACTACAAGTATAAGACATTGTTAAAGTCTCTTTTCAATATCTATAGATTAAGCTGTCTCAGAAATGTGGGATTATGACAATTACAGTGTTTAAGAATTTTCTTGGGTAATGTCATAGTATATTCAATTTCATAATAGCAATAACTATTAGTTTGGCTTCCCTGGTTTTCAAGATTTGCTTCAAGCTTTTTGTAGTACACTGCAGTACCTAAGTTATGTGAGACCAGAGTGTCACTGACCTGCTATTCTCTATTTAAGGTCATCTTATACAGTTAGTTCAATTGATATAGCATGGAGATATTTAGGCCACAATCCACATTCAGTCCCTAAATGTGCCAGCTAGCTTTGTGCAAACCATTTTTAACCATAGGCATATATCCTTGCCAGCAATCCCTAAAATAGATGATATTAATTACAAGTGCTGTTATGGATTGAATTGTGTTCCCCCAAAATATGTGTGGCAATCCTAACCCCTGTATCTGTGAATGTAATCTGATCTAATGCAATGTAATCACATTCCACAACGTAATCTTATGCAAATGTAATCAATTGGTTGAGGTTACACCAGTATAGGGTAGATCAAAAATCTAATTGCTTCTGAGTTACATTAAGAGCAGCATAGGCACAGGGATGTGCACACACACACGGGGAAATACAGAGGCCATGTGAGTATCCTCTACAAAGGAAGCAAGGATTGACAACAGACACCAGAATCTAGGAGAGAGGCTTTACAGAAGGAATCAACAAGGCCAAGACCCTGATTTGGACTTTTAGCCTCCAGAACTTAGAGAAAATAAATTTCTGTTCTTTAAAGTCACCCACTTGTGGTATTTGTGTTACAGCAGCACTAGGTAACTAAGACAAATGGTTACAGACAGAAAGGGAAATTAACCTTCAACATCAACTTTTTGGAGCCCTGGTGGTGTAGTGGTTAAGAGCGTGGCTGCTAACCAAAAGGTCAGCAATTGAAATCTACCAGATGCTCCTTGGAAACCCTATGGGGCAGTTTCATTATGTTCTTTCTATAGAGTCGCTATGAGTCTGAATCTACCCGATGGCGATGGGTATCAACTTCCTATAGATCAAAACTAGCAGTGGTTTGATGCCCTGGATATCTTGTTAATTAACTTGGCACTAACCTGTTGGGCAACTGGGGGTTTTTGGGTTCTCTTACTTTGAATATAGGGACAAAAAACTTTGGGCGAGTGTGTTGTAGGGGAAAAACATCACAAAGTTTAGTAAAGCAAAAAGAAAGTTTTATTTGGCATATATTCAAAAGGACAAAAGTGGGAAATGGACAACCATGCTGCCAGAGCCATGTCTGCCCAAGTCCAAAGAATATTACAGAATAGGCAAGAATGGGAAAACTGACAAGCATGCTACCACAGCCATGTCTGTCAGAGTGCAAAGACCATTACAGAGTCATCAGTATATGTTAACATTACAAATGGGCAAAACCATTGGAAGCCTCACCTTTTCACAGATTGGCTAGAAACTGTGATCTTACATTTTGAATCATCTTTCTTAACAGTCATTGGTACGGGTTTCAGTAACGAAGAGTCAGGAGGATCTTCATTGGTTCAACAAATTTCTATTCACTAAATGCTAATAGAAAAAGTCACGAGTGGAAAGTCTTTTGTGTTCTGTTTGATTGGCTTTACGTGAAAGTTTCCCTAAAAGATATTTTCCAAGATTATCTTAGCTATTGTCTTTATACCTCAGGGCCCAGTTGATGTGTCCTTGTGAGTCTTTGTGAGCCTAGCTCCAGGGTGACATTCTCTATGCTCAAGGAGAGGGAATGATAACTCCAATATTATTTCAAAATCAAGTGAAAGCTTTGATTGTTGGCCCTATTTCAAGATTTTGGAGCCCCAAAAGTTTTCCCAGAAAGGAACGGGGTGGTGAGATAGGGAAGGGAAAAAGGGACTGAACCCCTAGGCAAAGGACCCTGAACTAAAAACATGGGCTTAACTAATGACACAAAACCCATTATCTTGCAACATGCAATAAAGAAAGAACAACCCACCCAACTCTTAATGTACTTCCTCGATAAGATGCTTTTCAGAAGAACTGGCCTGATCTTGTCCCTGGAGCATGTGCAGACATCCGCAAGGTGACGGACAGACTCCCGACAGGAATCGAGCCGGCACCACGCGGGAACTGCGCAGGCACGGCCCCCCACAATAAGTCCTGCCATCCAGTCCCAGGAGCCTTTGTTACGGGTTACATCTTGAATTACCTCTTGCGCGAGGACCTAGTCTTCATAACCCTGCCTCTTTCATGAATAAAGATGATGTCTTTTCCCGTGTAAAAACCTTTATAAGCCCCAGCCAATCCTTTATTCGGGGAGACAAAGGCTAGCGTTGAATTGTCCCTCTTTGTCTCCTCTCGCGAGCTACTTCTGCTCAATAAAGCTTTGTTCATGCAGAAAACTTGAGCCTCTCCTGGTCATTCTTGGTCAGTAGAAGGCAAGAGCCTCATAGGGGCTGCCCATGTTGGGCAGAAGACCCTGGCAACAGCGGGTTGATGATCAGTCCATGGCTCTGAGTTTCCCTGCTATAGAAGGAGAATGTGCTTGCTCTCTCCCCACGATCTCCCAGGTCCTCACAAGCCTGCTGAAGTTTTATGATGCAGGGTTTAAGGAAGTTATTGGATGGAACATACGAATCTTTGTAACAAGAATTGTGCTTCGGAAACCTGGCAGCTGTAGAGTGTGTCTTGGTCTCCATCCTCAGACCTACTACAATAACAATAAGGAATGTGCGCCGGAATGTGTGGATTTTGTGGGTTTTGTTAGCAATACGCTATAGTTTCTTACAGCCAGATAAGTTTATGCTCTAAGTTGTCTTTTTCCTCAAGTCTAGTTCTGGGGCTCTTTTGTTCTCTCTGTAGGGTTGCCAAGGAGAGCCTGATGGATTCAAACTGCCGACATTTTGGTTAGCAGCTGCAGCTCTTAACCACTATGCCACCAGGGTTTCCTCTGTATATATAGATTGTAAAACATTTAAAGACAGAAAGAAGTCTATGGATTACACTATTTCTCTTCTATAACTTTATACACAACTGGTATCCAGTAAAAGACATTTACTGAAAATTAAATATGGACAATCACAATCTGTGATTTAAAAAACAACTTTAGGTATAAAATAATGGGACTAAACCTGAATTTTTGTTTAACAATAATTTACATCACACTTATCTTGTATGCAGGCATGATTCTAAGTGCTTTACAAACAGTAATTCACTTAATCCTACAGCAACTCTATAAAGTAAGTCCCGTTAGTATCCCTATTTTACAGACTATGAAACAGAAGCACTTGCCCAAGGTCATACAGTAAGCAATTGAAAGAGCCAGCATTTTAAATCCCAGTGATCTAGTGCTGGCATCAACCACTACACCCACCGCCTGAGGTCATGCCTAGGAGGTAGTGAGACTAGGCTTTGAGTCCAGATCCACTTAGTCTGTGTATTTCCCCTGAAGTAGCATTCTTGGCTGCAAAAATAAAACATGAATGTCTAGAAAATGTCAGGATCCACATAAAGAGTGAAAACTAAAATGGTATTCAATTTGTCATCAGGAGATTTGGATGGGTGGTGGTCTTGCTCTGCTTCTAGGTTGGTGTTTTATTTGGAGCCAGTCATTCAAATTTTCTGTTTACTCATCTATAAAATAGAGATATGTGCAAATGAGACCATGGATATGAAATTACTTCTAAAATATAAAACATTATATTAATACAGAGGTCCCCAGGCTGCAGAAAATTCCACTGCAGCTTGCTTGGCCAGCCTCGCCACTTCCAGTTCCATTGCTTGACTGGCCTGGCAATCTGCATCAGAATTGCAGTTCCTTTGCTTGGCCTGCCCTGTGAAAATCTGGTGCCTGCATGGTATGATGAAGAATGTTGCTGATGTAACTCGTATGAACTCCCTACTTGTAAATCCCTTAAAGTAACTTTTTTTCCCTTACCCTTGAGAAACACTCTTGGCAGTAGCAGCCCCGATTGCTTTCTTCCTTGCACAATGACATAAAAGGCACTTTTATACTCTCCCGCCTTAGTCTCTCATTTGTTGGCTGATATGAGTCGTGCCGAGCAAAACCTGGGGTTTCCATCTGGTAACAATATAAATATATTATTAAGAGATTTTAAAGAAAATCTAATGGTTATAGTTCTGTTGATTCACATCCTCCTCACTCTTACAAATTCCCAGGACCCAAGAGGTTTATAAGCAAAGAATTAGTGTCTTTGCTTCGTGGAACTGGTGCATGCTGACAGTGTTTCCAAACAATGTGCCTATTAGCATCTAATTACATAAACCTGCTTCGTTATATAAGCACCAAATCAGCTCAAGAACAGAATACAGCGGTGCTTAGAGATGTGTTTCAAACGCTGGCCAGAGTTCTTTCCTCAAGAAATGACTGTTTTAATGAGATGAATGGGTTACCCAGCTGCTAGCATATGTGACAGGGGCTGGGATGGAATGTAGGATGCTGTGTGCAATGCAAATCTGATTACTTCCCTGAGAAACTAGAAGCAACAATAATTTAATAGTAGAGTCTATGGTACTTTAGTAGGCTCTGGAATACAAGCGTGACTATGACACAATCCCTGTCCTCAAGGAGCTTAAAGTCTAGTGCAGTGGTTCTGAATCTGGCTCCATATTAGATTCATCGGAGACACTTTTTAAACACACCATTGTCTAGGTCTTACCAGAGGGGGTAGTGGTGGTTCAGTGGTACAATTATTACACACGGGAGACCCAGTTTGATACCTGGCAATGCACCTCAAATGCAGCCACCACCCATCTGCCAGTGGATACTTACATGTTGCTATGATGCTGAACAGATTTCAGTGGAGCTTCCAGAATAAGAAGTACTAGGTAAAAAGGCCTGTAAACCTACTTTCGAAAGGCAGCCAATGATAACCCTATGGATCACAATAGTCTGATTTCGTTGTGCATGGGGTCACCATGAGTCGGGGTTGACTTCACTGCAGCTAACAACAGCAGGTTTTACACAAACCAAGTAAATCCAAAATCTCTAGGGGCGGAGCCCAGATATCAGTATTTTTTAAAAGTTCTCAGGTTGACTCTAAAGTTCAAACAGGATAGAAAACCCCTGTGTAATGGGAATGAAAAAAGGATAAAAAGGTAATTACAGTACAAAGTAATGTGTCGTGTTTGGGGTAACAAGGGAAAGCCCCCTAACTCAGCCTTGATGAGTTAGAGAAGGTTACCTGGATGAGGGACAATTTGGCTGAGACATACAGAACAGTGTTAAATAGATAAGGAAGGGGAAGGACAAGTCAACAGAGGAAACAGAATGTGTAAATGCCCCTGGAAGGGAGAGAGTGCACAGTGATATAAAGCATCACTTCCCAAACTCTTATCTGTAAATGAATCCTTTATAAGGATCTTGTAAAAATGCAGATTCTGATTCAGGAAGTCTGAAGTAGGACTGAGATTCTACATTTCTAACCAGATCCTGGGGAATGCCATTACTACAGGTCCGGAGCAAGCAAGAGAACAGATGTGAGAAGCAGGCAAGGTCAAGATGAGCTGGAGAGGCCAACCAGGACTAGATCCATAAATCTTATGCTAAGGAGTTTAGACTTGATCCTAAACTTTATTCTGAGGGCATTGGGGAGCCACTGAAGGACTTTATGCCAAAGAGTAATTTGCATTTTATAAAGATCCATCTGGCTGCTATGATAAAACCAAAACCAAATCCATTACCATCAAGTCTACTCTGATTCATGGTGACCCACGTGTTACAGAGTAGAATGCCCCATAGAATTTTCTTGGCTATAATCTTTATGGAAGCAGATTGCCTGGCCTTTCTTCCATGACACTGCTGGGTGGACTGGAACTGCCAATCTTTAGGTTAGGAGTCCAGTGCAAACCATTCATGCCACCCAGGGACCCGGGCTACTATGATGGGGAGATCAAAACTGGAGGTGAGTGGACAAATAGTTAGGACAGTGTTGCAGTAATCCAGGGTAATGGATGATGCTGCATGAACTAAGAAAGTGGAAGTGGTGATGGAGAAACATAAAGACTGTCTTGTCCTGTTGGTTGAGGGGTAGAAGGAGAAGGAAAATTGAGGGTCACTCCTGTATCAATTAGCATTCTTAGTTGCAAATGATAGATTTCATTCTGGCTGGTTCAACCAAAGCCTTGATTTATTAAAAGATATTGAGTACCTCACAAAATTGTCAGGATGGCTGAAGAAACATTCAAGGCTAAGCTCCCAGGAACAAACCCCCAAAACATGCCACAGCCTAGATATGGATTTTGTCACTAATGTTCCCTATTTCATGTTCCCTATTTTGCCACTGAGTCAAAAATACTAGCAACTTTGTTTTACTGCAACTACTATTGCCACTAAATGAATAATTTATTTTATAAGAATCAGCACAGAGCTGGTTTCTATGAGGTGGAGGTTGAAGATGTCCCAAACGTCCAACTTTTCCAAACTGCTGTACCACTCCATCATATCTAACATCAACTACTCCCCCTCCTCTCAGTACTCCCCCAAAAGGTCTATGGTTTCCATAATTGGCTGCAACATCTCACAGAACTCATGAAACATACTTATCGTTAAGTGGTTTATTAGGGAAGTAAGAAGGTATGACTTGGGATCAGAAATGACTCAGGATACAGTTCTTTGATTAGGACAGCTTCTTCTCAGCTGTGTCCACAGGCAAGCCTCTCTCTGGCTGTTGGCCTTTCTGCCTCTCAGCCTCAGAGCTTCACCTCTGCCCTACTCAGGCAAGTGTTCCAAAGCTCCTAGCTCCATGGGTCAGCAAGCCCCACTGCATCCATCTTATGTCTCTTCTTTTTGGTGGTAGTGAGATTTTCCCTGTTTTGCCACTGGGATGGCTCATTTTAAGCCTAACAGGATGGCAAAACTGACTAATTCCCTTGTTAGGGTTCGATATAACTTATTTGCATGGTCCCACCCCCACAGGCTTCCATGCACCTTATTTGCATTATTAGCAAGCTATCTAATCCCATTGGTGGGCAACAAGCACCTCATTTGCACAGTCCCACCTAGTCATTTGGTGGGAGTTACAAGACCATGGTGAGAAAGGCCATATAAAAGCAGTCCATTGCACTGCAGCCACCAATGCCACTTCTGCATCAGGTCTTGAACTCTTTTGTGCCTAAAAGCTCTGCCAACACACACTGTCAAGAAGATGGAAGCCCCATGCAGAGCTTGTTTATTCACACTGCTCACTTCCAAATCTAAGTCTTGAATGAGGGTGCCTACTTGGCATTCCTGCCTTCTAGCTATAAAGGATGCTGGCAATTTGAGTTCTGATTTCTAAATGGGTAAGGTGGGGTACTTTTAATGTGAGAATTTCCCCCAAATAAAAAAGATATTGAAAAGGTGATGGATAGAATATGACAAATATCTAAATTCCTGTCTTGAGAGACAGATGTTCATGCCATCCCTGTTTACAGAAATAGGAAGCACAAAGGAAAGAGAAAGGGATCGGGTAAAGATAACGAGTTCAGTCTTAGAGATATTAAGTTTCAAGTGCCTGAGGGACATTTAAGTGGGATGTCCAATGTTGAGCAAGTGATGCCTGTTACCATCTCGAGGGGAGGAGTCCAATTACAAGGAGGATAGTAACACACTCCAGGTATTTGCAGGTGTCAGAGTTACCAAGAAAGTTGTGTACTTACAGAAGGGCATTGGCTGGAACAACACTTTACTCACATAGACATGAGACAGAGCAAGGACAGCTTAAATAGTATGCTTTGTTCCCTATGGTCAGCAGGTCATTCTCCACAGCAGTCGACTCAAAGAGATGGTCTGCACACACCCTTCTTGTGCTGCAGGAGAAGGATCTTATTCCCTCCCCAAAGGGATAAACGTAGGGTTGACCAGGCACTATGTAACACACACACTTAGCAAAGCAGCTCCTAGGAATGTTGATATGTGCTTAGAGCAAGAGGGGAGGGGTGTACTGATGGGTCACCAACTGCTATGGGATGTGTTTCGGGTCAAAATGCTCTAGAAAAGGGAGTTAGCCCACATTCACATCCTGTCCAAGTTGCCAGGCTGATGCATTTGGTTCCAAGCACAAGGTTAATTTGAAGATCATAGGAAAAAGTCGCAGGCTGGCTGTGCTTGAACTGCCCCCTCCCACAAAAAGGCATTTGGATATAAGAATCTGAAGTTCAAGAGATACATTTGAGCCTTATGAGCATATAGACCTCTCACTTCATTCAGACTCTGTTTAAATGTTGCTGGGTGGAAACCCCAGGTTCTGCTCGGCATAACTCATATTGGCCAATAAATGAGAGACCGATGTAGGAGAGCAGAAAAGGCCTTTATTTCATTGTGCAAGGAAAGGAGTCAGTCGGAGCTGCCACTGCCAAGACTACTCCACAAGAGAGAGGGGATAGGTTACTTTCAAGGGGGAGTTCATACAAGTTACGTCAGCAATCTTCTTAATCATACTACGCAATGGAGTTTACATATGACTTCATGCATCACTAGGATTTTAATGTAAAATTACGGAACTTTCTAAGCAAAGAAAGCAGGATTCTAATGCAAAGCTGTAGGGGAGGAAGTCAAGCAAAGGAAACAGGAGTCTAATGCAAAAGCTGCTGGGCACACTAAGCAAAGAAAGCAGGATACTAATGCAAAGCTGCTTGAAGTAGTGGAATTTTCCACAGCCTGGGGATCTCTGTCATACAAGTGTCATCTTTCCGAGAGGCCTCCCACGACCCTATTGAAAGTTGCACCTTTACTCTTCATGGCCTGTATCACTACTACCTGATATCATATTAGGTATATGTTTATTTGTACATTATCTTTCTCACTCAATTATAATAAGCTCTGTGAGGGCAGGGACTTGGTGGTTTTGCTCACTGCTATATCTCCATTGCTTAGAATAGTATTTGTCAATACCCTTGGTGCCCAATAACTATATATTGAATGGATGGATGAATAAAGGAATGAATTAATGAATGGTAACTGAAGCCATGGGAGTGGAGAGAGAGCCTGAGGCAAATGTGCATGGTGAGAGAACTGAAGGCCAAGGCTGGACCCCTAGGGAATACTGATGTGTACAGGCAAGCAGAGAAGATGATCTCATGAAGGAAACTTGTGGAATATCCAAAGAGAGAATAGGAACAATCAAATCTCCAGTCAGGAAAGACCACGTTTCAAGATGCAGAGTTTGCAGAGTAGTGAAGGAAGAAGGTTGAAAATTGTCTACTGAATTTAAGCTAAAGAGCTTTTTAGGGGAGATTATCTTTAGGAAGATAAGCAAAATTGCATTGTGTTGAGTTACTGGGAGGTGAGAATCTAGAAGCTCTGAGAGTAGCAACTCTTTTAAACGTAGAGAATCAGGGAATAATTTCCCCTCCATTTTCCCACAAAAAGTAACTCTCACAAGTTCTACCAATTAGACATTAATTTGTGTTAAGGGACTGCTATTAAAATACAAATATACCTTTTAAGAGAGTTAAGTTTCATTCACAAGTTACTGGGAATTACTTTAATCAGCTTCACACAAGCAAAGTGCAGCTTGACACAGTACTTAGAATATTAAAATTTTGATTGTGGCCTAGAGGAAGGAAACAATTGGAGTTGGATGTCAAGGCTGGAGTGAATTTTGGAGTTCCCGAAGACAGCATACTAGGTGTCTAGGAGAGTGTTATGAAAGAGAAAGGAGATAGAGAAGTATTCTGGAGAGAAAGTCAGTTGGTGACTAAGAAAAATTTTTCCTAGAGGCAGTATGGCCCTGAAAATCTCATTTGTGCCAAATTGTTTGAGTCAAGACCTTATCTTCCCTCCAGTTAAGGCCAGTCACCCAGTTTAGTGTAATCACGACTTTCCAGGAAGTGGCTCCCCTTCCAAGTGCTGCCCTACTCATCTTGGGAGGCAGAAGGGAGGAAAAGAATACCACTGTGGAGAGTTTTCCTAATGCTCCCCATTGTTTCCCTAAATTTTCTTTGCTAAATACCAAGCTCCCTGAGATTAAGAACAGCTTCTTATTCCTCTGTTTATCTCTAGCATTTAGCTCAGTTTCTGGCATGATGAGTAAATGTTTATGAACAATTAAATGCAGTTATTCTGGAGTTGAATTTTTCTGTATTTTGTGAGAATTTTATAATGTCCTCACTCAAGCATGCTGAGGATCTACAATATTTCCTTCCCTTCAATTGCCAAAGGGAGCAGTTACTCAGGGATTTTGCCAATGGGGAGCTCTGGTGGGAAATGGAAGGAAGATGGAGAGTGAGGTTAGGGATTCATTCTGCTAGGTCCCTCCGTGAAGGGTCATCCGGAGTTGGCTGTGTGCCTTGGTAGAAGGTAAACTCTTTTTCTCAAGTTTCTATATAAATCTCTAGCTCCAGACTCTCCTTCTCCTTTCAGGTCTAGTGGTGGTGACATCTCAGCTGCTACTATGACCTGGGATACAGTACTATCCCTTTGTGGTACCCCTACAGCCACACCCTTTTAAAAAACTCTGTGGTGAAAAGAGTTCCTTTAAGTGGCCTTTGCCTTGGTTTTTTTTGAAAAACAGTTTGGGAGATTTTTTTCCCTAAGCCCTAAGAAGTTACTTTTGCACTAATTTTCTACCCTAAAGTGTTTGTTACTTTTGTCAAGGTTGATTGACATTTCCTGGGTGAGCTGTGAATAACTTGTGATACTTTTTCTCTGATCCTGGGCTGCAGCCTGCCCTGTCACTGATATGTACCTAACAGGGACTGGTCAATATACTATGCAAATGAAGTGACTATAGACTATGCAAATGAAGTTATGCAAACTTCACCTCTGTGGTTTTACTCCCAAAAACCTATAATCCCAACATAACCATGAGTAAAACATCAAACACACCTAAATTGAGGGACATTCTAAAATACTAGCCCAAACTCATTGCTATCAAGTTGATTCCAACTCAGCAACCCTATAGGGCAGGGTAGAACTGCCCCATAGAGTTTCCAAGGAGCTGCTGGTGGATTTGAACTGCTGACCTTTTGGTTAGCAGCTGAACTCTTAACCACTGCACCACCAGGGCTCCAAAATACCAGCCCAGTACTCCTCAAAATCATCAAGGTCTTCAAAAACAAGAAAAATCTAAGAAACTGTCAGAGACCAGAAAAGGCTAAGGAGACTTGAAAACTAAACGTAACGTGATATCCTGAATATGATCCTGGAACAGAAAAGGGATATTAGGGAAAAATAATGAAATTCAAATAAAATATGGAATTTAGTTAATGTAACTGTGCTGGTTCTTTAGTTATGACAAATGTACCATTTAATGTGAGATATTATCAATAGGGGAAACTCAGGGTATATGGGAACTCTTTGTACTATCTTTGCAACTTTTCCATAAATCTTAAATTATTCTAAAATTAAAATACTGATTTAAAAAGAGAGAGAGAAAGAGAACTCAAGGTATACCATACATTTATACTCAGGTAAGAAATGCTGACATAAAGTTACAAATTGATGTAAAATTGGCAAACCTAACCAATATCGACAGGGCAATAATCAATTGCATTCCATTTACAATTTTACATTTCTATGGAAAGGAACTATTTGCATTATTTTCAGTTTTCTAAAAGATAACTTATATTTCTACAGAGTTGGAAGGAAGTCTAGTCAAAGATAAACAAATCCTATACATCCCTAGGAGTTCCTGGTTGGCACAAATGGTTATCGACCACTAGCCAAAAGGGTGAGAGTTCGAACCCACCCAGAGGCACCTCAGAAGACAGACCTGGCAATCTGCTTCTTAAAGGTCACACCATTAAAACCCCCATAGAGCAGTTCTAGTCTGCACACATGGGGCCCCCATGGGTTGGAGTTGACTTAATGACAACTAACAACAACATACACTCCATAGGACTAGACAATCTCTTGGTGCTCTAGCATTCCATTGAAAAGATTCCACTGTATTCCACTGAAAATCTCTTCTGCCCGTTTCAAAATGTTCTGCAAGTTTTTGCTACAAAGGATACAGGTACCAACAGTATAAAGTCCTTAAAACAGGCTGGGCTGCTCATAATCCAATTGCTAAAACCATTAATGTGAAAAAACCTTAAATGCACAAAGCCAAAAAGGTAAAAATGATCCCAGACTTCTAACCAGGAACCAGCAGACAGTGGGATGACATCTTTAAAGTGATGAAAGAAAAAAACGAACTGTCAACCTAGAATTCTATGTCCTGCAAAATATCCATCAACAGACTTCTGGGCAACATGGTGCTATATTCAGAAGCACCACGCCATCCCTCCACAGCAAAGATCAGAAAAACTAAGTCAAACAGAGTCACCTGTCAATCCTGAAACCCTAAGCATGAAATGAAGAGATAAAGAACTCAGCCAAGCACCGAATGGAATAAGAAACTGACCGAGAACAGAGCGCGAGGAGAGATACATGCAGAGGTCTCCTATCAGCTACCGCAGCATGGATCCACCATCTTGGACTCCTATTGGAGATCAGCAAACAGGAAATACAAGAAAGCAGCTTCACGGAGCTTCCAGCAGGACACAGAACAACCGGTAACCCATGATACAGGCTTTCCCAACCCCCACCCCTCTTCACCCCCACTTAGCCTCCTCCATTTCCTGCAGCCACAGTCTATTGGCTGGGAAGCATGAGGTTCCCCTCAGTGCCACTTGGATTCCACCCACCTGCACCGGCCAGCTCCCTGAGTGCCATTTGTTGGCTGCTGGTATTGCTTTTCTCTGCTTCTTTAGATTTCTTCTGTACCTCTCAACACCTCCCCCTCCTTTCTCTTAAATACCTGGCTCTGCCCGCCATCTTTGTGTCTTCCTGAAAGGCTGTGAAACACCACTTGACTGTGAAACTGCTTCCCAGCCCGTGCCACCATGCTGGTGGAACCCACGGGGCTTTTTTGTTTCTTTGTTTGCTCTGATTTCTTCTGTTTTGATTAGTTTGTTTTCTTTTTCTTTTCTAGGCTTGGGAGCCCCTTCTAGCTGGGCAATACCACGTGGCTTGGAAGCTAGTCCCTTACTCTGCACAGACGCACAGGGACATCCCTGGGGGCTTTTCTTATATCTTGGTGTTTTTTTTTTTTATATACATCTTTGCTTAGTTTTCTTCTCTCTCTTATTCCCTTTTTGTCTTTCTTCATTTCCAGTTACTCGATTTATTCATTTTTTTCTTTTACCCCTTTTCTTTTTTCTTTCAGTTTTGTTTTTCCCCATTTCTCAGTCTCTCATCTCTCCACTCCAATAGCAAGCTCGCTTAGCACTCTTCCTTGTTTGTGTGTATGTTTTTAGCTCCTGTTCCTGTCTCCTCTCTCTCATCTTTCCCATACCCATCTTAGCTCCACACATCACAATCTACCCCCTCCTTCCTGCCTACCTGCACAGTGTGCTGAACATCACACTCCCAAGCAGCACAGGCACAGCCTAGTGGAACCTGCCGTGCACTGATTCCCAGTCCGCACTGTCAGCCCTGATACGTGCCACAAAAAACCTATCCCAGCAACTCCCCTTCAGCTGGACCTGCCCTGCTGTACCATACCAGAGTGACTGACCCTGCCCATTGGAGAAGGAGGTGAAAAGTATCGTGCCCACATACAAGCAAACAACAAAGAATGCACAGTCTGCCTGCTCAGACATACCAAAAAAAAACAAAAAAGCAGGATGAAACAAACAAATATACAATCAATAAATGAGGAAAATAAACACTGAATGCTCTGAAGACAGCAGATAATATCAAAACATTTACAAAAACAGGACAGGATGGTTCTAGTAGGCATCCAAAATAAAACACCAGATGACCTTCCAGTAGAAGAAAGGGACTAGACCTAACTGATAGGGAATTCAAATCTCTAATATTCAGAATTATCCAAGAGTTGAAGCAAAAAACAGACAAAAATGAGGGAAAAATAGACAAATTCATGGAAAATACAGACCAAAAAAATGGAAAACTTCAAGAAAATAATACAGGAACAAAATGCTAAAATGAATGCACAACTAGAAATCTTACAAAAACAACAATTAGAAATCCAAAAGATAAATAACAAGATTTCAGAAATGGACAGTGTCAGAGAAGGGCTGAGGAACAGATTTGAAATGATGGAAGATAGGATCAGCGAAATTGAAGACAAACACTTGGATACAACTCTGAGGAAAAATCAGAAAAAAGAACGAAGAAAAGTGAGGAAACCCTGAAAATTATGTCGGATATAATCAAAAGCAAAAATCCGCAAGTGATCGGAGTTCCAGAACAGGGGGAGAAAACAGAGGACGCAGAGGGGATCATTGAAGAATTGCTGACAGAAAACTTCCCCAATACCATGAAAGATGAAAAGCTGACCATCAAAGAAGCTCAACGAACCCCATATCGGATAGACCCCAAAAGAAAATCACCAAGGCATAGCATAATCATACTAGCTAAAACCAAAGACGAACAAAGAATCCTGAGAGCAGCTCAAGAAAAACAAAAAGTCACATACAGAGGAGAAACAATAAGACTAAGCTTAGATTATTCGGCAGAAACCATGCAGGCAAGAAGGCAATGGGATGACATATATAAAATCTTGAAAGAAAAACATTGCCATCCAAGAATA
>NW_004443979.1:9757890-9785919 GCF_000243295.1 Trichechus manatus latirostris
AAAAAAAAAAAAAGTTGAGAATTTAGAGGGTTAAAATGTTGTGGGGTTGTTAACCAATGTCATAAAACAATATGTGTACTAACTGTTTAATGGGAATCTATTTGTTCTGTAAACCTTCATCTAAAGTACAATAAAAAAAATTTTTTTTTAAATCCATCAACAATTAAAGCAAAATAAAGGCATCTTCACAGAAGGAAAAAAAAAAGGCTGGCCTAGCTTGGAAAAAGAACTGACAGAAATATGCAAATATTCAAAAGGTTATGGAATGCTTTGCTAAGTTATCAGAACACTATGAACTGAAAAATAACCCAAACATCACAATCATTTATCAGCCTACCCTAGGGAAACCCTACAGACTGCCAAAGATATACATCATTGCCTTAGAGTAAAAAGCACTTGCTGTATTATGTTACCTAGGCAACACACCAGCAAATGGTGCAGTAATAAAATGAAAACTAAGAAAGCAAATTTAGCAAAAGAACAATCAATACCAATTTCCAAACGAAATCCCATCTCCTACCTGTTTGTACAATCTATCCATGTTAAAGATAGACTCAGCCAACTCATTTTCCAGGGCTTCATATTTCCATACAGAGGGGCTTCAACTGGAGTGCATAGACCAAATCAGATTATCCCAGACATTTCCTAAGATTTTGGTGTGATGCAATAACAGACAGAAACTTACATTCACTTTATAAAAATGGTTTTGTTGGCATAATCTTACTGGCCACAGTAGATAATTGTCCTGTTATCTTACAAATACTCTAAAACTAAGATACGTATTTTTCACAAATGTCATCCAAACTTTGTTTTATAAAGTAATTCTTCGCAATTAGAGAACAGGGTATATAGAGCTGAGAAGTATATTTTGCAACTAAATAATCCTGTAGGAAAAAAGATAAACATTGATATTTTTTCTCTGGCTGTGGAAAATACTGACAGCAGTTACTGTGCTAGATATTCTCCATATGTCCTTCCAGATCCAATCTTCACTTTTCTGCTTCCTATTCTGTGTCCCTGGAGGCATCAACCCTTGCCCTCTGACTTCCAGTTGTGTTCAGCCAATGGGAGCAATGGCAGGAAATCAAAAGGTGAGAGAAGAGGTAAAACAGGCTGCAGTTTGGCAGGGCCTGCGTTTCTCTGGGGAAGCTGCAGGACCTGTCAAATGGTGGTTCTGGAAACCGGTCTTTCCCTTATCCCTTCGAGGTGGTAACTGCTTCCTGTTGTTGATAACCTTGGGTCCTTCACTAATCCCTGTTGGTTTAGCTTAACCTTACCCATACCTGGTTAATAGTCATTTCATTGAACTCTCTTCAGTCACCCCTTTAAAGTGTGCCATCTCTTTCCTGTCAGGACCTTGACAAAATGTTTCGACATTTTTCGAAGTCAAAATAGAAGGAGCCCTGGTGGTGTAGTGGTTAAAAGCTTGGCTGCTAACCAAAAAGTCAGCAGTTCGAATCCACCAGCCACTCCTTAGAAACCCTATGGGGCACATCTACTCTTCCTTATAGGGTTGCTATGAGTTGGAATTGACTTGATAGCAACAGGTGATTGTATAGAGCTTTGGAAACCTAATTGTTCGTTCATATTGTTATGGTGGAAATATAACTGTCTCTTCAGAAACCCTTGGATCCACCGTTCATCCAAATGAGCATCCTACTTAGATCTTTCACTTTTCAATAAAAATTGTAACCTCATTCTTTGCTCCTATGATCATTACTTACAGTGTCTTGGGTAAATAATACCTGCTTTGCAGACAGACCCTTGACAGGGATTAAACCTTTAACTATCCCATTGTTCAACGTTTCTCAAAAGTCCGGGTGAAAAAAATGGTTAGTGCTATGGATTGTGTCCCCAAAAACGATATATTGAAGTTCTAACCTCTGTACCTGTGAATGTGACTTGTTTGGAAACAGAATCTTTGAAGATGTTACCAGTTAACATGAGGTTATACTCCAGTAGCGTGGGTCCTAATCCTATATGACTGGTGTCCTTATAAAAGAACAGAAGACACACAGAGACAGATACATAGAGGGAAAACAGTCTTCTGAAGATGCACCTACACATCAAGGAACACCAGGAAATTCACAGGGCTAACAGAAGCTGGAAGATGTAAGGAAGAATCTTCCACTAAAGTGGACAGACAGAGCCTGGCACTGCTGTAACCCTGAATTTGGACTCCTACCCTCCAGAACTGTGAGACAATACATTTCTGTTCTTATAAGCCAACTCATTGGTGGTAGTTTGTTATGGTAGCCATAGGAAACTAACACAGTTAGGATTGGTTGAAGTATACAAAGTTCATATGTTTATCTTTAGTAGAGCAGGACCATCAGATCAGCATGTTGAGAACATATTGCCTCTGAAGAATTGCTTTCATATTTGGGTCACACCAAGGGATTGTGATTTCATCAAGGGACAATTCAAGAAAGTGCCCTAGAAAATTTGATACTACATTTACTATAAGATGTTGCTATAGGGACATAGTTACTACTGGTACCACATTTGGTGGATTTGAACTGCCAGCCTTTTAGTTAGCAGCTGGGCTCTTAACCACTGCACCACCAGGGCTCCTATAGAGACATAGTTCACTATATTCCTCACTGTTTCCTGTGGTTAGTACTTGGGATCATATCTGAGTGTTCCCACAGTAATTCAGTTCTCATCCCATTTATTCTGACCCCTTGCTCGCCAAGCAGTGTCCTAATTTCTGTGTTGTTCTGCCTACATAAAGGGAAAACACTGGTCAAACATACTTTGAGTACTTCTCACAGTAAATTAATAAAGAGACTTCTGAATATGATCTAGTATCCCATGTAACTTAACCACTCCATGTCACAGCAATATTTCTCAGCAATATTTCTTATTATAAATCAATAAATTAGTATTCTAGTTTTACTCCAATCTCATGTGCATTTCAGTTAGTTTATACCAGTTTCTCAGAACCTGATCACCTCTCTAAAGCAACCAAACCAAACAAGTTGCCATGGAGTTGATTCTAACTCATAGCAACCCTACAGGGCAAAGTAGAACTGCCCCATAAAATTTCCAAGGCTGTAAATCTTTTTTTATTTATTTATTTTTTATGAAGGCTGTAAATCTTTAGGGAGGAAACAGACATCCACATCTTTCTCCTGTGGAATGGCTGGTGGGTTCCAACCACTGACCTTCCAGGTAACAGCCAACGGGCTTAACCACTGTGCAACCAGAGCTCCTTCACCTCCCCCCAAAAAAACAAACTTATTGCCCTCAAGTCGATTGCAACTGATAGTGACCCTATAGGGCAGAGCAGAACTGCCCCATAGTGTTTCCAAGGAGCAGCTGGTGGATTCAAACTGGTGACCTTTTGGTCAGCAGCCAAGCTCTTAACCACTGCACCACCAGGGCTCCACACCTGCCTAGGCACTGAAAAAAATAAATCTTTGAGCTTTGAAGTGGGGGCTAGATTTCATCCCACCTTCCATAAGATAAAACAGCTACTCTTCCAGTTGCACTTCTGTTGATTACCATACTCCCATCTAAAGCCTCAGGTAAGAGATTCATTTTGGAACTAAATTTTAGGAAAATGTCTGCTCATGGGCAAAGCTTTGTCATGTTCCAGTGAACTACCATTTTTCTTTCGGGCCACTTTCATATGATGTTTTGCCTTTTACTTCTAACTCAGAGCAAATTGTACAACCTGCTTCACCTCAACATTACATACGGTTGGCATAGTTGTTTTATAACAAAATTAAAATTATACATCCAAGGACAGATTACCCAATAAGCAAGGTATGCGTGGGCTTAATTGTGTTTACTTACCAATCTGTAGTGAGCAATTTCACCATATCAACTGTGGTGAAAACCAGGTGAAATTGTTTCATTACAGAGTAGTAAGTAAACACAATTAAGCCTGTGCGTATGTACCTTGCTTACTGCAATCCGGTGCATACCGCGTTTACTGATTAATCCACCCCTGTTACATCAGTGAAAGCTTTGCTACACACTGTATCATCTTAGCACTCCAGTTAAGAACCACTCTTATCTACTTGTTTGAGTTCAAATTCCCCCCAATTTTTTTTAATTGTACTTCAGATGAAGGCTTACAGAACAAATAGTTTCTCATGAAACAGTAGTACACATATTGTTTTATGACATTGGTTAACAACCCCACAACATGTCAACCCTCTCTCTTCCTTACCTTTTTTTTTTTTTGGTGAAAATATACATAGCCAAAGATACACCATTTCAAAAATTTCTACATACACAGTTCAGTGACATTGAGTACGCTCTTTTGTGCTGCTATTCTCACTTTAGATGAAGGCTTACAGAACAAAATAGTTTCTCATTTAACAGTCAGTACACATGTTACCCTATGACAATGGTTAACAACCTCACAACACATCAACACTATCCTTACTCAACCTTGGGTTCCCTATCACCAGCTTCCTTGTCCCCTTCTGCCTTCTGACCCTTGTCCCTGGACTGCTGTACCTCATTAGTCCCATTTGATTTTATGGGGCTGTCCACTCCCCAGCTGAACAGTGAACCTCGGAGATGACTTCACCACTGAGCTAAAAGGGTGTCTGGGGGCCATACTCTCGGGGTTTCTCCAATCTCCTTTAGGCCAGTAATCTGGGATTTTTTTTGTCAGTTAGAATTTTGTTCTACATCCTTCTCCAGCTCTGTCCAGAACCCTCTGTTGTGATCCTGGTCAGAGCAGTCCGTGGTGGTAGCCGGGCACCATCTAGCTGTACTGGACTCAGTCTGGTGGAGGCCTTGGTAGCTGTGGTCCATTAGTCCTTTGGACTAAGCTTTTCCTTGTATCCTGTTCTCTTCATTCTCCCTTGCTCCCGAAGGGATGAGACCAGTAGAGTATCCTAGATGGCTGCTCACAGGCTTTTAAGACCCCAGATGCTATTCACCAAGGTAGAATGTAGAACATTGCAAATTCCCCCCATTTTGACGTACTGACTTAATTCTATTTTCTATACTCCCAATGCTTTATTTTGATTCACATTTTACTATTTTATTACATATATGTCCTGCCTCCTTAAATTCTTTCTGGAATGAGACTGGGTGTTCAAAAAAATGAAATACAGAAATGCTTCCTATTCTTGGTGCCTACTCTCTACTGCCCTCTACAGGTAGAAAGAAAGAATACGTGAGACACAACCTTTTACACTCCACACTGCATGCCCAGGAGATTCTCAGCCAGGAGGAAGGTTTATAGTATTTGGCGATTTTTGAGCAGGTAACCGTTACGAGCCAGACGCCGTCTATTCACAGAAGGGTTCCTTCTCTGTGGCAAGATCTCTGGAGACCATATACCCTATTTTCAATAGATCTGCCTATCTCCTGCACCCACATACAAATGCACACCAAAGTCCTCTCTTATTCTGGCCTCTACATCAAAACCCTTCCAGCCCTGTAAAACTTGGTTCTGGGAATGGGAGAGAAAAAAGACCCAATAGTTATAATGACAGAGAGGTTCAGACATTAAGCAATGCAATTTAGCTGTGGTTTGCAGACAAATGCCAACAAATGCAGGGACCCCTGCAATGCAGCAATCAGAGATAATGCGAGATTTTGCTTTTTGTTTCTAGCAAAACTGTAAGGCAGCCTACAAGATAACCAGCAAACAAGCAGCTTCAATTTTGGGTAGAAAGGACGGTTGATCATGCGTGAATTGTTTTTTTCAGTCACACTACTTTGTAGGGACAGCAAAACTGTCAGTGATGTCATCTTCTAAAATAACAGATCCAAATCTATAGGCATATTGTGCCAACTGAGCCCAAATCAATGACCTGGGTAATGCAATCAGGGTAATGCTATTATTCCTCGTCTAAACCCTCCAAGCCCATGGAGAAATAAATGCTAATCTGATGCATGTTTAAGGAATACATTATGTGGGAAAGAAAATCAAGCCCTTGTTTCATTTGACATTTGAATATGTACTTACAAGAAATGTATCACAGAATTTAATATTATATACATGAGACTATGTCATTTAATTTTTTTAATTAGAATAATTTATTAAAAATCACACAACTTTCTTGAATAGGAATATTTTCGGTGAGAGTATTTTTTAAAGGATTGATCCCCAAATGTGTATTCACATAGCATACCAATACATTTCCGCAACTGAGAAGTCAGAATGATTTATAGCATTCCTGACAGAGAGGCAGCGCTGTTTTATTGACTGGCGTCAGGAAATTTTTTGTAAGATTTATAGCTTTTAGTTCCTTCTCTTGCTTTCTGATTCAACTGATTCATTCTGTTTACTTATCTGCCTGCATAATGGGCATAATACGGACCTAAATCAAGCAGATTCCAAACATTTTAACACCTGGAAACCTAGGCTTTCGCAATTGAAAAATGTTTCTTCAAAAGGTTTGTGGGAAAGAGATCCAATGAGTCTTTTTCACCCGTTTGAAAGCATACACTGAGCGCCTTCTACAGTGCTAGGTAAGTTATGCGGAGGGGCTTAGACTTAGTCTTTGAAGTCAGCACATCCGGGACACCTGAGAACTACGTAGAGGCCCCGCCCCACCTGAGGGCGGAGCCTCGGTGGTCGGCCGGTCGCGGACCTCTTCTTCCTCCTTGCGCGCCCAGAGAGAATATTGCGCTGTAAGCAGCCTGAGCGCGTCGGGTCGCGGGGCAGGCTTGACCCATGGCCGAGGGCGGCCGGACGCTTCAGGCCCGGGCTCTCCTGCAGCAGTGCCTGCATGCCCAGCTGCAAGTACGCCCAGCCGAGGGGGACGTCGCGGCCCAGTGGGTGGAGGTAACGTCGGCCCGTTGTCCTCTGACGCTCTGGGGGCGGTTCTTTGCGGGCTGTCGCGGTGACTCGTTCCCCTACGTTTCCCTCCGGGCTGGTGATGTGGCCGGCGCGAGGCAGCCGGCTGGTGTGCCTGACACTGCCCTAGGTGGCCGGCCTGGCTGCGCTCCTCTCTGGGGTCCTGCACCACCTTCCCTGGGCTGAAAGCATGTTTCATGCTGAGAAGGAGCTCCCGGTTTTGTACCTTCTCTCACCGTCTGCCTACCTGAGCTTGGTGGACTTTAGGCCTAATTGTCTCAGATCTCTTGCTTCATAAGAGCAAAGGCCTTGCTACCTTTCTCATTGTTGGGGCTGCTCGTGACCTGTACAGGTCTGGTCCGAGCTTGCAGCTTAGGTTTGCTGGCGTTCAGACCTGTTTTTGATTTGTATTCCAGATTTCTTAGAACTTCTGTTATGTTGGCTGCAGCTAAGTCTTAGTATAGAAATGAACTTTCCCAAGAAACAATTTTATTTTCAAGAGACTTTTAAAAAAAATTTGACTGATCTCCAACTGGAAACAAACACCACGGTTTTTATAATAATGTTGCCTTGTTATGGAACACATTTCCTCCAAATAATTTAAAACATTCTCACCAATATGATTTCGTTTTACTTGCATACTTGCCTTTTTAAGATAGCCTCCTTCCCACCCCAAATAAAATGTTCTTTAAGGCCCTTGACTTATTTTTAGAGTAAGTTGAAATGTAAGAAAAATAAATTAGTTCATAATTAAGACCTTTGAAGATACTCAGAAACTTTAATGTAGAAGAATCTCATTCACCCAGACAATCCTAGTCACTGTGTTAAATACTACTAATGAACTATAGTATGTAGGTGATCATTCTTAAATCAGAGTCTGTTACTCTCTGCTTAGTTGGAACTATTCATAAGCATAAACATTTCTATATCTTTGCTTCGCCTCGTTCTCAAAAATTTATTTTTCTTATCCCTTTTTTTAAATGACCTTTTCTGAGGTCTTGATTTCACTTCCATATTTTGAAATCTTATTCCTTTTATGTTTGCTATTCTATCTAAAGACTTAACCTATTTTTATAGTTGCCTCACCTGGGTACAGTTCCCTGCCATTGAACCTTAAGCAAGTGCAGCCACCGTGGAGACTTGCGTGTTGCTGTGATGCTGAACAAGTTTCAGCGAAGCTTCCAGACTAAGACAGACTAGAAAGAAAGGCCTGGTGATCTACTTCTGAAAATCAGCCAGTGAAAACCAAGTAGATTACAATAGTCCAGTCTTGTGCGTGTGATCTCCATGAGCCTGGGGCCAACTAGGCAGTAGCTAACAACCATATGACATTATAAATCCAAACTATTAATCATATAGATTCTTTCCATGCTGCTTTATCTTTTTATGTTCATGCCACATCTTCTTATGCAAAATCATAGATATGTTATATCATCTTTCCAGACTATCAGTTTATATTTATAATCTTAGAGTTATGTTTCAAGGCATTCCCTCCCAATCCCACACATATGACTAAGTTAAAGAGCTGACATGTAATTAATCAGTGAAAAGGTGTAATTTTTTCCCTTTCTCAAGTATCCTCTTTCCTATTCTATAGTTAAAAGTTTTTGTTTTTAAACATTTTCATTGTCAGAGGACTTGAAGATTACTTGTTCTCAGTTTCATTCATTTAGACCTTTGTTATCACACACTATTGATTTTCTTCCTGGGAAGTGAACTAGAATAGAACTGCCCCATAGGGTTTCCAAGGAGCACCTGGTGGATTCGAACTGCCAACCTTTTGGTTAGCAGGCATAGCTCTTAACCACTATGCCACCAGGGTTTCCTTTAAACTTATAGTAAGAATTATCAGTACTTTTCCATGTAATGGAAATATTTTATACAGAAAGAAGCTACAGGAAGACAGCCCAAGATGGTCAGACACAACATGCTGTCACCCTGCAGCAAAGACCCAAGAAACCAAGTGAAATAGGTACAGATGACAATCCTAGAACCCTGAGCATCAAAAGGAAGGATGAAGAACTAGATGAAACACGAATTGGAAGGAGAAACTGAATGAAAACAGCAAACGAGAAGAGTTACGGATCAGAGGTACCCTGTCAGCCAGCCCAATACAGCATGGCCATCTTGAAACAAAGTAAGCAGTAACCCCAGGTGAGGAGCACAGGAAGGCAACTTCACAGAATTGCCAATAGGAGACAGAGAAACTGTGTAGACAAACATGGAGTAAAGCAAGATGAGCAGGACGTGAACCGGATCTATGAAGACAAAGTACAATAAGGCAGGCAAGAGCTCCAGGCATCCTGGCAGCCACAGAGCAGGGAGGAGCCAGGAACCAGAGACAGGACCACGCACAGCGGCGGTCCCTGACCATTAGAGTGGGTGGAGCACATGAAGTAGTAGATCCATAGACTGTCAGCAGGCAGCCCTCCACCTGACCAGATGCTAGACAGTGCCCCCCACTTTGCATTTTGCCGGGGCCAGGTCCTGATTACTGCATGCAGCTTAGGGGGAGTACCCCACCCCCCATACCTGGTGACCAGAGGAGCATGCTCCCCACCCCCACTGCCCCACCCACCCAGGTCCCAAGGTAGAAGCCCCTGTTCTCCCCCTCAGCCCCTCCTCACTCATGATCAGTGACACATGTCCACACCACCCATCACCACTCCCACTCTCCTGCCTACCTGGCGAGCAGCAGTGCATGTGCCCCGCACCACCCATCACTCCCCACCTGCCGCCCTGCCCACCCACGAGCAGCAGCATGCACTCCTCCACCACCAGATGCTGCCACCCTACCCACTCCTGTCTGCCACACTGCCCAGCTGATGATGAGTGACATGCATCCACCCCACCCAACCTCCCCCCCGCTGCTGCTGCCACCCCACCTACCAAGTAATAGATAGTGAGTACTTCTGTGCCACAGAACAGTGATCAGCAGAGTACGCGCACCCCGCCTGCCCTGATATATCAAAACAACAAAAAAATTAGGACAAAACAAACATACAATCAGTAAATATATAAATAAATAAAATAGCACCTTAATGCTTCGGAAACAGCAGACAATAACAAATAATATAAATAAGATAAGATGGTTCAAACAAGTGAGCAAAATGAAACCTTCCTGAGGAAGAAATGATGATAAAACTGCCTGAGAAGGAATTCAAAAGACTTATGTTTAGGATCCTCAAAGAGATCAAGGAAAACACAGGAAAAAACCCTGGAAGAATTCAGGAAAACAATACAAGAACAAAATGACAGACTCAATAGACAATTAAAAACGATACAAAAACAACAACTAGAATCAAAACTACAATGAGATACAATCTCACTCCAACAATACTGGCACTAATCAAAAAATAATAATAATAAATGTTGGAGAGGTTATAGGACGATTGGAACTCTTATGCACTACTAGTGGGAATGTAAAATGGTACAACCACTATGGAAAACAATTTGGCACCTCCTTAAAAAGCTAGAGATAGAAATACCATATGATCCAGCAATCTCACTCCTCGGAATATATCCTGGATAAATAAGAGCCACCACACAAATAGACATATGCACACCCATGTGCCTTGCAGCATTATTCACAATAGCAAAAAGATGGAAACAATCTGAATGCCCATCAACAGATAAATGGATAAACAAGTTATGGTGCATACACACAATGAAATACTACGGTGATGAATCCGCAAAACATCTCACAACATGGGTGAATCTGGAGGGCATTATGCTGAGTGAAATAAGTCAATCACTAAAAGACAAATATTGTATGAGACCACTATTATAAAAACTCAAGAAAAGATTTACACACAGAAGAAAACATTCTTTGATGGTTATGAGGATGGGGAGGGGAAGTCGCTAACTAGATAGTAGAAAAGTGTCAACTTTGGTGAAGGGAAAGAACAGTATAGAGGAAGTCTGCACAACTTGACCAAGGCAAAGTCATAGAAATTTCCTAGACACATCCAAACACATTGAGGGACCGAGTTGCTAGGGACCATGATCTCAGGGGACATCCAAGTCAATTGGCATAACATAGTTCATAAAGAAAATGTTTTACATTCTACTTTGGTGAGTAGCGTCTGGGGTCTTAAAAGCTTGTGAGCGGCCATCTAAGATACATCTATTGGTTCCATCCCATCCATAGCAAAGGAGACTGAAGGAAACCAAACACACAAGGAATACTAGCCTAAAGGACTACAACTACCATAGCTTTTGCCGGCATGCGCCCAGAAGAACTAGATGGTGCCCGTTTACCACCACTGACTGCTCTGACGGGATCACAACAAATTCAGATTCACAAAAGACATGAGATTTACTAGTCTGACAGAGACTGGAGGAACCCCTGAGACTATGGCCCCCAGACACCCTGCTAACTCAGAACTAAAGCCACTCCCAAAGCCCACTATTCAGACAAAAATTAGACAAGCCTATTAAAAATAAATAAATAAATAACACACATTAGGAACGTACTTCTTAGTTTAATCAAGTATATGAGACCAAATGGGCAACTCCTGCCCAAATGCAAGATAGAAGGCAGGAAGAGACAGGAAACTGGATGAATGGACATGGGGAAGCCAGGGTGGAAAGGGGGAGAGTGCTGTCACATTGTAGGGATTGCAGCCAATGTCACAAAACTGTGTGTGTATAAATTTTTGAATGAGGAACTAACTTGAGCTGTAAACTTTCACCTAAAGCATAATAAAATTTTTTTAAAAGTTAGAAGTTCAGAAGATTAACAAAATATCAGAAATAGATAACACAATGGAAGGACACAGAAGTAGAATTGAATCAATGGAAGAAAGAATCAGTGAAATAGAAGACAAACCCTTGATACTAATTTGTTTGAGGAATACTCAGAAAAAAGAGTGAAGAAAAATGAAGAATGCCTAAGAATTATGTGAGACACAATCAAGAGGAATAATTTGTGTGTAATGGAAATTCCAGAAGAGGAGAAAAAAAAGTACAGAGAATTTTTTTTAAATTTTTTTATTGTACGTTAGATGAAGGTTTACAGAGGAAATAGTTTCCCATTAAACAGTCAGTACACATATCGTTTGATGACATTGGTTAACAATCCCACAACATGTCAAAACTCTCTGTTCTCAACCTTGAGGACCCTTTTTTTAGTGAAAATATACATAACCAAAGTTACACCATTTTGAAAGTTTCTACAGTACAATTTAGTGACATCGATTACATTCTTCCAGTTGTGCTGCTATTCTCACTGTCCTTTTCCAAATTATTCCATCACCATTATCTTCAACTCACTGTCTCCTAGGCTTCCCATCAGACCTTTTGAGTTGCTGTTGTCAATTTGATCTCACAGAGATAATTCTTTTTTTCTTGTACCTTAGATGATTTGCAGAACAAATACTTTCTCATTAAACAGTTAATACGCATATTTCCCTATGATATGGTTAAGAACCCCATGACATGTCAACACTGTCCCTTCTCAACCTTGGGTTCCCTATCAGCAGCTTTCCTGTCCCCTCCTGCCTTCTAGTCCTTGTCCCTGGACTGCTGGGACTCATTAATCCTGTTTTGTTTTATGAGGCTGTCCAATCCCCGGCTGAACGGTGAACCTCGGGAGTGACTTCACCACTGAGCTAAAAGGGTGTCCAGGGGCCATACTCTCGGGGTTTCTCCAGTCTGTCAGGCCAGTAAATCTGGTCTTTTTTTGTGAGTTAGAATTTTGTTCTACATCTTTTTCCAGCTCTGTACAGGACCCTCTGTTGTGACCCTGGTCAGAACAGTCAGTGGTAGTAGCCGGGCACCATCTTCCTGTACTGGACTCAGTCTGGTAGAAGCCGTGGTAGCTGTGGTCCGTTAGTCCTTTGGACTAATCTTTTCCTTGTATCTTGTTCTCTTCCTTCTCCCTTGCTCCTGAAGGGATGAGATGAGTGGAGTATCTTAGATGGCTGCTCACAGGCTTTTAAGACCCCAGACGCTACTCACCAAGGTAGAATGTAGAACACTGTCTTTATAAACTGTGTTGTTCCAATTGAGCTAGATGTTCCCTGAGACCATGGTCCCCACAGCCCTCCGCCCAGCAGTTCAGTCCTTTAGGAAGTTTGGATGTGTCTATGGAGCTTCCATGACCTTTCCTTGTACAAGTTGTGCTGGCTTCCCCAGTAATGTGTACTGTCTTACCCTTCACCAAAGTTATTACTTATCTATTTAGTTCCCCCCTACTCCTCCCATCCCTCGTAACCAACAAAGATTGTTTCTTTTTGTGTGTAAACTTTTACATGACTTATACAGTAGAGGTCTCATACAATATTTGTCCTTTTGTGATTGACTTATTTCACTCAGCATAATGTCCTCCAGTTTTGTTCCTCTTACCCTCCTGTGCTGAGTTCCTTTTGTTTGTGGATGTTTTTTCATTTCTTTTGTTTTTGTAGGTTTTGTTTTTACTGCGACGTTATGATTTTCTTCTTTATTTTGATGAGTAGGTTTGTTAACTTTCTTGGTGGTTACCGTGAAATTTACTCTTATATTCCTAGATTTGAACCAGTCTATTATTACTTGCTATCGCTTGACTTCTCCAGTAGAAGATTCTATATCTACACGGTTTATTCCCTCTTTTATTGTTCTGATGCTGTTGTCATTTACAGATTAATGTTTCTGGTTCCCTGTTGTAATTCTTTTGGTTTTGGGTAGTCCTTAAGAGCTCATTTCCTAGACTGGTATCTGGCTAGTACAATCGTGTGTCCTGTATTCAGCCTGTGGTCTGATATTGTTTGTTCTCAGAACGAAGGACTTCATTTAATAAGTCTGGTAAGTTTGGTGCGGTTTTTACATAGTCCCTTAATTTCTGTTTACCTGGAAATGACCTCATTTCACTATCATATTTGAACGAGAGTTTTACAGGATATATTCTTGGCTGGCAATGTTTTTCTTTCAAGGTTTCATATATGTCATCCCATTGCCTTCTTGCCTGCGTAGTTTCTGCTGAATAATCCGAGCTTAGTCTTATTGTTTCTCCTCTGTACGTGACTTTTTGTTTTTCTTGAGCTGCTCTCAGGATTCTTTGTTCGTCTTTGGTTTCAGTGAGTGTGATTATGATATGCCTTGGTGATTTTCTTTTGGAGTCTATCCTATATGGAGTTCACTGAGCTTCTTGGATAGTCAGCTTTTCATCTTTCATGATACTGGGTAAGTTTTCTGTCAGCAATTCTTCAATGATCCTCTCTGTGTCATCTGTTTTCTCCCCCTATTCTGGAACTCCGATCACTCACAGATTTTTGCTTTTGATTGTATCCCACGTAATTCTCGGGGTCTCTTCATTTTTCTTCGTTCTTTTTTCTGATTTTTCCTCAAACAGAGTTGTATTCAAGTGTTTGTCTTCAGTTCCGCTGATCCTGTCTTCCACTGTTTCAAATCTGTTCCTCAGCCCTTCTATGACACTGTCCATTTCTGAAATCTTGTTGTTTGTCTTTTGGATTTCTAATTGTTGTTTTTGTATAATTTCTAGTTGAGAATTTATTTTGGCGTTTTGTTCCTGCATTATTTTCCTGAATTCTACCATTTTTTTGTCTGTATTTTCCATGAATTTGTTTGCCTTTTCCATGAATCTGTCTATTTTTTCCTCCTTTTTGTCTGCTTTTTGCTTCAATTCTTGGATAATTCTGAGTATTAGAGGTTTGAATTCACTATCAGGTAGTTCTAGTGCCTTTTCTTCTATTGGAAAGACATGGTGTTTTATGTTTAATGTCTACAGGAACCATCCTTTCCTGTTTTTGTAAATGTTTTGATATTGTCAGCTGTCTTCGGGGCATTCAGTAGTTATTTTTCTTGCTTATTGATTGTAAATTTGTTTGTTTCATCCTTTTTTTTTTTAATTTGGCTGTGTCTGAGCAGGTGGGCTGTGTGTTCTTTGTTGTGCTTGTCTGTGGGCACAATACTTTTCGCCTCCTTCTTGAATTGGCAGGGTCAGTTGCTCAGATATGGTACAGCAGGGCAGGTCTAGCTGAAGAAGAGTTGCTGGGATGGGTTGTCTCTGACACTTACTACAGCCACCAGGGCGGGTTAGTAATCAGTGCAGGGTAGGTTCCAGTAGGCCATGTCTGTGCTGCTTGGTGATGTGATGTTAAGTGCACACGGTGCAGGTAGGGAGGGGGGAGATTGTGATGTGTGGAGCTAAGGGGTATGGGAGAGAGGAGAGAGGAACAGGAGTCAAAAACATACAAACAAAAAAGAGTGCTAGGGGAGTTTGCCGTTGGAGTGGAGAGATGAGAGACTATGAAATGGAGAAAAACCAAAAGAGGGGAAGAAGAAAAGAAAAGAATGAATAAATAAAAATTAGAAAAAAGAACAGCAAAGCTCCCAGGGATCCCACCGGTACGGCTGCGAGGTCTGGGGAAGTTGTTCCCAGCTGTTGAAGTACAGCCTGGCTAGACGGCGAGGAGGAATTAAGCTCCAGGTATTCAGGGACAGGAAAAGAAGGAAGGTATAGAGTGATGAGAAACTGAGTAATGAAGAAAGACAAAAAGGGAAAAGAGGGAAAAGAAAACAAAACAAATTTTAAAAAAAGAACAAGAAAAGCCCCCCAAAAAAACAGGAAAAAAAAACGCCACTAAAAAAGAAATACCCTCAGGGATCCCTCTGCGCATCTGTGCAAGCTGAGGGGGTAGGTTCCAAGCCGCATAGCACTGCCCAGCCAGAACAGGCTCCCAACTCTAGAAAAGAAAAAGAAGCAAACAATTCAGAGCAAACAAACAAACAAACAAAAAGTCCCAGGAACCCACCAGTGTGGCAGCACAGACTGGGAAGCAGTTCCACACCCGAACGGAGCTCTGCAGCCCCTTAAGAAGAAGCAAAGATGGTGCCCGCAGCCAGGTATTTGAGCGAGAGGAGGGGGAGGTGGTGAGAGGTAAGGAAGAAATCAAAAGAAGTGGAAAAAAGCAACACCAGCAGCCAACAAATGACACTCAGGGAGTCTGCCAGTGCAGGTATGTAGAATCCAAGCAGCCCATGCTTCCCAGCCAAGAGACTGTGGCCAAGAGAAGCAGAGGAGGCCGAGTGAGGGTGAAAAAGGGTGGGGTTGGGAAAGCATGTATTGCCGGTTACCGGTTGTTCTGTTTCCTGCTGGAAACTCCATGAAGCTGCTTTCTCGTACCCCCTATTTGCTGGTCTCTGATAGGAGTCCAGCATGGCGGATCTGCGCAGCGTTAACTGATAGGGGACCTGTGCATGAATCCCTCCTCGCTCTCCGTTCTCTGTCAGTTTCTCACTCCATTTGGTGCTTGGCTGAGTTCTTTATCTCTTCATTTGATGTTTTAGGGTTTCAGGATTGCTGTTTTCTCTGTTTGGCTTAGTTTTTTGGATCTTTGCTGTGGAGAAACAGCATGCTTCTGCTTAGAGTGCCATGTTACCGGAAGTCTCAAAAGTACAGAGAATTTTTGCAGATGTATTGGCAGAAAACTTTCCAAATATCATGAAAGACAGGAAGCTTTCTATCCAATAAGGCCAACAAACCCCATACATTATAGACCCCAAAAGAAATTCACCAGAACATATTGTAAGCAAACTTTTTAAAACCAAAGACAAAGAAAGAATTGTGAAAGCAGCTCATGAAAAATGAAATATCACTTACAAGGGGACACCAATAAGACTGAATGCTGATTTCTTGTCAGAGACTATGCAGGCAAGAAGGTAATGGGATGACATGTATAAAATCCTGAATGAAAAAAATTGTCAAACCAAGAATCATATATGCAGCAAAACTGACCTTGAAAAATGATGGAAATCAAAGAGAAAACCAGACCGGCCTTATAAGAAATATTAAAGTGAGCCCTTCAGATAGAGATCGAACGATATCAGGTAACAACCTGAGATAAAGACACATGACAGCGTCAGGCAGATACCAACTCAGATAAAGATTTCACAAAAGTAAAATGAAGCTACAAAACTGACTACAGGGAACCAGAGATGTTCAGCTGTAAACGACAACAACTACAAAACAAAACAGAATAAAAGGTGTAGTAATAGAACTTCCATATGGAGAGGAAGTCAAAGTGAAAATTAATACATCTACTCACCAAAATGAAGAAGAGAATAAAAAAGACTCAGTAAACACAAAAACAACAGTGACTGATAGGAAAAGAAAATCCACATACAAAAAGAACTCAGCAGAAAAGAGGAACAAAGAAACTGTTAACACTACAAAAAAAAGTGTAACGAAATGAAGCAGTGAATTCATGCCTATTGTTAATCAGTCTTAATGTAAATGGATTAAATTCATCAGTTAAGAGACAGAGAGTGGCAGAATGAATAAAACAAAAAATAAGACCCATCAATATAGTGCCTACAAGAGACACACCCTAGACACAAAGATATAAATAAGTTAAAAATCAAAAGATGGAAAATATATATCAAGCAAAAAGAAGCTACAAGGAAAGTGATTTTAACTTGAAGACAAGAATCTGTAGACCTCAACTGGAGATCTATTACTGAGATAAACTAAAAGAAAATACCTTAATGAGGAGATGGTGTGGGTGAGTAGAAAGGTGTTTATTTCTGCACATAATTACTTATTTCTGACATTGCAAGTGTCCCAATATGAACATACTTAAGATTTTGGCTCTTGCTGAAATCATGCCGGTGATGAGACCTGTGACAGTGGAGCAGACATCTATATCATTCAACATCTCCTTATTATGAGTGTGCATTTGAGGTCCTTGCCTGTTGTTCTAGAAGCACAGTTGTACTTTTTACAAATGACTTCTTTTCCAGATAAATCAGGTGTGAGTGCAGAGCTACATTTATGTTTACATATAAAACCATTTATATAACACATAAAGCTTGATAGGTACAGTTTGAATGTTAATGCAGGCAACAGACAAATTGAGTCCCTTTTATATACAAAACAGTCTGCAAAGTGATTTAGAAGTTAAAATGTGAAATCATGCCTATCCCCTTAAATTTATTTTTACATACTCATTTAATAAACACTTATATAGCACTTGGAGTCCTGGTGGCACAGTGGTTAAGAGTTCGGCTGCTAACCAAAACATCAGCAGTTCTAATCCACCAGCTGCTCCTTGGAAACCCTATGGGGCAGTTCTGCTCTGTCCTACAGGGTCACTGTGGGTCAGAATTGACTCAACGGCAACACGTTTTTGTTTTGTTTTGTTTTTATATAGTGCTTACTATGAACCAGGCACTGTAGTAAGCACTTTACAAATATTAATTCATTTAAGCTCTTCAAGCCAACGAGGTTAATAAACAAAATAAAAAATCTAATGATCAGAATCAAAATCACTTATCAAGTGTCTCTTTTCCGTACAATTATAAGCGTTGCACTAAGTAAGGGAAATAGTTTCTGTCCTACTGGAGCTAATAAAAAAATATCCAAGTCATTATATAAAATAAATAGACTTAAGTATAGGCCACATTCTCTGATAGCAAACAACCTTGTGACAGAACTTTATATCATACATGGAATTTCCAAGCCCTAATCACTATGTTTAGGAGCCCTGGTGGCGAAGTGGTTAAGAGCTCAGGCTCCTGACCGTAAAGTCAGCAGTTCAAATCCACCAGTCGCTCCTTGGAAACCCTATAGGGCAGTTAAGCTCTGTCCATAGGGTCACTGTGAGTCGGAGTCAACTCGACGGTACACAACAACAATCACTACGTTTGTTTAAAGCATTAACAACAATAATAATAAAATGGACAGTTTCCTAGAGTTTATTAAAATAGAATCAGACCCTTATTTTCATTATCTTCGAGCAAATGGATTAGAAAGAATAAATGATGATGTCAAAAGACATTAGTCACACTATTGCTTATCCATCAACCATATGTGGTATAATGTGATTTCACTTGGTATTGAATAAATGGGACCCTGCAAACTAATTATTTCTAAGTCTGTCAGGCTTACTTAGGGAAGAGGAGGTGGTTGATGGTCCCAATGTTTTGATTATAAATAAAATGTTTGAAGACATAACTTGTGGACTTCACTGTTCTTGGCTGTATTTTAAACTTAATTTTTGAAAGAAATGATAACTGAGATAATTGAAACCTGAAAAAGATTTTTTTCTCATATCAAATCTACTGTAAAACTTATCTTCCTTTGCTTTTAGCCTCTTTGCCTGTAACAGTTGTAAAACTTTACTTGTTCAGCTCTGTATCTCTATGTAGAAGTTTCTTTCTAATCTGAGTTTACTATTGTGATTTCTCGTAGGTTCAGAGAGGATTAGTGATCTACGTGTGCTTTTTCAAGGGAGCTGATAAAGAACTTCTTCCCAAAATGGGTATGTGTTTGATGTTGTTTCTTTTTTAAGACTAAGAATGAAGAGCAATAGACAGATGAACCAGAAAGAAGAAAAAGCATGATCTTAACTTGTGCTGGTAGAGAAGTTAGAGATGATTTGACTCTGTCTATTATTGTTAGCTTTAACTAGTATTTCAACTAGTATTTTCTGTCCATTCCAAAGTATAAAGTAAGCAAGTATGGTAAATTTCTTTTAAAACATCGTGCAGCATTTCAGATGGCTTATAGATTGGCACATACCCACAATACACTTTGAGATTCAGCCAAGGATACAGAAACTTGTTGGAACCAGGGTGGCCATCTAGGGAGAAACAGATGCTACATTTCTTATTATAGTTTTCCTTAGCCCCCAGAGTCCCTAAAATGGCCATGTGGCTGCCAGTGACGCTGTCTGTAAAAGGTGTGGGGTTCCATTAAATCTCAACAGCTGAGGCTTCCACCATTATTATAGAAGAATTTACACTAACCATTTATTCACTCCTTTATAGGAAATGTGTATAAATAAAAGGTTCTCCTGGTTCTTGAACCAAACTCAGTGTCACCAAAGCCACACCACCTCCAGCGACAGAGAAAGCAGAGTCAGTGTTCAGGCGTCTCTTAATAATAATTTATCTGCCTGTAACTTTCCAGTATGCTGGACAGTCCGTTAGCACTGCACATTTCCTTGTGATAATTACATACGTTCAGATATATCAAATCATATACTGTCTCAAACATAACAATTATGTAAAAAGAAAAAGAAAGATCTTGAAATAATGGGGCTATCCCTACGACTGGGGACAAGTTATATTCTCATGAGTAAAGGACAGCACCTGTAGTTGGATTAATAAGAGATATAAATTACACATATGGCTAGTTGAAGCAAGCATGCAAAAGTTAAACTAGAAGAATTTTAAGTAGTGACACTCGGGTAAATAGCCTAACGAGGAACAGCTTGGACAAAGAGCTAAAGCTTTTAGAGGGAATTTTTACTAGTAATCAAATGTGTTTGACTAGTTTTTAGCTTTGTCAGAGGGTAAAAACTGACTGGATTTAAAAAGGAGTTATGATAGGTGAGGATGGAAAGCCAGCAACTAATAATATGAAATTTGAATCCAGAGGATAATAGGGAGCCACTGAAGGGTTTAAGGAGAAAATGAGGGCTTCTGTTATAGAGGTCAGAGCCCTGGTGGTGCAGTGGTTAAGAGTTCGGCTGCTAACTAAAAGGTCAGCAGTTCGAATCCACCAATGGCTCCTTGGAAACCCTATGGGGCATCTCTACTCTGTTGTGCAGGGTAGCTATGAGTCGGAATCAACTCGACAGCAATGGGTTTAGTTTTTTTTTTTTAATTTATTATAGAGGTTGATTTGCCAGGTTCTTATACTTGAGTATTGGACGTTCTGTCCACTTACCTAAATATAATGTTTTGCCTTAGATTAAATATTTATTGACCCTAAAAAGTATAGTAGAAATCTTCAAAAACAGGAAGAAAATTTGTGTTACTCTGACTTAAATCCTAAACTTGTTTCGTGAGTTCTTAAATGAATCTTAATCATAATATGATGAAATGCACCAACCATATCCAAGCTGTATCTTGTTTTACAGTGATGAAGTTTTGTGGGCTTCCATTACATGTTTTTGTGAGTTTACTTTAAATATATGCTTAAGATTGTGGTTTAATAAGAATTAAAAACACTGAGGACATCTATCTGCCTCAACTTCTTTAGTGAATAGTCTAACACAAAGTTTTATATGTTATGATTCTCAGTAAAGAGCTATATGACTCTATGAAGCACCTTCTGCTGGTGTGAGTTATAAGCAAATTAAGTCCATTTATTATTGATACCTTTAGCTTATACTTCCCGGGAGGAAAAGTAAGCCAGTGTGGTGGGATTCTCTTAAACCCGACCTCATACTTACTACATGGATTCAGATCTTTCCAATCAAATCATGTCTCCATAGGTAACATAACAATCAGTTGTACCGATGAAGTCTGAAATAGCATAGCTACCATAGAGATATAAAGGATCTTGCTCAATTCATCTTCAGTATAATTGGACTGAGATCCAGGGACCTGTCAAAGCTTAACTTACCACGTATATCATTAGAGATACTTGATTGATAACTTGTCTTAGGATCTTTGAGTTTCCAACATGCCTTTAATTCATTGTCTCATTTTAATTATACTTACTGATAATTTTGTATTTGTATTATATTTATTTCTACATACTGATAATTGGTATACCAACAGCATTAATTGAATTCTCATGGATGACCAGTAGAGGGAGTCTGTGGAAGTATAGTAAATTGTCCTTACCTCTGCACTGTTACCCCAAATTACTCAACTAGTCTGTTGCTAGCCTGAGGCCTGGATAGCTGGATAGTGATTTCTGTTGGCATGAAGTGCTCTGGAGAGTTATAGTTTCTTAGAAGCAGTCAATAAATGGGCTGGTTAAATAGCAGTGTCCTGTTTGTAATGGAGAAAATTAGAGGTATTTAAAAATAGATGTTAGTTAAGTGACATTTGATGGTGCTTGATGCATAGTTTAGAAACTCATATGGGTGTTCACCTTGGCAGGTTTTTACCAGGTTAATTCCCTGATTCGTAGAGTGGGGAAAGGATGATGAATCCTTGCTATAATTTACTATAGACTCTAATTGAAACCATCGACTACCCTACCAGAAAGCATGTCTTTTCTAGTCCAATTTTTGAGCAGGAGTGTGAGGTTTATATAGTTTCTCTCTTGTACCGTTTGTCCTTTCAGGACTGCTCTGTTCTTTGCAAGCAGAAATCATTTATACCTTTATACAGGTAGGGAGATCCCAAGGCTGTTTCTATTCAACATCTCTTTTGTTTGTTGTTTCGAAACGGTTATTGTTGAGATTGTAAAGGTTTTCTGTATTTCGGTTTTTAGCTACACATAGATTTTTATGGTAGTTTTGACACTTCTCATTAGTTATAGAGTATGATTTCATAAATACTGCAAAATAATGACTGTTTTCTCGTATGTATATGGAGTAGTGCCAGTAACTGTTTTAATTTAATTTAAATTTTTCAGTAGTAACAATGAATTTCTGATGATCCCTGCTTTCGCTTTTACTTTTTACCCTGGAATATTACCAGTGGATTATATTTGTAAAATGATTCGTCCATGTTAATAGTGCCTTTGAGGTTACGAAACTGCAGAATTAGCTGGCTTATAATGGGATTGAACCTGTAACCTGGCCTCATTAACATAGAACTCTAGGCAACTACCACTAAGTTTAAAATAATCAATGCACTAAAATTTTGATTTCATATTCTTTGTAATAAAGCAGAATTTGGTGTGAGTAGGATTTGTTGTGGTCTTTTTCCAGTGGGCTTTACTTAATGAAATATAAAAAGGAACCAGGAAGGCAAAATCTTCTCATATATCCCGGGGACAACAATATTTTGAGGTTCCAGTATACAGTTAATTCTTTAGACCTTTCTGATGGATTTACTGTTGTTGTGTGCCACCGAGTTAATTCCAACTCATAGCAACCCTAAAGGATGGAGTAGAACTGCCCCATAGGGTTTCCAAGGAGTGGCTAGTGGATTTGAACTGCTGATCTTTTGGGTTAGCAGCCAAGCACTTAACCACTGTGCCACCAGGGATTTACTGTTAGGTGATCTTAACTGTCATGTCAGATTTAAAACACCATGCCGTTTTCTGTATCAGATTTGCCTTATTTTTGCTTAGATCATTTAGCTTAGTGAAGTGGTTTTTAAAATCTAAGTACATACCTGTGAGGAATTAAACAATCAACTATGCGAGACCAAACGGACAACATTTACCCAAAAGCAAAGATAAGAAAGCAAGGAGGGGCAGGGAATCTGGATGGATGGAAATGGGGCTGGCAGGGTGGAAATGGTGACAGTGCTGACAAGTTGCGCGGATTGTAACCAATGTCACGGAACAATTTGTGTATGAATTGTTGAAGGGGAATCTAATTTGCTATGTAAACTTTCACCTAAAACACAATGAAATATCTTTTTAAAAATCTAAGTACAGACTTGGGGTAAGAAGCATGAGCTGACAATTGAGCATGAAACATGAGATTGCGGACTATTTAAAAGATTGATGGTTTTGTTTGTTTTTCACTTCAGAATGTTTTCCCTTTCTTCCCACCCAGTTAATACACTATTAAATGTGAAATTAAGTGAGACAGAAAATGGCAAGCACACCTCTGTATTGGATCTGCCTGGCGACATTCTTATCATTCCTCAAGCCACTCTTGGAGGGAAAGTGAAAGGAAGAAACATGCAGTATCACTCTAACTCTGGAAAAGAAGAAGGGTTAGAACTTTATTCCCAGTTTGTGACTCTATGTGAAAAAGAATTAGCTGCTAACAGTAAGTGTGCTGAAGCTGGGGTTGTGGTGAAACACGGCACTTATGGGAATAGGCAGGTGTTAAAGCTGGATACCAATGGACCATACACACACCTAATTGAGTTTTGAACAATTAAAGATCGTTACTACAATTGTTTTCTGGAATAAAATGATCTGAACTGTTAATGGATTTTCTTCTCCTTTATCTTAAACACTAATATTTCCAGATTTTGCAGCATTTTTAGACAAAACACCTGGGTCCCACACACAGCTCTGCAACCTGCTTATTGGATGAGTTGGGTAAGTCACCTAAACTGAGGCTCTCCGTCACTTTCATCTCACTTTCTTCCTATCCTCTAACTCAAAAGTTTGAAAAGATATTTTATTTACTTCATAGTCATTGTGGAAATGTTCTTAGAGAGTTATATTTGAAAGATTATATACATTTGGAGTATTTTGCAATGAAGAATTTTGTGCAATCAAGAAAAAATCATTATACCCTCAAATTTATGTAGTATGTAACAAAAATAACTACTTACATTAAAATTAGGTAAAATCCAGCACAAACCAATCATAACTTTGTCAATTTTGTTTTGCCATTTCAGTTCTCCTTATTTGTAATGAAAGAATATGTGGCTTACTATTCTTTTTAATAATATGTTAAAATTTAATGTAGAAATATTATTGTATATTATAACATTATGTTCCATGAATAAGTGCTTTAAATTATTTTAAGAATCTTCAGCTGAAATAAGAACAAGGTACAGAGAATTACAAGTTGTTTTTATTTAAAATATAGATGGGTTAATATTCTCTTTTTCAGCTTTAAGCTTTTATGAAGTTCCTTTCCTGTTGAATTAGATTACTGTAAAAGGAAGAAAAGCAGAAGCTTTCTACTTGAAATTATTTGAAAATAAGTTGACTTGTTCATTTCAACATTATTTGCTTGATGGTTTTTTAAAATAATTTTTTTTATTAGTGATATAAGAGAGACAGCTAATAAGGTAGACTTTCAAATGTGTCTTAGCCATCTAGTGCTGCTATAACAGAAATACCACATGTGGATGACTTTAACAAACAGAAATTTACTCTCTCCCAGTCTAGTAGGCTAAAGTCCAAATTCAGGGTGCCAGCTCCAGGAGAAGGCTTTCTCTCTGTCGGCTCTGGAGGAAGGTCCTTGTCATTAATCTTCCCCTGGTTGAGGAGCTTCTCAGCACAGGAACCCTTGGTCCAAAGGACACACACACTCTGCTCCTGGCACTACTTTCTTGGTGGTAAGAGGTCCCCCTGTCTCTCTGCTCACTTCTCTCCATTATATCTTGAAAGAGATTGACTCAGGATACAACCTAATCTTGTAGATTGAGTCCTGCCTCATTAACCTAACTGCCTCTAATCCTGCCTCATTAACATCATAGAGACAGAATTTCCAACACATAGGAAAATCACATCAGATGACACAATACTGGGAGTCATGGCCTAGCCAAGTTGACACGTATTTTGGGGGGGGCACAATTCAGTCATAATAAAAGGCAAGAAGGGAAGATAGAGAATATAAAAAATTGGAAGAATAAATGAGTCAATGAAAGGTAATACTCCCAATTTTTGAGAACTCCTCTGACCTGATTTTAAAGGGTGTTTTTTAAGAGTGGAAACCCTGGTGGTGTAGTAGTTAAGAGTTACAGCTGCTAACCAAAAGGTTAGCTGTTCCAATTCACCAGGCATTCCTTGGAAACTCTTTGGGGCAGTTCTGCTCTGTCCTATAGGGTCACTATGAGTCAGAATTGACTCGACGGCAGTAAGTTTGGTTTTTAAGAGTAGAAACCACACAATAAAAAAAAAAAATCACAAACCAGGTAGGGATAGAACAAACTGTTATTTCCAAAATCATGGATATAGAGAAGCAATATGAAAAATAAACATATAAATAATTAAAATAACCACAAAAATAAAATAAGGAAAGATATGTTGTGTAATATTTAAATAAGTGTTGTAAGATGAAGGAAATAGAAAAATATGCTGTGGGGATATGTGCCATTAAAATATGGATATATAAAGGCCTCTATGCTGCACAACATGTTGAGACTTGTCCCTAACATGTTGAGACTTGTCACGACTTGTTTTTCCAAACCCGTTACTGATTGGCTTGTTTACCTGAATTCCTCCTCCCTTGCCCGAAACTTATTGTTATTCACCCAAAGCCCATTGTTCTGTTATTTGCTTCACTGCTTGCTGTACTGACTATAAATAAACTCCTGAGACTGAAGCCGGGGTCGACTCCTCAGAGTGACCCTCCTGGCCCCACTTCTCTGTAAGAGTTGTGTTTGGTTACTGTCTCCGCCATCCCGACATTCACCGCCGCTGTGACAGATGGTGCCCCGTGTGAGGGGCTGCGACAGATGGTGTCCCGTGTAAGGGTGCTGTACACACCCTCTCACTCAATCTCTGAAGGTGGTGAGTATAAGACGCGCATCTATCTTGGTCTGCTTTTACAGCCCCGGGAGCGGCGGGGCTTTTCCGTGGGTGGAACTTTCCCAGACGCTCTCAATTCAGGCTGCTATAGCCCTGGGAGTGACGGGGCTTTGTCGTACGCTCCCTCAAGGGATTTCAGGCTTCAGGTAAGGAGCTTTCCTATCATTCTTTCCTTCATTTTCCGTTTCTCCCTCACTATGGGGAACTCTCTTTCTTCTGAACAGCGTAAGGTGTCAGAAGAAGCTATTAGAGCATGTCAAAATGTTGGCACAGAAACTCATAAGGCACAAGTATTAGCAGCAGCTCTCCATCCGTCCTCTGCCACCTGTTTTGGGTGCGGTAAACCTGGACATTTTAAGAAAGACTGTCACAGTTTAAAAAACAAAAATGCCAACACTAAACTTCCAACCCAAAAGTGTCCCCGCTGTAGTAAAGGCTTTCATTTGGCTAATATATTCTGGGTTTCTCTATGCTACAGCCCTTTCTGGAAAACGTTTTACTCATGCCTGTCGTCATTTCACCCAAGCCATTGCAACTATGGGATGTCCCCAAGCTCTTAAAACTGATAATGGTCCTGCATATACTTCGGCTAAATTTCAACAATTTTATGCCACTTGGGATATTCTTCATACCACTGGCATTCCTTATAACCCTCAAGGGCAAGCCATAATTGAACATGCCCATCATACTCTCAAACAGCTCTTAAATAAACAAAGGGGGGAGATGATGGGTCTAGAGTATGTGACCAAAATGAAAGACTTGCCAAAGCTCTCTTTATTTTTAACTTTTTATCGGTTGCTAAAGATGGTCGTACTGCTGCAGAACGACGTTTTATCCCCTCTGACACCCGATCTCGCCCACAGGTCCTCTGTAAAGATCCTCAAAATCTCTCTGTCTGGCAAGGACCTGTAGAATTACTAACCTGGGGGCGAGGGTATGCGGCTGTTTTATCTCCTACAGGTCGACTTTGGATTCCCGCTGCGGCGCGGCCCGCGCTTCATCCCTCCCGTGGTGCTCCGAGCCCAGTCCCGGGTTGCCGCTGCCCGGGCTCGCCGGCCCGGTCGCCTGGAGGCGCCCAGGATGGCCCCGCCTGGAGGCTCTGGGCAGGCAAGAGTGGGCTCTGTGCTCCGGCCGCAACTAGGGGTCCCGGACGCGCCCCGCGCTGCGGCTCCCCCGCGTGATGGCACACTCTGCCCTGCACCTCCGCCCCTTCCTTTCTCTGAACCGCCGCCACCACCCCTTCGGTAGCCGCCATCCGACCCAACTCCAGAGCTACAACTGACACCGGCACCTCTTCCCCGGGGGATGAACACTGAAGGGCCGCCATCAGACCCATAATCACCCCTTCCCCTGGGGATGGACACTGAACAACGGAGATCTGCAATACTGGTAACATGGGGAGGTCTGAAAGCCCTCTCCTCCAAAGCTGAGTATATCCTCTCAACTACAGTTGCCCCACTTACACCTGAAAACCTGTTTCTAGCTATGGTTTCCCTCGTGACAATCTATTCTCAATAGTCATCCTATATTATCTTGTTAATCAGTAAGTTCCCAATGAAAATTTGTTTTGTGTAAATTCCTCTATATTTTCTGCTTCTCCTAGATTAGATGCCTCTGTATAGATAGGTTTCTAATTCAGATGATTCCTTTCCAATTGATAGTGAATTTGTGTAAATCAGTGTTTGATTGTTAAATTTATGATGTGTAATTAATTTCCTAATGAACATTTGTTATGATGTGTAAGTTGCCCTTCCTAGTGATTCCCTTCCAAGTAATAGTGAAGCTGTGTAAATCATGCTTGTTTGATTGTTAATAAATCTTTGAGCCTATATAAATCTTCGAGCCTTTAAGAATAATAATCTTAGTGAATGTTAAAAGTTAGTGTTTAGCTTACAAAATGAGAGTCAGAGGAAACCCATGGGTCCAACAATCAGCATATTACTAGTGCAGAGGATTATATTATCCTCATAAGATCATCCTCTATTGTCCTACACACCTGAAAGGCACATTGAGTCTGCTCACTCCGGCTATGCAATTGATAAGAGTATCGCTCTTACTTAGTAACCTGGTGAAGAACCAGATGGTATCCGGTGGAAAACCAGCACCGTGAGTTTAAAGAGCCTGCTACAGCCGCCATCTAGGAGCATTAAGCCCAGGCATTAAGTAACAACCT
>NW_004443979.1:9786329-9819256 GCF_000243295.1 Trichechus manatus latirostris
ACTCCTCAGAGTGACCCTCCTGGCCCCACTTCTCTGTAAGAGTTGTGTTTGGTTACTGTCTCCGCTGTCCTGACATTCACCGCCGCTGCAACAGATGGTGCCCCGTGTGAGGGACTGCGACAATACCCTTATAAGTTAGTGTACCCACAGGTGACTTTCTTAAGTATTCAGAATTGGGGTTTTCTTATTTTTTAGATAAAAACAGGTCATAAATGAGTCTTTCCATTCAATGCAAAAGGTGGTCCAGCATCTGTGTCTCCTTCCTGGTCACCCATATGCACCAATACTACGTTAGACAAACTTAGTCATAAAGATGAAGAAATAAAACTTGAGTTACTTCATTTCTGTCGTTCAAAAAAAAAGTAACCAAATAATGATATTCCTAGTTACCAAAAAGATGAAGACATTAACATGAATAAACATCTTAAGCAGCTGCTGAAAATTCCTTTGTGTTTTAAAATTTCTTTAGGTTTGTGCTCCTAAGATACCTAACATTTTTATTATCACAAAAAATCCTATTTTATCTGTACCCTTCCTGTACTATTCTATTTTGGAACTTGAGAATCTATAACTGGCTTGGTAATGAGCTCATTGTCCTTAAATTTTGTTTTATTGATTCACAGTACACTTATTGAAATGTAATAAACTATTTATAAACTTGCAGACTCCAATTTTCTCAGAGCTTCTCCAAGGAGATGTATACGTCTTTCAAAAAGATTATGTGTTACCTATTTTAAGTTATTTTGATTTGTGTCTAGGTGAAATGCTGACTCACAGCCCTAGATTGCTGTTTTATAGCTCAGGCAATTTTCCTTCTTAAAAAATATGCTTGAGGTGCTTGTGGAGAATTATAGTTTCAAGTACTGAAGGTTTGTTAAGCAAAAGGTGATAATCAACTTTGCTTCATTTCAGGGAAGCTAGAAAAAGAGAGAAAAGGCAAGAGATGTAGCTCTTCTGGCCCAAAGTCCTCAAAGAAACTTCAATATATATATCTCATTTTATCTTCAATAGTATATTTGTAATGAGGATAGTTCTGTGGAAAGTAAGACAATCCTTAAATTATTTTCCCAATAGGGAGGCATAACGCTAAAAACCACGCTATCTTAATTTCTATTCTTCTGACTTTACTTATAGTAAGAGTTATTAAAATTGATCTTGATAAAAGTTTAGTGTCTCCCAGTGTGTCTCACTTGAGAAAGGACAGCCAGTAAATTGGTTTATTTACTAAATCAGGTGCAGGTAGGGGTTGCACCTAATTCAGGTAACTTCTTCTGTTTGTAAGACTCTAGAATGTTTCCAGTAGAGTTGTTTCTAAGTACTATTTTCTGTCAATTTAGTAAGTCATGGATTTAATTATAGAAAATACTGTGTATACAACATGAACTACCAATGCATGTGGTTTTAATACCTTGAATACAATCATTTCAAGTAAAATTAAGCACGCTTTTATCATTCCTTTCTTCATTAGTTTAAGTCATAAAAGAAGACATGCCATTTACGAATAATCTGTGTATTGAAGGTGATTTGTTGACTTCATAATGAAAGAATGAATTTAGCAAATATCAAGATCAAACACTGTAGAATCCTTCTATAGTGCTTGTTTTAGAGGAAAAGAACTCACATTGGTGTTATAGTGGAACCATGTATTACAAATTTTTACTATCTATGATTAACATAAGGAGCCCTGGTTGTGCAGTGGTTAAGCACTTACCTGCTAACCAAAAGGTTGGCAGTTTGAACCTGCCAGCCACTCCAAGGGAGAAAGATGTGGCAATCTGCTTCTGTAAAGATTATAGCCTTGGAAACCCCATGGGGTCGTTATAGTCTGTCCTGTAGGGTCACTATGCGTTGGACTCAACTCAATGGCAGCAGGTTTTTTCTGATTAACATTGCAGAGAACCTGATTAGGTATAGCTGCATTTGTATAACAAAAACAAACTAACACATGTGATAATGAAACTCTAATATATTTAAGAGTGCCTTGCCTATTTATTGAAATAAGACTGGTTTCTAAAAGGGATGAGCTACTAGAAATGTAACATTTTCATTCTGATACCACAACTTGGTTATGAGTTGAAACATCTGTTAATTTTGGTAGTCTTCTGATTATTCTCCCTTCTTTGTCTCTGTCCTATTGCTAATCATTTTTGCTGACCATCTCCAAAGTAATGTTCCTAAAACTTGCCTTTCTCTATGATATTCCACTGCTTTAGAAATTGCTCTTCATGTACAGGACAAAGTCTAAACTTCTGAGATTGGCATCAAGGCTGCCCTTACTCCTCATGAGCAAATGAAATCTCCCAGGGAGGACTATAGGAGACCAAAGTCAGAATCTTGAGAAAAACAGTATATAAAGAAAGGGAAAATTATGAGACGCAAGAGGAGATTATAGAGAGATCAGAGAGAGAAGCAGAAAAATGCATTCATTGTTAACCAAAGATAGTTTCAAAATGTAAACTATGACAAAGATAGTGCCAAATACTGAAGAAAAAAAGGACAACACAGGACTGAAGAAAGACCTCTGAGCCTAGCAGTTAAGTGTTATGGATTGAATTGTGTCCCCAAAAAATATCTGTCAACTTGGCTAGGTCATGATTCCCAGTATTGTATGATTGTCTACCATTTTATCATCTGATGTAATTTTCCTATGTGTTGTAAACTCTATCACTATGATGTAATAAGATGGATTACACAGCAGTTCTATTGATGAGATCTACAAGATTAGATAGTGTCTTAAGCCAATCTCTTCTGAGATAGAAAAGGAAGCAGAGAGACGACGGAACCTCATACCAGCAAGAAAGCAGTGCCGGGAGCAGAGTGCGTCCTTTGGACCTGAGGTTCCTGCACAGCGAAGCTCCCAGACCGAGGGAAGACTGATGCATCGCAAGGACCTTCCTACAGAGCTGACAGAGAAAGCTTTCCCCTGGAGCTAATGCCCTGAATTTGGACTTGTAGCCTCCTAGACTGTGAGAGAATAAATTTCTCTTTGTTAAAAACCATCCACTTGTGGTATTTCTGTTATAGCAGCACTAGATGACTAAGAGGTGTTTCCAGAGTTTATGGTGAGTTGGGGTAAAATTTGCAATAGTTAGAAATAGGGATTCTTAATCTTTTCTCCTAGGGCAGGGTTCAAAGTGTGCCAGTGGACCACCTGCATGAGAATCACGTGGGGAGCTTGTTAAAATGACGTTTTCTGGGTCCCATCCAAACTTAAGAGAATCAGAATTTCAGGAGGTAAAATCTGTTCAACAGTATTCCCCAGGTGATTGTACACTGGAATCCTATAACCACTGTTACTCAGAATGAGGCCCAAATGTCCAAGGTTGGCATCAAGGTTTTGTAATCTGACTCTAGCCCAATTTTCTAACCTTTTCTCCCACTAATCCCCTATAGAAATTATCCGGTATAGCTGTTTATATCTTTCTTAGATCATGCCCTCACCTGAATTGCCCTTCACTATCCTCTCTCTAAATCCATCATTGTTCAAGGTCCAACTCAGTAAATATTACTTAAACTCATATAGAAATATGTCTGTGGCCAAAATACTCTTGACTGGTTCATTTATTCCAGTGCTTCTCGTATAGATTTCTTGGCTGTTGAGGAATAAAGAGGTTGGAATATGAAGGAAGCAAGTCTAACACAGCTTTGCTTTGCTTTAATATAATAGATAATGTTAGAAAAGCTGAGGATGAACTAAACAAAGGATTGTTTAGTTTCTGCACTAATGTGGGCATTGCCATTCTTATTATTTTATTAAATCAAATGGCCACTTTACATTTTCTTAATGTTCAATCTAATACAGTGTAACTGGATTTATGTAATAGCTCTGTACCTAAAAAGGTATAAAAAAGGAAACCATTTTTAAAATACATAAGAGAAAAAGCTATTTGATTTTTTAAAAAACCTTTTTTTGAATCTTCAGAAAAAATTTTGTGAAGCAAATAAAAATATCTTCATTTATTTCATTTATAAATATTAATTTTGATTAATATGCTTTCATCAAATTAATAAGGCCCTTCTACAGTTAATTACAAAATTAAATGCATCACAAATAAACAACTTCTTTTTGAGTCCACATTTTACTGGACTTTTCCATATAAGTGAATTAATTGCACTGGGCAGCAAGTATTTTTCTTTTAAGAGGCTTAATAAAATTTGACCTATTACATCAGCCTTTTTTCTGAATGTGAAAAGAATTTATGTAGAGAAGGCACTACACGCTATGTAGCAATATCTGAGAACCATCAGCTATAATATTGTTATAAACACTTGGGATTGAGCAAGTAATTGACTTTTTTTGAGGTGGAAGATACAGAGTTTTTTTAAGGGAACGTCTAACCATTCTAGCAAAGATGCCATCCTTGGCTCCAAGTTTGAGATATTGTTTACTTAGCTTTGTACTAATATAGATAAACTAAGGCATGCTTTCTATTCCTGACATTCTTTTGATTTACTTTGCAGCCCCGAGGTAAGTTTCCTTATAAGCAGATCTGATTATCTTCAAAGTTTAGTTTGCTCAGTGCCTGGATTATTTTTCTCCTGACTACATTCAGGTAGTCCTCAAGGCTTTTATTTCTCTTGCCTTGCATGTTGAAAATGGTCTAACGTTTGCATAATACTGCTGTTTTCCACTCGAAGGTTGTAAATCTTTAGACTTTGCAGATCAGCAATGAAATTGGGGGCTGTTTGAAATACTGATTGTTCAAGATATGAACTCTAACCCCAAGGAACTTATTACCATCTAGTAAGGACATAATAAGTACAGAAATACAGTAGGTAGTATGTAATCAGTGATATATGGATGATGCAATAGCAGCAAAAGGAGAAGAGACTTCTGGCTGGGGTGATGAATTTCTATGTTAATAAAGACATGGCAACTTGAGCTATCCCTTGAAGAATGGGTAGAGTTTCTATAGGTGAAAGCAGGTGGTGGGGCATTTCAGAATTTGTCTGGCCTTTATAAATAGATCATAAGGAACCAAGGCTTTTAAAAAAAGACTGACATAATTAAAACAGTTTTGTGGTGTATTGACCAGACGGTGGTGCACAAGGATTACAAAGAGAAGAAAATTTGGTATCAGGGAGATAGGTTTTTTGAGTAGTGCAGACTTGAGGGGATTAGGATGGTGGCTGTAAGAGTGGAGATGAACATAATTAGAAATATTGAAAGTTTTTTTTTTTAATGATTGTATGTCATGGTTAAGATTGTGTGTCAACTTGGCTGGGCCATGATTCTCAGTGTTTATATGTGATCACTCCCATGATTGAATATACTGTGAGTAGCCAATTAGTTGAAAGGGAGTTTCCTTGGGGGTGTGGCCTGAATCCAAATATAAACAGATGTTCTGGCTTTTTGCTCACTCTGGATCCTGCAGCTGCCTCCTGTTCATCTGACCTCTGGTTCTTGGGACTTGAGCTGTCAGCTTATCTGCCGATCTTCAGATTCATTGATCTTCACGGCCTGTGAGCAGAGCTCTGCTCTCTGACCTGCCAAACTTGGGTTTGCCAGCCCCTGCAGCTACGTGAATCAGGAGAAGCCTTATGGTCTTGCCTGCCAATCTTGGGATTCATCAATATTTACAGCCCATGAGCAAGAGCCCTGCTTTCCGACCTGCTGATCTTGGGTTCGCCAGCCCTCATGGCTACGTGAATTGGGAGAAGCCTGTATCCTGATCCACAGACTTGGGACATTACTGCCTGTACTGTTGCGTGAGCTGTTTCTTTGATAAAAATTTCTCTCTATATATATATATTTATACACTTTACTGGTTTTGCTTCTCTAGAGAACCCAGCCTAAGACATTTGGTACTGAGAGTGGTTTTAGAGAAACAAAATTGTAAGGATGAGTTTTCTAAATTGCTTCTCAAGTCTGGTTAGTCTGAAAGATGTTGATGACTCTGCTTCCAGAGTAAAGAGGGGACTGCTAATCCATATTGTGAGGTGGTGATACAAATATGCAGACTATCAGCGCCAATAGATCAGGTATTGGTGAAAGACGAGGCTCAGGGTGAACACGTGTGATATCTTTCTACAGTTTTGTCAGAATGAGAAGTATACAGAATCTGGTTGGTTAGTCCTACTTTTGCTTGACAAACTGGTGAAAGAAAAAGATGCCCTCAGGCCTTCAGAGTCAAAGCTCAAGTGCTGCATAAATGACCTCAAGGCTTCCACTTGTGCTTTGAAAGAAAGCCTTATTTCTTGTAGTAATAGAGCTAAAATTGACGAAAACCAAACCCAGAGTCTTACTGGAAGAGTGGCTGAATTACAATGACAGCTCAATTGCCAACCTTGAGAGGTGTCTGAAGTTAAAGTAAGGGCATTGATTGGGAAGAAATGGGATCCTGAAACTTGGGATGGGGACATATGGGCAGATAATCAGGAAGCGGGGGACACTGAGCCCCTAAATTCCGTTGAATCACTCCTGCCAGCAGAACCAGTCCCATCTGAAGAGGTTACTTCATGTTTGTCTGCTAAAACACCCTGCCCAGAAAAGCCATTATCCCCTCCACTCCCATCTAATGAGATTAGCCCTAGCCCAGCTGCCTCTAAAGAGCCCTTGCCTGAATCATTGCCTGGGGCATCGCCTGAGGCAGATGCTTTACAAGACAATGCTGAATGTTCTCAAAATAATTCCACAGTACTTATTTTGGCTTCTAGACCTATAACTAGACTTAAATCCCAGCGAGCCCCAAAAGGTGAAGTACAAAGTGTGACCCAGGAGGAGGTATGTTACACTGTAAGAGAACTGCTTGACTTTTCTAATATGTACAAAGAGAAACCTGGGGAATATGTGTGGGAATGGCTATTAAGGGTGTGGGATAATGGTGCAAGGAACATAAACATGGATCAGTCTGAGTTTATTGATATGGGTTCACTAAGTACAGATTGTTCATTCAGTGTTTCAGCTCGAGAAGTTAGGAAAAGATCTAATAGTTTATTTGGGTGGGTTGCTGAAGCATGGACTACAAGGTGGCCTACACTAAATCAAGTTGAAGTACCAGACCTCCCTTGGTATACTGTAGAAGAAGGTATCCAAAAGCTTAGGATAATTGGCATGCTGGAGTGGATGTATCAGGTTAGACCCACAGACCCACACATTGAGTGCCCAGAGGACACACACACCTTTTACCACAACTATGAGGAACAAATACGTGAAGGGAGCTTCAGCATCCTTGAAGACTGCTGTGATTGCTATTTTATGTAAGTCAGATTTGACAGTGGGAACTGCCCTAACTGAATTAAGACACCTAACTACAATGGGGCTGATTGGTTCCTGTGGTAATAGGGGCCAAGTGGCAGCATTCAGTTGACACAGACAAGGTGGGCATGGTTACAGTAATGGACAGCAGAGTAACAGCCATAATCAGAATAGTCTGACTCGTATGGACTTATGCCGTTGGCTATTTAGTTATGGTGTCCCTAGGAGTGAAATAGATAGGAAATCTACTAAATATTTACTTGATCTGTACAAACAGATGAATTCTAGGTCAGGTGAACAGCAGTGTAACTTGGATCACTGGAATAGTCACCGTCCCTCATTTCTCAGATATAAGCGAGCTTAAAGACCCACAACCCCTTGAATGAAGGGGAGTCCAGGTCCCCTTGAGGAAGGACTCCAATATACTGCCAAAAATTTTTACTGTTAATCTTTCTCCCAGCTTTCCCCAAAGGGATCTGCAGCCTTTTATGAGAGTAACTGTTCATTGGGGAAAAGGAAATAATCAGACTTTTCGGGGATGACTGGATACTGGCTCTGAACTGACACTAATTCCAGGAGACCCAAAATGTCACTGTGCGGCATATGGAAGTTAGGTTATTAATGGAGTCTTAGCTCATGTCCATCTTGCAGTAGGTCCAGTGGGTCCCCGAATCCATACTGTAGTGATTTCCCTAGTTCCAGAATGCATAATTGGAATAGATATACTCAGCAACTGACAGAACCCCCACATTGGATCCCTGACAAATAAAGTAAGGGCTATTATGGTAGGAAAAGCCAAATGGAAGCCATAGAACTGCCCGTACCTAGGAAAATAGTAAACCAAAAGCAATACTGCATTCCTGGAGGGATTGCAGAGATTACTGCCACCATCAAAGGATTGAAGGATACAGGGGTGGTTATTCCCACTACATCCCCATTCAACTCACCTATTTGGCCTGTGAAAAAAACAGATGGATCTTGGAGAATGACAGTAGGTTACTGAAAACTTAACCAGGTGGTGACTCCAATTGCAGCTACTGTTCCAGATGTAGTTTCATTGCTTGAGCAAATTAATACATCTCCTGGTACCTGGTATGCAGCTATTGATCTGGCTAATGCCTTTTTCTCCATACCTGTTTCAAAGGACCACCAGAAGCAGTATGCCTTCAGCTGGCAAGGCCAGCAATACACTTTCACTTGCCTACCTAAGGGTACATCAACTCTCCATCCATAATTTAGTCCACGGGGTCCTTGATCACCTTTCCCTTCCACAAGACGTCACACTGGTCCATTACCTTGATGGCATTATGCTGATCGGACCTAGTAAGGAAGAAGTGTCAATGACTCTGGACTTATTGGTAAAACATTTGTGTGCTAGAGGGTGGGAGATTAATCCCACAAAAATTCAGGAAGCTTCCAGCTCAGTGAAATTTCTACGGGTCCAATAGTGTGGGGCATGTTGAGACATTCCTTCTAAAGTGAAAGATAAGTTACTGCATCTGGCTGCTCCCACAACTAAAAAGGAGTCCCAACGCCTAGTGGGCCTCTTTGGATTTTGGAGGCAACATATTCCTCATTTGGGTGTGCTACTCTGGCCTACTTATCAAGTGACTCGAAAAGCTGCTAGTTTTGAGTGGAACCCAGAACAAGAGCAGGCTCTGCAACAGGTTCAGGCTGCTGTGCAAGCCGCTCGGCTGCTTGGACCATATGATCCAGCTGATCCAATGGTGCTTGAAGTGTCAGTGGCAGAGATGCTGTTTGGAGTCTGTGGCAGACCCCTATTGGTGGATCACAGCACAGACCCTTAGAATTTTAGAGCAAAGCCCTGCCATACTCTGCAGATAACTAGTCTCCTTTTGAGAAACAACTTTCAGCTTGTTACTGGGCCTTAGGAGAGATTGAACACTCAACCATGGGACACCAAGTCACCATGCGGCCTCAGCTGCCCATCATGAACTGGGTGTCGTCTGACCCACAGAGTCATAAAGTTGGACGTGCACAGCAGCACTGCATCTTTAAATGGAAGTGGTATATACAAGATCAGGCCCGAGCAGGACCTGAAGGTACAAGTAAGTTGCATGAGGAAGTGACCCAAATACCCATGGTCTCCACTCCTGTCACATTACCTTCCATCTCCCAGTCTGTACCTATGGCTTTATGGAAAGTTCCTTATGATGAGTTGACTGAAGAAGACAAAACTCATGCCTGGTTTACAGATGGTTCTGCACAATATGCAGGTGCCACTTGAAAGTGGACAGCAGCAGCACTACAGCCCCTTTCTGGGACCTTCCTGAAGGACAGTGGTGAAGGGAAATCCTCTCAGTGGGCAGAACTTCAAGCAGTGCACCTGGTTGTTCACTTTGCTTGGAAGGAGAAATGGCCAGATGTGTGATTATATACTGATTCATGGGCTGTGGCCAATGCTTTTGCTGGATGGTCAGGGAGTTGGAAGGAACATGATTAGAAAATTGGAGACAAGGATTTATGGGGAAGAGGTATGTGGATAGACTTCTCTGAATGGGTCAAAGAAGTGAAGATATTTGTGTCTCATGTGAATGCTCACCAAAGGGTAACCTCAGCAGAGGATGATTTTAACAATCAAGTGGATAGGATGACGCGTTCTGTGGAAACCAGTCATCCTCTTTCCCCAGCTACTCCCATCATTTCTTGATGGGCTTATGAACAAAGTGGCCAAGGTGGCAGGGATGGAAGTTACGCATGTGCCAGCAACATGGACTTCCAGTCACCAAGGCTGACTTGGCTACCACCACTGCTGAGGGCCCAATCTGCCAGCAGCAGACACCAACACTGAGTCCCCAGTATGGCACCATCCCTCGAGGTGATCAGCCAGCCACCTGGTGGCAAGTTGATTACATTGGACCACTTCCATCATGGAAAGTGCAGTGTTTTGTCCTTACTGGAATAGACATTTACTCTGGATAAGGATTTGCCTTCCCTGTACACAGTTTTTCTGCCAAAACTACCATCTGTGGACTTACAGAAAGCCTTATCTACTATCATGGTATACCACACAGCATTGCCTCAGATCAAGGGACTTACTTCACAGCAAATGAAGTGTGGCAGTGGGCCCATGCTCATGGAATTCACTGGTCTTACCATGTTCCCCATCATCCCGAAGCAGCTGGCTTGATAGAACAATGGAATGGCCTTCTAAAGACACAATTACAGTGCCAGCCATGCGGCAGTACCTTGCAGGGTTGGGGCCGTGTTCTTCTGGAGGCTGTATATGCTCTAAACCAGCATCCAATATGTGGTACTGTTTCTCCCATAGCCAGGATTCATGGGTCCAGGAATCAAAGGGTGGAAATGGGAGTGACACTACTCACTATTACCCCTAGTAACCCACTTGCAAGATTTTTGCTTCCTGCCCCCGCGACCTTATGCTGTGCAGGTCTAGAGGTCTTAGTTCCAAAGGGAGTAATGCTTCCACCTGGAGACATGTCACTGATTCCATTGAACTGGAAGTTAAGGATGTGACCTGGCCACTTTGGGCTCCTTATGCCTCTGGATCAGCAGTCAAAGAACGGAGTTACCGTATTGGCTGGTGTGATTGATCCTGATTATCAAGAAGAAATCAGTTTGATATTACATAGCGGAGGTAAAGAAGAGTATGTCTGGAATGCAGGAAATCCCTTACAGCGTCTCTTAGTACTACCATGCGCTGTGATTAAAGTCAATGGAAAACTACAGTAACCCAATTATGACATGACAACTAATGACACAGACCCTTCAGGCATGAAGGTTTGGGTCACCCCACCAGGCAAAGAACCATGACCAGCTGAGGTGCTTGCTGAGGGAAAAGGGAATACGGAATGGGTGGTGGAAGAAGGTAGTTCTAAATACCAGTTATGGCCACATGACCAGTTGCAGAAACAGGGACTGTAATTGTTATGAGTATTTCTGCTTTGTACGTGTGCATCAAATATTTTTGTTTCCTTCACTTATAAAATGTAAGATGTAAACAGGGCTAGTGTGTTTTCGATTGTATGTGTGTTAGTTGTATCATGTTAGGTGCAAGTATAACTTTATAATTGTCTTTATTCAGAGTATGTATGGTTTAAGGAGATGTGTACATGTGCCAAGTTGACAAGGGGGGGACTGTGATGGTTAAGATTGTGTGTCAACTTGGCTGGGCCATGATTCTCAGTGTTTATATGTGATCAGTCCCATGATTGAATATGCTGTGAGTAGCCAATCAGTTGAAAGGGAGTTTTTTTGGGGGTGTGGACTGCATCCAAATATAAGCAGACATTCTGGCTTTTTGCTTGCTCTGGATCCTGCAGCTGCCTCCTGTTCATCTGACCTCCGGTTCTTGGGACTTGAGCTGCCAGCTTATCTGCCAATCTTGGCATTCATTGATCTTCACAGCCCGTGAGCAGAGCCCTGCTCTCTGACTTGCCAGTCTTTGGTTCGACAGCCCCTGCAGCTAGATGAATCAGAAGCCTTACGGTCTTGCCTGCCAATCTTGGGATTTGTCAATATTCACAGCCTGTGAGCAAGAGGCATGCTTTCTGACCTGCCAGTCTTGGGTTTGCCAGCCACTGTGGCTACATGAATCAGGAGAAGCCTGTATCCTGATCCACAGACTTGGGACGTTCCTGCCACTACAATCTCATGAACTGTTTCTTTGATATAAATCTCTCTCTACATATATATTTATATGCTTTACTGGTTTTGTTTCTCTAGAAAATCCAGCCTAAGACATTGTACTTTAGATGAAGGTTTACAGAACAAACTAGCTTCTATTTAAACTATTAGTACACATATTGTTTTGTGACATTGGTTACCAACCCCACAACATGTCAACACTCTCCCCTTTTTGACCTTGAGTTCCCTGTTACCAGATTTCCTGTCTCCTCCTGCCTTCTAGTCCTTGCCCCTGGGCTGGAGTGCCCCTTTAGTCTCGTTTTGTTTTATGGACCTGTCTAATCTTTGGCTGAAGGGTGAACCTCAGGAGTGACTTCATGACTGAGCTAAAAGGGTGTCCAAGGGCCATATTCTCAGGGTTTCTCCCATGTCTGTCAGATCAATACATCTAGTATTTTTTTGTTTGTGTGAGTTAGAATTTTGTTTTACATTTTTCTCCAGCTCTGTCCGGGACCCTCTTTGAAAGGTGTTTTGAAGAAAAATACACTTCAGGGCAACTTATTGGTTGTGGTGGGGTAAAGAAAAGGGAGGAATCAAAAATCACTCCAAAATTTCCTGTATGGGTGACTGAGGATGAATTCAGATTTTAATATGTTGAGTTTTGAGGGACCTACGTAGAGATGTCAAGCAGATTTGTTGCTCAGGACAGAGTATAGTTTTGGGAGTTATTTATAAAAGCAATAGTTGAAGCCCTATAAATAGGCAAGATTTAATCATCCAATATTCACTGAATACCAACTTTGGTAAGTATAAAGTAGGATAGACACACGCACAAAAAGGCAGAATTTCTGTCCTCATGGAGATTACAACATAACCAGGTTGTTAATATGCTGGTAACTATAACACAGAGAAACCAGAAGTGCTAAAAGAAAGATAAAAAATAGTACTGTGGAGATTTGGAGATGGAAATGATTTCATTTGGTTAGGGAGCAGTGACGTTTCGGTGGGATTTTGAAAATTAATATATATGATAGTGATGACAGAGAGAACAACAGAGGATGGATATTTGGGCTCCAGCCAAATTTAGAGCAGCAGGAGGAAGAGGAAAAATTAACAGAAGAAGGAAGAATCAAACAGATAGGAAGATAGAGAAAGCAGGAAAAGTAAGTGGAAATGCCAATATCCTGGAGTTTAAGATTTCAAGAATTGGGGAAGTGGGTACAAAAATACAGAAAAATTGAAAGCGTTATCTAGTTAACACCCATATACCGATCACTTAGTTTCTATAATTAGCATCTTGCTATAGTTGCTTTATCATATACCTACACATGTGTCCCTTTCAGGAATTCCTGTTCTTTTTGCCCCAACTGGTTAGCTTCTCCTCTCAGAGGCACAAGTTGTGTGTAAGCCTGCTACATTTCATCCATGTGCCCAGTTCACTATACTTACTTTACAGGAAAGCCTCTCAGTGTGCCTTTTGTCTTTAAAGAACCCAAATGGTGGTCCATGGGAGGAGTGACTCTTCTTCCAATTAGGCTAATTAACTATGTTCGGAAGTTTGTATGTAGAATAGAGAAGAGCTTATTCGTAAGTGTCCCTATGCTTTGTCCTGCTTTCCAGCAATTTATCTAAGTATGGTCTGAGGACCACCTGAAGTAGAACTACTGGGAAAACTTGTTAAAAATGCAAATTCCTGGTTCTCACCCCACACCTACTGAATCAGAGTAGCTCAATTAATCCCTTCAAGACTCATCATAAAAGTGTGGAAATTATATGTGAAAAGTCCTAAGATCCCTTTCAGTTTATCGTTTTGTAGAACTATGAAAACCGAATATTGTAAAGTAGAAGGAGTTGGTTAAACTTTAATCAAAGGAACGGAAAAATGTTTAGGTGAGTGTTCATTTGAGCTACAATTGTTTCTTTTAATTCAGCTGGTGAGTTATTCATCAAAATAGCTGCATTCTTCTTGCATCTGAGTTTTCATTTGTATTTTAAAAGCTGAACCGTAGAATGAGCTCCAGGCATTTCACACAGCCCTTTGCCGTTTCATAGTTCCATGTTTCCGTGGTGATTCCAGTTTCATAGTCTGCCAGGTCCACTTTGAAATGTTGCCACTTTGCATTCCTTTTCCATTGCTGGTAATATCCTTTTTCCCCCTTTCTTATAAAGAAAGTGACTTATTTTCTCGGGGTTCTGAGTTGGCAGATATTACTGAAAGTTTTAAAACTGTACTACTGACTATTGAAAGAGAAAAGTGTCTGATTGTCTTTAAGTAGTGATTAATTCTGTGCCCTCATCACCTTGGTGTTGAATAGCTTTTTCTGTTATAAATGTGGGCCTAATTTTAGTCTCAAAATGATTTCAGAATATTGTTTAAAATGTTACTCAGTGTTCCTGCTATCATTTCATAAATAATCATAATGAATGTCCATATCCTCCATCCTCCAACAATACTTTTTTTAAAAATCCTTTTTTTTTTTTTTTTTTTCGGTAGTGGTGGTATAATTTGCTGTTTGCTAAACTTCTCCAAAAATTTTACTGGTAGATTCTAATTTACTGAGATTATATGATTAGAATAAAGTTCATCTGGTAGATAACCCACATACTTGTGTTTATCCTAAAATATGTGTAGGATTATAGTATTGCCATATTGATTCTTATATTTTCTACTCTTTTTTTTTTTTTTTTGTCCTGATATTTTCATTTAGAAACAGGAGAGGAAGAAATTATACAAGTATTTGAATACTGGGCTAGTGCTCTTTCAGTTTGATTAATATTTGAGATTATTGTCTGCTTTAATCAGATACTTATTATCTACTGTGTGCAAAGCACTGACAGATAAGTATATTGCATAGTCCCTACCGTTAAGAAGTTTATGACAGTGATTTATCCTGAATTACACAGTAATAGAAAATTTATTTGGATTTTAGCTCTCCTAGAAGTTCTTCTTTGTTAAACACCTTCAGAATTCAAAAGGCCTACTCTTTTTAATAAGAATTTATTTAAAACCTACTGGATACCCAGTGGAAACCCTGGTGGCATAGTGGTTAAGTGCTACAGCTGCCAGCCAAAAGGTTGGCAGTTCGAAACTACCAGGTGCTCCTTGGAAACTCTATGGGGAGGTTCCATTCAGTCTTATAGGGTCGCTGTGAGTCAGAATCAACTCGATGGCAACGGGTTTGTTTTTGGTTTTGGTATACCCAGTGGAGCCCTGGTGGCCTATAAGTTCTTGACTGCTAACCAAAATGTCAGCAGTTCAAATCCACCAGCCGCTCCTTGGAAACCCTATGGGGCAGTTCTACTCTGTCTTATAAGGTCACTATGAGTTGGAATAGACTCAGTGGCAATGGGGGGGTACCATTTTATATTCTCACTAGCAGTGTATGAGGATTCCATTTTCTCCACTTCGTTACCTACACCTGTTATTTTCCTCTTTTCTTATTTTTTAATTATAGCCATTCTAGTAGCAATGAAGAGTTCCGTGGGGCAAATGGTTAACCTGCTTGACTGCTAACTGAAAGGTTGGGGGTTTGAGTTCACCTAGAGGCACCTTGGAAGAAAAGCCTGGCAATCTACTTCCAAAAAATTGGCCATTGAAAACCCTATGGAGCACAGTTCTACTCTGACACACATGGGGTCGCCATTTGCTGGAGTCAACTCGATGGCAACTGGTTTGGGTTGGTTTGCTTAGTGGATATGAAGTGGTATCTCGTGATTTTCATTTGTATGTCTCTAATGACTAATGATGTTGAGCATCTTTTCATGTGCTTGTTGGCTATTTGTATATCTTCTTTGGAGAAATGTCTATTCAAATCTTCGCCTGTTTTTTTATTGTTGATTGTAAGAGTTCTTTATATATTCAGGATACTAGACCCTTATCAGATATATGATTTGTAAATATTTTCTCCCATTTTGTGGATTGTCTTTTCACTTTCTTGATAGTATTCTTTGAATCACGAAAGTTTTTCATTTTGATAGTCCAGTTTGTGTATTTTGTCTTTTGTTTCTTATGCTTTAGGTGTCATATCTGAGAACCCAGAATATTTATTAACAGCTCCTCTTTTCATTCTCAAAAATTTCCCAGTGGACTATAAATTATATGGACACCCAACTAATTATTCTCTTAATTCTAGCTCAAGAAAGCAGATAATAGGCAATTAAAAGCCCCTGAACAGATGAATGAGTGAATACTTACCTCACTATAGCTGGTGCCATCATTTATTTGGCTTCTCCCTAAAGGGAATCTACCAGCAATTGTAGTTGCCATTTTATACTTATTCAACAAGTTTATGTTGAATACCACTATGTGTCAGGTACCTTTCCAAAGGTGGGAAGGATTACACCAGGAAATTGCAAAGTGAAAAATTTTTTAAATGATTTTCCTTGGAGGAACAGCTCAGAAAAAGATAGAATGGTTGCACAACTCAAAGAATGTAATCAGTGTCACTGAATTGTACATGTAGAAATTGCTGAATTGGTATATGTTCTGCTGTGTATATTCACAACAACAATAAAAATAAAATTATTTAAAAAATCAATAGCAAATTATGGTGATGGAAACTTTGGCAATGGAAATTTGGGATGGTTGCACAACATGGTTAATGTAATTGATGTCAGTAAATCATACATGTGAAAAATGTTAAATTGCAAATGTTGTGTTATGTATATTTTTACAATAAAAAACAGTTAATAACAGAAAAAAATGCTTTCCCTTTGTGTGTAAAAGCAGTATAACAATTAAAAGTATTGAAAAGAAAAAAAAAGCCCGTAATCCCATTGCTTAAATATATTTCCTTTTTATTTATTCACTTGTAATCTTTGTTCATAAACATACACATATTTTAACATAGTTTGGTTAGCATAAAGGAATTTGTATTTTGCTTTTTTTAAACTTAACATTTTATCATAAATATTTAAGAAAATGTTTTTCTTGAGTTTGGTCTCAGAGAGTGTAAGGAAGAGGAAGCAGACAAAAGGAGAAAATGTGTAAGTCAATAACATATTAAGATGAGCAAGAATGGTCTATAAATGGATTTGTGCTCTGGTCTGTGAATGCCTGTACCTTGGCAAATTGAGTTCAAGAGTATATAATTCTATTCCATATTAGTAACATTTTTCTTTTCCTGATTTATGACTCAGGCTCCACTGATTATGTTAACCAATTATATGGTTAATTTCATTTCTAGCTGTTATTCATATTGGTCAGTTAAATATTTGCATCTAGATAAGGTTCTTTCCAAGTTTGTAGCTAAACAAGGCTTGACATATAAATTAATATTTATTAGAATTTGCATCAAGAATAATGTGTCCTGGGGCATGGTTGATGTTGCTGAGCTGTGCATGTGGAAATTTTTGAAGTGGTGTGTCTTTGGCTATGTGGATTTTCACCAAAAAAAAGGGAAAAGGGAAAGAGGGTCGAGGGGGGAGAGGGCTGACATGTCGTGGGGTTGTTGACCAGTGTCATGGAGCAATGTGTGTGCTGCTGTTTCATGGGAAACTATTTGTTCTGTGAACCTTCACCTGAAGTACAATAAAATAAATAAATAGATAAATAAATAAATAAAGAATAATGTGTCCCAAAGAAGTTAATAATAGTTCTATATTCATAAACATAATAACTGATAATTTCCATAGGTTTTTTTTATAATATTGTGTATAGCTTTTTGACAAATATGATAGCTTAGCAAAAATACTATTTATCAACAGTGTAGAGTTTTACACTTTTAATGGTTAAGTTCGGTTTCTTGAACTAACCAAGTAATCTTAACTCATGAATATTATTTTGGTTTTAATATTATCTGTGTGCTTATTATTCCAGCATATTTGATTTGTAAATAAGATAATCATGCATCATCAGTTTTCACACTCAAAATGTATTTCCAGTTGGTGAATAAGGTTACCGTGAGATGCCTTATATGCTACTTGCAAAGGATGAAATGGAAGCACCAAAGAATCCTCTTATTAACTGCCTACAGATAAGCAGTTGACTTGCCTAAAGAGCTTGCAGCTGAAGTTGAGGGACCTATTCCCTTCCTTTGGTCTTGGCTGCTAATGTCCTTAGATTTTGCTCCTTCACCTTGATAGTTTAATTTAGTGATTAATTTGGCTTATGATGGTGTTTCCTGTGGTTCCCACCAGGGACTTTCTGGCAGGGAAAAATTGATAAGCAGACCAAGGACTCTCTTCAAATTCCTCTCAGCACCACTTTCATTGATTCCCCACAGACACCTCCCACACCCACCCCACCCCGTCTTCTTCCTGGAGTCTCTCCGAAGCCTGTCACCCAGAGCCTGCTGTCCCTCGCCACTGCAGGATTGTTGCTGCCTCATCCGCCTCCTTTCCACTGAAGCCTTTAATCCTGCTGTTCACTCCTTCAGGGTCACAGGCTCCCTGTCTTCCAAGGTGAAAACTGTATAAAGGGAATAAGCCAGAGGAGATTCCAGGGCCTTTTCTCCTACCCCAGGTTACAGCACCTGCATATTGACCTCCTGAAGTTTCCCTGCATTTCTTGTGAAAAACAGAGAAATTATTCTAACCATCAGATTTAAAGCTAGATTTGGTAAGAAAGGCTGGTTATAGCAGACTATGGAAAAAAATCATTTTAGATCTCTCTTCACCCCTTACCAATTATACCTACCTACATGTAGAAGCTGGTAGTTGTTCCCCAACATGCTGATGATCATAGTAATTATCTCCTCCCTTTGGGCCCATATGATTGAGTGCTAGCAACATTATACTCAAGAACCATTGTTGTATGGCCAGTGGTAATAAAATCACTATGAATACAAATTTGATATGCCATATGCATATAACTAACTTTGCCTAGACATGTAACCGTTGAAAGAGAACAAAATAAATGAAAAGAATTGTCATGTGGTGGTGTAGGATTAGGTTTTCATTTCCTTGAGTTTTAAAAAAAATTGTATTTTCAAACTGATGTCATAATATTTTAAAATAAATATATGACTAACTATCTATAAAAAAAAGACTTTTAGAAGTATTGTTAGTTTACCATTTTTTGTAGAGTTTTGAGTGTTTTAACACTGTGATAATAGGGAAAAGATATCAGACAAAAATTCAGGAGTCCGAGTTTTAAAATCTTGCTAATGGAATCTTGTTTCAAGCATGGGCAAATCACTTAGCTATTCTGGGGTTTGGTTTCTATTTCTTCAGAATAATAGCTGCTTTATTTACTTCGAAGGAATTTTATAAGAGTAGCAGTAGAATAATTGAATTTTAAAGTAGGAAGTGATCTTAGAGACCCTCTAGTACAACATGCTCATCTTCCAGATGAGGAAATTGAGGCCCAAAGAGGTTTAGTGGTTTTCATAAAATACATGACAGCAACTTTGGAATGAAACCATGGCACTGTGTTTCTTAATCTGATCAGAGCATGAGGATTTAGAAAGGGGCTTAGGTATCATTTAGTCAAGTATGAACATAATTACAGTCATTTCTTGTGCAAAGTATAATCAAATACATAGTTGTGGATCTATCTTTGCTTACTATTCCTGCTTAGAAGCACCAGCCCTGACTTTTAACTACTTCCTTCCAGATTAAATGGCCTATTATTTACTTAACATCTTCCAAGGTCTATCCTGCTAGGTTTTAAGCTCTTCTTTTTTTCTTTTTTTTTTTATTGTACTTTAGGTGAAGGTTTACAGAACAGATAGTTTCTCATTACACAGTCAGTACGCATATTGTTTTATGACATTGGTTAACAACCCCACGACATGTCAACACTCTCCCTTCTTGACCATGGAGGACCTTTTTTCTTTTTTGGTGAAAATATACATAGCCAAAGATACACCATTTCAAAAATTTCTACACGTACAATTCAGTGACATTGATTACGTTCTTCCAGTTGTGCTGCTATTCTCACTGTCCTTTTCCAAATTATTCCATCACCATTATCTTCAACTCACTGCCCCCTAGGCTTCCCATCAAAACTTTTGAGTTGCTGTTGTCAGTTTGATCTCACATAGATAGATAATTCTTTTTTTTTTTTTTTTTTACACTTTTAGGTGAAGGTTTACAGAACAGAATAGTTTCTCATTAAACAGTTAGTACACATATTGCCCTATGACAATGGTTAACCCCACGACATGTCAACACTGTCCTTTCTCAACCTTGGGTTCCCTATCAGCAGCTTTCCTGTCCCCTCCTGCCTTCTAGTCCTTGTCCCTGGACTGCTGGGCCTCATTAGTCCCGTTTTGTTTTATGGGGCTGTTCAGTCTCTGGCTGAACGGTGAACCTCGAGAGTGACTTCACCACTGAGCTAAAAGGGTATCTGAGGGCCATACTCTCGGGGTTTCTCCAGTCTCCTTTAGGCCAGTAAATCTGGTCTTTTTTTTGTCAGTTAGAATTTTGTTCTACATCTTTCTCCAGCTCTGCCCAGGACCCTCTGTTGTGATCCTGGTCAGAGCAGTTAGTGGTGGTAGCCAGGCACCATCTAGCTGTATTAAGCTCTTCTTAACTGAATATTTATAGTGGTAGTTTACCTAGAGAGGGAAATCCTACCCATGGCTAAAGGTTCTTATTGGGAATTTAGTACTAAAAGCTCTCACAGATTACAGCAAGCTCAGGAGAACATTGACAAACAATGTTTGATACAACCAAAAGTGGAAAGCTGTATTACAAAGGGCCAGCAGATCTTTGGTCAGAGTAGGGTATCAGTGTCATTTCAGGCTTCAGATCACACTGAACAGAGCAGAAGCTGTGCCCAAACCATGAGATTTGTGACATAAACTTGCCACATGTAGATCCCAGCCCCCTCAGTGGTTCCATCAACACTGAGCAACCTGACATGACTAGAGTGGATCACCAATAACAGACTTCCAGAGCTGCGTTTCCCAAACTCTGCTCTCAGCAACACTGGTTCTAGAGGATATAGTGTGCATTCCTTGAAAAAAAAAAATTCCATGGTCAAATAAGTTTGGGAACGTTGCATTAAATGCAGCCATAATGACTCTCTAAGAGATGGCTATAGTGTATGAATATATATAATGTTTCTCAAACTTATTTAAGAACATATTTTTAAAGAAATACCTATTAACATCCTGGGAAACACTTGCAGCTTAGCGGTTAACAGCTACAGCTGCTAACCAAAAGGTCGGCAGTTCGAATCTACCAGGCGCTCCTTGGAAACCCTATGGGCAATTCTACTTCATTCTGTAGGGTCGCTATGACTCGGAATCGACTCGATGGCAATGGGTTTTTTTTTGTTTTTGTTTTATTAACATCTTGAGGGGTACAATCAAGGGAGGACCCTAGAGTTCCATGGGTACACGGAAGTTGTATAGTTCAGGGGTAGAAATAACCTTAAAGGCAATCTGCCATTTTCAGTATCCCAAATATTTGCGCGTTGGAGCCTAGAATCATTGCAGATGTGTTTGAACAGTAAATTAAAGCAGGATATCACATAGCAAGACAAATGGGCAATTGCTGGCTTACTTCATAATTTTTACATATACCATTAATATACCAACAGTTATAATTCTGAGAATGCCTCATGTATTAGTGGAAAAAAAATGTTTCTTTATAGAAAGTCAAGAAAATTCAGAATAATGCTTTCCAGTGATAAGCATACAATAAGTAGAAAGTATATAAAATTCTTCATCCCCTCAAGAAATACCTGATATGTGCCTTCTGTGTGCCAGACATTGACACCAACTGAACTAACAAGCTAAAGTAAGTTGAGGGTGTGAGGCTAAGGTATGGACCTGATAATGCTAGCTATCACTTGACAGAGGGTAATCTGCTACTGGATCCCTGGTGATGCAGTGGTTAAGAGCTCAGGCAGCTAACCAAAAGGTTGGCAGTTTGAATCCACCAGCTGCTTCTTGGAAACCCTATGGGGCAATTCTACCCTGTCCTATAAGGTTGCTATGAGTTAGAATTGACTTGACGGCAACGGGTTTGGTTTGGTTGTTTTTAATATGCTAATTATTTATACTGCATTTCAAGCCCTCAAAACATCCCAGGAAGGGAGATATTATTATCATTTTACAACTGAGGAAACTGAGCTTCAGAGATATGAAGTGGTTTTCCTTAGGTCATGCCGACTAATTGGTAGAATTAGGATTTGAATGTAAGTTACCTCATTCCAAAGCCTGTATTCTTTCCCTTAGTTGTATTACAGCTTCTTCACTGTGACTCAAAATCTGTATTTGAGATTGGACAAATTATATTCAAGTATAATAGGAATTGAAAGGTGGCAGACATTTCCATTTGGTTAAGATAACTAAACTGGTTGCTTTATCAGAGTTCCATCCTTGTTGTTTTCCCTCTTTATTCTATTTTTTCATGTTGTCCACTGTCAGCTCCTTGTAGAGAAGTTCTGACTCAAGATCTCTAGCTCTGACCCCTTTTGTAAGCTATAGTCCCATTCCTCTTCGGATGCCCTATTGTCATCTCAAATGTGACATGTTTAAAATTAAGCTCATTATTTTCCCCTCCAAACTGACTCCTCCTTCTAAATTCATTCTCTTCGTCACTTAGGCTTAAAAATTTGGAGTCATTTGTGAATCCTCTATAAAACTGGTGGTTGGCCTCAACAGTACATAATATCCCTTCTAGCTCTAAAATCCTAGTATTCTTATTCTTGTACCACATATTTAGTCGAAGTGAATTACTTTCTCTGCTCTGTGCCCACTCAAACTATTTTTCAGTATCTAATAGAGTATATGCTACTCATTCATTCTTACGCATCTTTCAAAGCCCATTTAAATGGCATCTCTTTCTTTAAACCCTTCATGAGCCTCCCAACTGGAATTCATAGTAATTGCTCTCTACTCAGATCCTATAATATTTTTGGACCATTCCTAGGGTACTTTACAGTACCCTATTCTCTCCCTCTCTCTTTTTAAATCTAGAGAGGGGTGAGGAGGAATAGCTAGGGAATAGCTTGGCATGGCATGTTGGAGCCTGAGCAGGGTAGGGAGAGATTATAGGCAGGCCCCGGCCCAGGGTATGGGAGCAGGGGTGAGGGGACTGGCAGTGGCTTACTTGAGGATTTCAGAACCTTGCTGGAGGGAATTCCACAAGGGAAGAGGGCGGCTGTGGGTGATTGGTTACATATAGGAAGGTTGTTCAAATAAGTAAATATCTTCAGGATAATAGGAGACAGGTTTCTCTCTATAGGAGAAAGGAGTTACAAGTGCGGAAGGGAGAAAACTAAAATGAATCATGTGATGCTAGATTGGAAGTATTACTGTGAACCTATGGTTTTTCAATATTTATTAGTAAAGAAATATAGCTGCAAATGTATGTGTGAGTATACATGTATAGATATATATGTAAACCCGTTGCTGTTGAGTTGATTCCAACACATAGCAACCCTATAGAACAGAGTAGAACTGCCCCATAGGATTTCCAAGAAGTGACTGGTGGATTCAAACTGCCGACCTTTTGGTTAGCAGCATGAGCTCTTAACCACTGTGCCACTAGGGCTCTTTATATGTGTATGAATGTATAACTATTCCCTACCTCTGTCCACTGAGACAGTCTGAGCAGTAATGCACCAGTAGCAGTGAGCACACTTACTGCTTCTAAATACTGTTCTCCATTAAAAGGAACCAAGGCTTCTAGAGAAATAACTGTGTCCAGGGCTGGGGTAAGGAAAGTATAAGATGAGTCTGGAACATCTATCTTATTGTGCCAGAAAGTAAGTGAATGCTCAAAGGATGATGGGGATGTGTTAAAAGGGCACAGAATAGTAAAATATTAATTTAAAATCTGGATGGTAGATGTTATGGATTAAATTGTGTCCTTTCAAAATATGTACTAAAATCCTGGCCATATACTGTTACGATTTAATTACAAATTTAAATCAATTGGTCTTACCTGAGTAGATTACTTTCCATAATGCAATCTAATGTAATGTAAATGTCATGGATTGAATTGTGTCCCCCCAAACTATATGTCAACTTGGCTAGGCCATGATTCCCAGTACTGTATTGTATTATTGTCCTCCATTTTGTGATCTGACGTAATTGTCCTCCATTTTGTGGTATTCTGTAATTATGTCTTGTAAATTCTAAACCTCTATATGTAAATGAGGCAGAATTAGTGTGGGGTGTATATTGAGTCACGGTTTTACTAATTTGAATTTTAAACTCACAAGGACAGAGAAGCCAGCATGAATGGGGCTCCCACTGACCAAACTTGGGACAATTTGACATCAAAATAGTGACAGAAACATAACCCATTTAATAAAGTAGGAAACCGAATCCATACCAATATAAATAAGTTAATTGAATGCTTGATGAGAAACAAGGTATGTGCATAGCTTCAAAGAATCGCCCCACAAAATGCTTATTAATTACAAAGGGAGAAAAGGGTAACTTTACAGTGGAGAAGCCTGGCAGACAGTAAACATCAGTAATGGGACAAATTAAAATAATGTGCCACCTGATAGGATGCAATGAGAAGAACACACATCACTTTTGTGAGAATCCTGTCAAATAGATCTCGCCTAAATCTGATCATGAGTAAACATCAGACACTCCAACTGAGGGACATTCTATAAAATAATTGGCCTGGAATCTTCAAAACTGTCAAGAATATGAAAATCAGGAAAAGACTAAGGATGTGTTCCAGACTGAAGGCAGCTAAAGATAAATGACAAATAGAATGTTTGATTCTAAACGGAATCCTTTAGCCATAAAGAACATTATTGGGACAACTGGCAAAAAATGAATGGTGTCTGAAGTTTGTTGTTGGGTGCTGTTGAGTTGATTCTGACTCATAACAACTCCATGTGACACAGTAGAACTGCCCCATAGGGTTTCCTTGGCTGTAAACTGAAGCGAAATCAGCCAGGTCTTTCTCCTTCAGAGCCACTGGGTGGGTTCTATCAGCCAACCTTTTGGTTAGCAGTCTAGGGCTTAATCTTTGCACCACCAGGGCTCCTTTGTCTGAAGATTACCCATTGCCGCAGAGTTGATTTCATCTCATAGAGACCCTATAGGACAGAGTACAACTGCCCCATAGGGTTTCCAAGGAGCGCCTGGTGGATTCAAACTGCTGACCTTTTCGTTAGCAGCTGTAGCTCTTAGCCACTATGCCACCAGGGTTTCCGTCTGAAGATTAGGTAGCAGTAATGTATCCTGCAAATGTTTTGATTTTGATAGGTATATTGTTATGTGGAGCCCTGGTGGTGCAGTGGTTGTGAGCTATGGTGAGCTATGGCTGCTAACCAAAAGGTGGACAGTTCGAATCCACCAGCTGCTCCTTGGAAACCCTAGGGGTAGTTCTAATCTGTCCTATGTGGTCGCTATGAGTCGGAACCAACTCAACATCTGTGAGTTGGATTTGTTGGGTTATTGTGGTTATGTGGTTATTGTTTTTGTCAGCAGCTCTGGAGGTGCCCGGGACTCATGGCAACTCCATGTACACCTGAAAGAAATTCTGCCCTTCCTGCACTATCCTCATGATTGGTTTCGTATCAGATCATTGTGATCCATAGGGTTTTCATTAGCTGAATTTTTGGAAGTAGATTGCCAGGCTTTTGTTCCTAGTTCAGCAACATGGCAACACCCAAACTCAAGCCTCCCTGACAGATACGTGGTGGCTGCACATAACGTGCATTGGCAAGAACTGAGCTCAGGTCTCCACATGGAAGGCCAGAATTCTACCTTTGAATCACGCTGCACCCTCCCTCCCCTCACCGTTATGTAGTTGTTTTTGTTAGTTGCCCTTGAGTGGGCTCTGACTTCTAGAGACCTTACATTATGTAGTAGAAGGCCCTTACGTGTAGGAAATACACACAAGTATTTACAGATAATATGACCTCATATTAGTACCTTAAATCTCAAATGTTCAGGGTGGAAAAAGTTTTTTGTACTGTATTTGCAACTTTTTTGTAAGCTTGAGATTCAGGGTTAGATTCAAAATGCTGAGTATACCGGAAAAACGCACTTGATCTGGAGCCAAGAGATTGTTAGTCCCAGTCACTCAGAGTGTGACCTCGCCATTAACGCAGTGTTTGACCTTGAACCAGTCACTTTACCTCAGACCCTAGGGTCTTTGGAGTGAAACGAAGAGTTAGGACTACAAAGGTCTCAAAGGTCCTTTCCACATTTAACATTCCACCATCTACACCCTGCCTGGATTTCTCCAGACTCCAGCTGTGTCTTTGCCTGCGGCTCAAGGCGATGAAAAACAGACAAAAATTACTGTGGCCAGAATCTCCGGACCGCAAAGCCGCTGTCCTACCCTCAACTTCGGCCGCCGTCTCCTTCATCCGCTCTTTCGGCGGTGGAGCAGTCACGCCTGCCAGGGTGGGCGTTCGATGGCTCGGCGGCCGGCTGGCTGGGCCTCGGATCGGCGGCGCGGCGCCGCGCAGAGCGCGCTCCCAATCGCTGGCTCCCGCCGCGCTGGCCGCTCGGAGCGCTCCCGCCCCGCCCCGCCCCGCGCGCGTCCGGCCCTCCCCACTGCTTCACAGTCCCCACCACCGGCAAGTCGCCGCGCTGGCCTTGCTGCTCAGAGGAACCAGGCAATGTGGCGGGACCGGGACGGGCGCTAAGGTGTGGAGGACCCCGAAGGCTAGTAGTCGGGGACTTCGGGAGAGGGGGCGGTGTCCCGGCTGTCTGCTGGCCGTGGAGGAACGACACGCCGGGCCGGGCACCGTGAGTCGTGCCGCTCGAGGGCCCCCGGGATGTCGGGACAGCGATGTGGGCGTGAAGGAAGCTGGGGCCCAGAGTGCGAGAACAGGGTCAAGGGGTTTGGTGTCGTGACCCAAGGAGCCAGGGTCCGCCTAGGAGAGGCAGAACCGGGGCGCAGGGTTGGCTAGACAGCTCATGCGATCCTTCCTTTCTCCTAGGCTCCAGGGAAGTCTGATCTCACTCGAGCACAACAGGTAGCCGTGGATTCTGCCCGCCCGCGGGAGGCCGGGACACCTGGCTTGCGGAGAAGGTCGGGAAGTCGGAGCCTGCCTCCCGGTGCACCGCTCCCCGGACCCGCCCTGGCTGCGCTCGGGGGTTAGCCAGGAGCGCAGCCCCACGCCGGGCTTCGGGCGAGGTTCTCTGAACGCCCCGTGCGTTTTCTGCAGACAACCCTCGTGACGATTGAGGAAAACCCACCCTCAGTTTTGCGTGTTTCTAGAAGGGAGCAGTGAAGAGAGAGTGGGTATTGCCTTCTGTGTGTAGGGCTGTTTTCAGATCTCTCAAGGAAAGGAAGCCTTTGCTTAGTAGTATGAGAAAACATTTCTTCTAACCCCACCCTCGATCGTTACGACGGTATTTCAAGTGACTATAAAGTCTAGAGCCCTGGTGGTGCGGTAGTTAAGAGCTCGCTAACCAAAAGGTCAGCATGTCCAATCCACCAGCCCCTCCTTGGAAGTCCTAAGGGGCAGTTCTACTCTCTCCTGTGGGGTCGCTGTAAGTCGGAATCGACTCGACTGCAACAGATTTGGATTTTTTTGAGGGGAGGGAGTAAAGTCTAGAAACTTTATAAAGCGCTTTGTCGTGCTTGTTAATCACAATTAGTATACCTCTGGCAGGTTAATATAACTTTTCTGTCAAGTCATATCATCTCAGTCAAATGACTTAAGTTCCTTTGTTAGAGGTCATAATTATAAATTGTTTATGTGCATTTGTTTATTCAACTAATATTATTCAGCACCTTTTATGTGCAAGCCCTTAAGGAATTGACAGCCTCGAGGAGACCTGTTAAAAGTTTAAGGAGACAAAAAGGGGCCCACAACCACAATTCAGAACTTTCAGAGAAAGTACTTCCAGCGAAGTATCTTAAAACGTTTAAGGAAAGCAGAAGCGTCATTAGAGCTAAACCTTTAAGGATGGATGGGCAGAGAAGATTTGTCCTGTCATTTTTCAAACGTTTTGGAAAACATGCCTTTGAGAAAGTGATCTTAGATAAGCTTTGAAGCTGAGATTGTCTTACATTTTAACACCATCTTTTTTTTTTTTTTTTTTAATAAAATGGGTAAGCAGGCAGGGTTTATAACATAAGAATAGAAACAGCTGGAGAAGAGTACTTTGGGCTGGATTTGTTGTGCCCTAGGATACAGTTATTTATATAGAGAGAGCTGTAGAGTAGTGAAAAGACTCCCGACATGAAATGTAGCTTAATCTCCTCCCCTACCATTTATGGGATTTTAGGTCTCTTTTATTTTACTTTAGTGACCAAAAATATGTAACTCTGAATTAATTTTCTAAATTTTTTTTTTAACTATACAAGTAATGAATACATTCTTAACGGAAAACAAATTAGAGTATCATTCACTTGTTTTTAACCAGTACACCTACGTTCCTTCCTTCCAGCTGTATTTCAAAAGGGGATTGAGGCACAACAACAAAATAAAATTTAGGGAAAAAAAAAGAAACTGAGGCAGTTTATAACCTTTATGAGCTTTTATTAATTACCTTATGTATAAAATAAGAGATTCAACTCAGGATTTTTTTAGGTCCCTCATATTCTGAAATTATTTTATTCTAAATTTTGGGTAACCAATATAGTGACATTTAAATGAACAACTTAAAAAAGCTTTATTGAATCTTACGTGTTTCATAATCCATAACATAATAGAAGGGTTTGAACAGTTTTAATAGGACCATAGTCCTTTTATTTTAGGACTCACTTCTTTTTAAGAAGACATGGAAAAACTGTTATAAGACTTCATTTAAGAAATGAATTAACTGGGACCTGGTGTCACAGTGGTTAAGAGCTTGGCTGCTAACCAAAAGGTCGGCAGTTCAACTCCACTAGGCACTCCATATAGGACAGTTCTACTCTCTCCTATAGAGTTGCTGTGAGTCACAATCAACTCGATGGCAGTGGGTTTTGGTTTGGAAGGAATTAGTAAAGACACCTATGTCATTTAATTGTGTTTCTAAAGACCTCGTCTAGTCTTTAGAAATAGGTCTAAAGACCTATTCCTTTGGACTGGAATAAAGATGGGCAGACTGCACAGTGTGGGCCAAATCCAGCATGCTGCTTAGTTTTTTGTAAGTAAAGTTTTATTGCAGCACAACTGTGCTTATTTCTGTATGTATTGTTTATGGCTGCTTTGGTGCTATAAAGGCAGAGTTGAGCTGTTCTGACAGGGATTGTATGGCCTAAAGTATTTACTCTGGCCATTCACAGAAAAAATTTGTTGACCGCTGGATTAGAACCCTGTATTCTTAATCACTGAGTCTTTTGTAGGAGGAAATAGGTTAAATTCAGTTTTAATTCTTAATCCTGCTTTATCGTTACTATGTCAGGTAAACTGTTAACTGTTCTTGTTAGTTGCCATCCAGTCATCCCTCCTCATGGCAACCCCATGTGTGCAGAGTAGAAGTACTCCCTAGGGTTTTCTAGGCTGTGACCTTTCAGAAGCAGATCACCAGGCCTGTCTTCTAAGGCACCTCTAGGTGGGTTTGAACTGCCAACCTTTCAGCTGTTGGTTGAGTGTGTAACGTTTTGTACCACCTATGGACTCCTTTTGTAGGAGGAAGTAAGTTAAATTCAGTTTTAATTCTTAATCCTACTTTTTCATTGCTAGGTCAGGTAAACTGTTATGTTGTTATATTATGTTATGTTATGTTATGTGCTGTTGAGTTGGTTCTGACTCATAGCGATCCTAAGTACAACAGAGCAAACCACTGCCCGGTCCTGCGCCATCCTCACAATCCTTGCTATGCTGGAGCCCGTTGTTGCAGCCACTGTATCGTATTTTGAGTGCCTTCCAACCTGAGGGTCTCATTTTCTGGCACTGTATCAGACAGTGTTCCTCTTCTATTTATAAGGTTTTCTCCGGCTAATTCTTTTCAGAAGTAGACCGCCAGGTCCTTCTTCCTAGTCTGTCTTAGTCTGGAAACCTATCTGCCATGGGTGACCCTGCTGATATTTGAATACTGGTGGCATAGCTTCCAGCATCACAGCAACACGTGAGCCCCCACAGTACGACAAACAGAGAAACGTTTGGGGGGATCCCATAAATGCTCTGGGTACTATATGTGTAATGATGGAAGAGAGGCATGGCTTTTCTGCTACATCTACCTAGTATAGAGTTTTATAATTTTGGCAGTTCTAGCCCTTTGGAAGGCTAGAGAAAGAGATTGGATTGTTACGTTTATCTAACAGTTTTCTAATTTTAAGTTGTAATTTAGATGAGGTGTGTAATTTTTTGTTCATTTGATAAACATCTATTTTTCATACATGTGTTTATCATAAACAACAAGGAGGCCTGGTTGCACAATGGTTAAGTGCTTGGCTGCTAACTAAAAGGTCCATGGTTCTAACCCACAAGAGACTTCTCAGGAGAAGAGACCTGGTGATCTGCTCCCACAAAGATTTCAGCCTAGGAAACCCTGTGGGACAGTTCTGTTCGGTCTGTCTCTACGGTCGCTGTAAGTCAGAATCGACTCGACAGCGTACAACAACATCATAAGCAACAGTAAATTACTTTTACTCAGAATGGTTTCTTAAATATGAATCTAGTGACATAGCAAGCGGTCAGAAGATCAGACAAAATATTGGACTTGGAATTGTGAACATGAAATCACACATATCTGCACTAAGAGCCAAATAAGAAATTAGAACTCTAAACAGATACTCAGCATACCGAATCTGGAACATGTATCTTGAATCATGCTTGGGTTTTTAAAATTTTTAATAGTACCAACTGAAAAGATTTTTGTTTCTAGAAAAGAAGCAAAATATAGCCATCTTAAAGCACTATGTTAATGTTACCTGCCTAAGAAATTAGAACTGGTTATGTGACACGGAAAGAAGGAAAACTTGTGTGAGGTGATAATTCTAAATATTTAAAGCATTGGATATGCTTTTGTTAATCTTACATGGTATGGTAGTAAATCACTGAATAAAATGTTTTATATGTGTACTTTTTTGGTAGTTGTCCTTGTTACCCAAGTAATACTTCTCTATGGATAAATATACAGCAGCATTTATATCCTTTTTTGTTGCATTTGTAGGTTTCTGTATGTAGAATATATTCATGCTTTGTGTATGTATATAAAAAAATACTTAATTTATTCAATACAAGTAATACAGTTTTATGCAAGTAAAATTATCAGAAAACTGAAGTTACCTGTTGAAACACCAAAACTTTTTCTTTTTAATATTTTGGGAGGAAAAAAAAAGATACACAGGTACAAAATCCCTTCAGCTTCATACCAGGATTCAAAAGACTCTGACAGCTTTTCTTCTTAACTCATTTAGCAGCAAAACATGATTTGAACTGATAAATGAAGCTATTTATAGTTATTATTTATCCCACCTTGTGTGACTGTAAGGAGCCCTGGTGGCACAGTGGTTAGGTGCTCCGCTGCTAACCGAAAGGTCAGTGATTCGAACCCACTAGCTGCTCTGTGGCAGTTTCCGTAAAGATTACAACCTTGGAAACCCTGTGGGGCAGTTCTGCCCTGTCCTGTAGGGTCTCTATGAGTCAGAATCTATATGATGGCAAAGGGTGAATGGGTTTTCTGTGACTATGCTTATCTTTTGTTGTAGAAATTTTTCTTTTGTTTTTATTGTAGTTTAAGTGAAAGTTTACATTTCAGGTTAGTCTCTTATACAGAAATTTATACATACATTGTTATGTGACCCTGATTGCTCTCACCATACTGTGTCAGCACACTCCTCCTTTCCACCCCTGAATTCCCATGTCCATTCAGCCAGCTCCTAACCCTCTCTGCCTTCTCATCTTACTGCCCGTTTGGTCTCACGTATCTACTTGAGCTGAGAAGCACACTCTTCATGAGTATCAATTTATGTCCCACAGTCCAGTCCAACCTTTGTATGACGAGTCGGCCTCGGAAATTGTTTTAGTTCTGGGCTGATAGAGAATCTGGGAGCCATGTTTTCTGTGGTTCCTCCAGTCTCAGTCAGACTATTAAGTCTGGTCTTCTGACCAGAATTTGAGTTCTGCACCCCACCTTTCTTCTGTTCCATCAGGGACTCTCTGTTGTGTTCCCTGTCAGGGCAGTCATTGGTGGTAGCCAGGCACCATCTAGTTCTTCTGGTCTCTGGCTTATGAAGTCTCTGCTTTACGTGGCCCTTTCTGTCTCTTGGGCTAATACTTTCCTTATGTCTTTGGTGTTCTTAATTCTCCTTTACTCCAGGTGATTGGGACCAACTGATGCATCTTAGATAGCCGCTCGCTAGTTTTTAAGACCCCAGGCACCACTCACCAAAGTAGGATGAGAAACATTTTCTTAATAAGCTTTGTTACGCCAGTTGACTTAGATGTCCCCTGAAAGCATGGTCCCCAGACCCCCACCCCTGCTACACTGTCCCTCGAAGTGTTTAATTGTATTCAGGAAACTTCTTAGATTTAGTCCAATTGTGCTGACTTTCCCTGTAGTGTATGCTGTCCTTCCCTTCACCTAAGATAATTCTTATCTACTGTCTACTTAGCAAGTAACCCTCACCCTCTCTCCCCACCCTCATAACCATCAAAGAATGTTCTCTTCTGTGTTTAAACCTTTTCTTGAGTTCTCATAATAGTGGTCTTACACAATATTTGTCTTTCTGTGACTGACTAAATTCAGTCAACATAATGCCCTCCAGATTCCTCCATGTTATGAGATGTTACATGGCTTCATCATTGTTCGTTATCATTGCGTAGTATTCCATTGTGTGCATGTACCATAATTTGTTTATCCATTTGCCTGTTGATGGGCACCTAGGTTGTTTACATCTTTTTGATATTGTGAGCATTGCTGCAGTGAACATGGGTGTGCATGTATCTATTTGTGTGACAGCTCTTATTTCTCTAGGCTATATTCCAAGGAGTGAGATTTCTGGATTGTATGGTACTTCTATTTCTAGCTTTTTAAGGAAGCGCCAAATCGATTTCCAAAGTGGTTATACCATTTTACATTCACACCAACAGTGTATAAGTGTTCCCAGTCTCTCCACAACCTCTCCAGCATTTATTATTTTGTGTTTTTTGGATTAATGCTAGCCTTGTTGGGGTGAGAGGATATCTCATTGTGGTTTTGATCTGCATTTCTCTAATGGCTAATGATCGTGAGCATTTCTTCATGTGTGTGTTAGCCTCCTGAATATCTTCTTTGGTGAAGTGCCTGTTCATCTCCTTTGCCCATTTTTTAATGGGTTATTTGTCTTTTTGTTGTTGAGGTTTTGCAGTATC